>NW_020944374.1:1554950-1582229 GCF_900497805.2 Vombatus ursinus | reverse complement strand
CCCCCCCCCCCCCCCCCCCGTCTGTCTCTGTCTCTCCTTGCTCCCCCACCCCCCAGTTGCATATTGGTTTAACTCTCTTGTGTTTATTCCTGTTAGAACTGCCTGAGTGCTGTCTCCAGAATTCTGGTACAGCACATTTAAGGGCTGTGAATGTTTTTGATGACACTGCCACTGCTTCACCGATGCCCTCCTGTGATGGATGTCTCCTCATGGCCTGGAGGTGACCTTGGGCTCTCCAAAGCTCCTCCAGCAGAGCAGCATGCAAGCTGATCAGGTCCTGCCCAGATGAAGAAGCTTCCTGGCCAAGCTCATCCTCAGACAATTGCCTTGTTTTGGTCATAGCCACTTCCCCAGCTGTGATCGGTCTTGGTGAGGGCAGGAGCCTTGCTAAGGAAGATGCTACTCTTGTGAAGCTTTGAAGTATTAATGGCACTTCACCCTCAGTTATCTGGAATGCTCCCTCCTCTGCCCCCCCTCCATTTTGGCCAAGGCCATAAGTGTAGAGTAATCTGAGTTAATAATAATAACAACAGACATTTCTGTAGAACCTGTGTTTGCAAATGTTTCACATGCATCATCTCATTTGAGCCTTAGAACAAATCTTTGAGGGTGATATTACCCCCATTTTACAGACAAGGAAATGGAGGCCCAGGGAGGTTAAGCCATGGTGTCACAAGTATGAGAAAGATTTGAACCTACAGTTCAGCATTCTGTGCACTGGGCCTTGCTGCCTGTCTCTTCTAGGGCAAAGGATTCTTAACCTTTCTTATGTCCTAGACCCCTTGGGCAGTCTGGCTTATTGACCCCTTATCAGAATAATGTTTTTAAATGCATAAAATAAAATATGTAGGATTACAAAGGAAATCACTTTTTATTGAAATATAGTTATCAAAATACCTTGAAAAAAGTTAAGAACCCCTGCTTAAGGGGGGGGGCAGTATGGCCCAATGACCTATGGCTCCTCCTGTCTCTTGGATAGAGGCCTCCTCCTTGGGCCCGATATTTAAGGCCCTCCTTAAAGCTCTGGCCCTAATTTATTTACAGTGACTTTCCTTTGAGAGTCCTCTGTTTTAAACAGTACCCACTCTTCCCTCCCTCTCAAACCCTTCATATTTTCCCCACTTAGACATCTTTGCTTATGCTGTTTTCCCTATCTGGGATGTTCTTTTGCCCCATACTAGCTGTGTGTCTAGGTGAATCGCTTAACCCCTCTGAGCTTCAGTTTCAAGTGCGGGGGTTGGACTGGTTGGCCTCCAAGGTTCCTTCCAGTTCTAGATATAGGGTCCAATAGTTTGCAGAAAGATAGAACACAGACCCTCATGTCCAGAAGCTTCCACTCTAATAGAGGGGAAAGACAGAACCAGAAGTATACATGGAGATGATGTAAGGCAGAGAGGCAGAGAGAAATGCCAAGGAAGGGTCCTTATCTAGTGCTCTGAGAAACCTGAAGAAGGAAATCTCCCCCAGGGGTGGAGGTGGGAAAGAGAACAGTGAAGGGGGAAGGCCAGGAATTAGAGGAAAACAGTCTGACAACATCTTTCCACTAACACCTCGTTCCTGATGGCTCTGTTACTGCACCAGGGGTATTTGCAGTTTATGGTAACCAAAGGCTCCTCAAGCAGAAGATCAGAGTCAAAAGAGACCTTACTAAGAGGCCCTCACTTTCTAGAGGGGGAAACTGAAGCCCAGGGAGGGGAAGGGACTTGGCCAAGGTCACACAGCTATAAAGGAGCAGAGCTTGAATTGGAACCTAGCATGTGATCACAGGGTGTTAGATCTGGAGGAGCCCTCAGAGGTCCTCCAGCCCAACCCCCTCATTTTCTAGAGGAGTAAACTGAGGCCCAAAGTGGGGAAGCCAACTTGCTCAAGATCATACAACAAATCTGGCAGAAGTGACATGAGAATCCTTGACTCTGGACTCCCCAAGTCAGGAAAACTCGACTCAAATCCTCTCTCAGGCACTTACTGGCTATTTCATCTTGAGCATCACTCAGAGCCTCAGATCACTCATTTGTAAAGTAGAGGCAATAAAACTTAAATTCCCATGTTCACAGGATTGGTAGGAGGAAAGTACTTTGCCAAACATGAAGCATGTAGAAATGTTATTGTGGTTGTTTTTGCCCTTTCTAGTCCATCATGCTCCCTGTGTTGCTTCTTCCTCTCACTTTCCCTGCAAGCTCCCTGAAGGGACCCGGCTTCTTTTACCTTCCGCAGGAGCACAGGAGCACCATGCCTGTCTGGTGGGTGCTCCATGATGATCTGCTAGTTACTTAGTCTACCACCTACCAGACCTCCCAAGTTAGTTTCCTGAATCATTGCTGCCTTAGTCTGCCGTGACCTTTACTTTGCCTCAAGGTGTTCCAGCAGCTCTCTGATACCCTGGAGAGCCCATAGTATTTACACACTCGCAGGGATGTTTGGGGGATTAGCAGCAATGATTGTAAAACACTTAAAAATATGAAGATCTGTAGGAACCCTATTATTATAGGAATAATCATAATTACAACTGTGCTTGGTTAAGTGTTCCAGCAGGCATATTGAGGAAACCTTCTCAGGGGGAAAGGCAGCCAACTGTACCGGCAATTAGTCAATTATGAGTACTTAATTCCCTTTTGATCACTTTTGACTTTTCTGTCTTCACAAGAATGGGGGTTTGGTCACCTTCTTTCTCTTCCAAATGACACCCCCAGTGTAGCTGGATCAAAAATGGGAGGCTCTGCCTGTGGAGACTGAGGCAAATTTTAGTTTTGTGGTTGGAATAGGTTGAAGAATTGGCTTCACTGAGCCTCTTCTGTCTATAGGAGAGGCTGTGGCTTTAAAAGGCTTGACTCTGTGTCTGAGTGTGTGTGTGTGTGTGTGTGTGTGTGTGTGTGTGTGTGTGTGGTGGTGGTGGTGGTGGGTGTCAGAGAAGGGCAGCTAGGTGGCACTGTAGTGGATAGTGTGCTGGGCCTGCAGTCAGGAAAACTCATTTTCCTTAGTTCAAATCTGGCCTCAAGCACTTACTAGCTGTGGGACCTTGGACAAGTCACTTTACCCTGTTTGCCTCGGTCTCCTCATCTGTAAAGTGAGCTGGAGAAGGAAATGGCAAACCAACCATTCCAATGTCTTTGCTAAGAAAACCCCAAATGGGGTCATGGAGAGTTGGACATGACTGAACAACTACAAAAAGACAAGGGGAGAAGGGGAAAGAGGTGAAGGGAAAAGGGAGGAGGAGAAGAAGAAGAGGGGGAGGACGAGGAGGGAAAAAGGGAAAGAAGAGGAAAAAGAAAAGGGGAAAGGGGAAGGAGGGGGAGGAGGAGAAGAGGAAAGAAAAGAAGGGAAAAGGAGAAGGAGAAGGAAAAGGAGGTAAAAGGGAAGGTGAGAAGGAATAGGAGAAAAAAGAGGAGGAATTTATCTGTAGAGAGGCAGCATGGTGGAGTGAAAAGAACATGGGGTTTGAAATCAGAGTCCTGATTTCCCCTCTCTGGGCCTCAGTTTCTTTTCCTGTAAAATGAAGGGGTTGGATTAGATGGCCTTGGAGGTCCCTTCCAGTTCTAAATATGTGATCCTGTGACACTGAGAGGTTAAGAGACTTTCCCAGGGCTACAGAGAGGTGGAAATTGAACGCAGGTCTTTCTGACTCTGGGGCTGCCTCTACCCACTAGGCAACACTGCCTTTCTAAAATTAGAACATAGGAGTATAGGGTATTACAGCTTGAAGGGCTAAGGCCCAAGCCAAACTTCACAGAACAAATCCCTTTAATAAAAGGATTTGTTCTGTAAAACTTGGACTAAGTCAAAAGGCCACCTCCAAGGACCTAGAAGGCCATATGTGGCCTCAAGATGCAGGTTCCCCATCCCTCGTCTTGGCCCTCAGCACAGCCCTGAGCCTGAGCAGGCTCACTCATAGCTCTCAGGGAGGACCACACCTTCAGCAATTAAGCTGCAGGGGGAAGTGATTACACTGATAAGAAGCAGCCTAACTCAGAGGCTGCCCTTTATTTAAAACTGCAGGGGGAAGTAATCATATTTACTAGCAGCTGCATTTCCTCAGTGCCACCACAGAGGCTGGCAGGGCCTCCTTAGCAAAGCAGGCCAGGCTTTGGCCTCCTAGGCTAACTCGGGGGGTCTCCCTGGGGAAAAAAGGCGGGGGGTGGAAAAGGTACTGCTCCGGTTCCTGAGGGGCTTCAAGGTTTACAAAAGCTCTCCTCACAATCACCTCCTTGGTACAAATGTTCCCATTTTACAGAGAAGGAAAGTGAGGCTTAAAAGGGAAAGTGACTTGCCCAAGGCTGCAGAGTGAGATAGTGGCAAAGTTAAGTCTCCTGAATTCAAGTTCAGGCTTCTTTCCATTATGTAATGAAGTCTGGGTCCCTGGGACCCTAACAGCCCAACCTGGTACATCAGGAATTCTGGGATTCTGCTCCCCTGGGTCTGGTGATTGGGCAGAAGGCTGTAGGATTTTTTTTTTCTGCTCAGGCTTCTTGAGAGGCAGCTGGTTTGGGTGTACACAAGAATGGCAGTCAGAAGCCTGGGGCTTTCCCTGAGCAGGCTGGGCTGGAATTTAGGGTTGATATACTGGATCCTGTTTCCAAAGGCAGAAGGGGGCTGCAGAACTGAGGTGGTCCCCACTGGAGAGTTTACAAAGTGACTGACATCCTGTGAGGTAGGAGTTACAGGTGATGTCATTCTCATTTTACAGATGAGGAAACTGAGACTGAGAGGGGAAACACGACTAACCAAGGTAGGATTTGAACTGAGGTCTTCCTAACACCAAGTCCAGTGTTCTATCTACTACAGTCCAGGGGTGGGGAACCTGCAGTCTCAAGGCCACATGTGGCCCTCTAGGTCCTCAAGCGCAGATTCAGTCAAGGCCACACTTGAGGACTTAGAGGATCACATGTGGCCTCCAGGCCCCAGGTACCCCACCCCTGCATGATACCATGCTGATATAAACTCAGAGAGTGATGTGAGAGGGACCTAAAAGACCATTTAAGAATACTAGCAACTCACATTTCTATGGTCCTTTAAAGTCCTAAGATCATAGATTTGGAGGTGCCACCGAGGCCAGTATTGACATTCCAAAGGTCACTCAACCACTAAGTGTCTGAGGCAGGATTTGAATCCAGGTCTTCCCAACTCCAGGACCAGTGCCCTATTCAGTAGACTGTTCTCACTGTCCTCACAACAACCTGGGGAGGTAGGGTGTGCAAGCAGTATAATTTCACTTTTACAGGTGAGAAAATGGAGGCTCTGAGAAATTCAGTGACTTGTTTTGAGATACATGGTGTCTGAGGCAGGATTCGAAGCCAGCACCCCTGACCCCAAGCATGCCATTTCATCACTATGCCACACTGTTTCCCTGTCTTCATTCTTCAGCACTGGCTGGCCCCATGCCTTGAATGCTTGCTCTCCCTCCTTATCTCTGCCTCAGAGAGTCCCCCTTTCCTTTAAAGCAGAGCATGAAGTCTTCCCTGATCGTCCCAAGTTCCCTCTCTCCTAAACTACCGTGTGCTTACTTTGTACATATTTGTATTTCATAATTTTCCTTTGCTCTTTTATCCCCACCTAGCATGATACTTGGCACATAGCTGGCACTTGGTAAATACTGCTGATTGATTGCCTTCAGCCTCTTCCCATAGTGTTGAATCGATGTTTGGAACTGAGACCCAGAGAGAAGAAAGGAATTACCATCCTCCAAATCACAAGGCCTGTCAGAGTCATAACCAGGACTGGGAAGGCTCCTGACCTCCATTTATAAAATAAGGTTAGACTCAATGGCAATAGCTGCAATTTCTTTGAGTAGTAGCATGGATAAGGACAGCTAGGTGGCGCTGCAGTGGATAGAGAGCTGGGCCTGGAGTCAGGAGGACCTGAGTTCAAATCTGAACTCAGCCACTTACTAGCTGTGTGACCCTAGACAAGTCACTTAATCCTGTTTGCCTCAGTTTCCTCACCTGTAAAATGAGATAGAGAAGGAAAGGGCGAACCACCCCATAATCTTTACCAAGAAAACCCCAAATGGGGGTCACAAAGAATAGGACATGACTGAAAAAACCACTGAACACCAATAACAAAAATGGATAGAGAACTGGGCTCAGCCAGCAAGACCTAGGTCCAAGCCCTACCTCCGACACATCTTGGCTGTGAGATCCTGGGCAAATAACTTAATCTTTCAGTGACCAGAGGCACTCTCAAACTATGAATTGCAGAACAGGTACTGAGCAGCATCTGCAGGGGGCGTTTCTTTATCTGGGAGTTTTCTTTATCAGTGAACCAGCGAAATTCCAGATCCGGCCTGATCTCTTTTCTAGTTCTTTAGCCCCTTTGCAGTTTACAGAATGCTTTCCTGTATTGAGGTAGAACCTTGGGCAAGTCATTTAAGTTCCCTGGGTCTCAGTTTCCTCATCTGTAAAATGAGATAGTTGGACTAGCTAGCTTGTGAGGGCCCTGCCAGCTCCAGTTTTAGGATTCTCTGTGGGACCTTAAGTAATTCCCTTTCATTTCCTGAACCTCAGTTTCCTCTCTGTAAAACTGGGGAGTGGGATTAGATCAGATGTTCTTAATTTGTGTGTGTGTGTGTGTGTGTGTGTGTGTGTGTGTGTGTTCTGGATGCCTTGGGAAGTCTGATGAAGACTAGGAACCCATTCTCAGAATAATGGTTTTAAATGTATCAAATGCATAGAATAATGAAGGAAAGCAATTATACCGAAGTATTGTTATCCAAATATTAAAAAAAACCCAAGTTTACAGATGCCAGGTTTAGGACCCCTGAACTAGATGACCTCTGAGGTCCCTTCCTGCTCTAGATTCAGGATCCTAAGTGATATTAGGTCCATTTTACAGAGAAAGAAACTAAGGCTGAGAGAAGCTAAATGGCTACCGTGAGTGACATCTAGTTTTGGGAACCTGCCCAACATCTTTGCTGACCCTGTACATGGCTATGGGGCCTGCAGATCAATAATTAAGAAGTCTCTGTGTCTCTGAGCTCTGGTCCCTTATCTACTGCCCTTGATGCTCTGGATGAAGATGGCCTAAGCGTTGCCTTTTTTTCTTTAAGGGAATCTGATTCAGAGTGGTGAGGGTGATGCTGAACAGAACCGGGAAGCAACAGCTAGCCCTGAGGGCTCTCCTGAAGGTGGCAGAGTGCGGTCCGTGCCAAAGGTCCAGGAAAGATACAGAGGAAATAGGAGCCCTGTCCCCTTCCACGTTAAAGCATCCCTTTTTGGTCTGCAAGGGGCTGTGAGACATGAGGAGGCGCCTCCCTGGGAGGCTGGGCAGTGTTCTCGGAGAAGTTTTATTTTTAGAGAGCACAGATGCTCTTTTTTCCAAGTTGGCTCAGGTGCAGTGCCTTGCTGCAATCCACATACACTCTGTCTGCAGCATTCACCCATCTACAAGTCTAGTAACCTTTTCAGAAAAGCAAATGAGGTTAGTTTCGCATGACTTCCTAGTGAACCCACGCTGACTCTTGATGATCACTGTTTCTTTTTTGTGAGTGCCCACAAACCAATTGGCTAATTTTCCATTTCAGAGCTCTGATGGGGATGGATACCATAGAGGAGAATATCTGAGCTCTAGAACTGGGAGTGAGGGGACCTCACAGACCATTTAGTCCAACTACTTCATTTTGCAGAAGAGGAAACTGAGACCCAGGGAGGGGAAATGACTTGTCCAGGGTCAGACAGCTACTGTGTAAATGTCAGAGGCAGGATTTGAAACCAAGTGTTCCTGATGAAGTCCAAGGCTTTAGCCACCATACCAGGCTGCCTCCCTTGTATTCCCCATGGCTACTCAAAGATAAATGAGAGGTGCTCAGATCACACCAGTGTATCCTTTTAGTACCTAGGAATGTTTGTTCTTTGGAGCGTGGAGACAAACTTATTTAAAGCAGCTGAGTGCTCAGATTGTCCTCTGCCTCAATTCCCTCTTAACTATGTTTGTTTTGACTTTTCCAGTCTGCAGATCATTCTCATTGGTGGAGAGGACAGGAGCAAAATAGAAGTTGAGTAATTCTCCTTTCTACCTATCCTCTGGTAACCTCATACCATCTGTAGATATCCAGGTGGTCTGTAGTATGTTTCTATGACAATATCTATCACTTTTTCTTCTCACCCAAATGGTGTCCACCATGCTTTCTCCTTTTGATTCTAGGACTTCCTCATTTATCTTGTCTCATCTGACTCTTTTCTATTTGTCCTTAGTTATATGTGTCCCTACTTCCATCTCCTGGATGAGCTCCCCGTGACCCTAGGAATATTAGAGCACGTCAGTCAGTCAGTAAACATTTTATTAAGTACATACTATGTGTCAAGCACTGTGTTAAGTGCTGAGGATACAGCAAAAGGCAAAAGACAGGCCCAGCCCTCAAGGAGCTCCCAGTCTAATGGGGAAAGACTTCCCTGACTGACTGTTTATTGACTGACAGACTCACTATCTCCCAAGACCATGACATTTTGGGACAGTTCTCATTGTCAGGGAATTTTGAGGGACATCACTTTTTCCCCACTTTGCCCAGACTTATAGTTCTGCCCAGAGCCAAATAGCAGAATTCGAATCCCTCATCCACAAGCTAGCCTCTCAAACAATTTGATGACACCTATTATGTATTGCCCAGTTTTTTCAACCTGATCTTCATATGGGACAGCCAGGTGATGTATGGAGCACTGGACTTAAAAGTCAGGAAGACCTGAGTTTGAATCCTGACTTGCTATGTGATCACTTAAATTCTGAGCCTCAGCTTCCTCATCTGTAAAATGGGCAGAATAACAACAGCAACCTCATAGGTCTGTTGTGAAGATCAAATAAGCTAATATAGATAAAACACTTTGCAAGCCTTATTATAATATTATTATTAAATAGTAACACTAATATTAATTTTAAATTATGTTAATGATTTATACTTTATACTTGATTTATTACAACTGATGATAAATGTTTACTGATTGGTACTAATTATATGAAGAGCCAAATAAATGTTAGTGATTATTATTATATGGTATGAACTTGAGGCCCTTCACCATTCTGGTGACCACTTTCTGGGCATTCTCCTGCTGATTAAGGACCTTCCTAAATTGTGGTGCCCGGAACAGAACACAAATACTCCAATTGTGTTCTGAACCGACAGAGGATGGTGAGACTGTCACCTCTTTATTCCTGAAAATTCTATTCTTGTTTTGTCCAGACCTGTGATTTCATCAGTGCAGTGGACCCCTAGCAAGGGACCCTCCCTCTTCCAATTCATAGCAGGGCCTGCTCTGTAATTTATAGTTTTAGAGAATTGCCTAGGATCACATAACCAGTATGTGTCAGAGACAGGTCTTGCACCCAGGTCTTCACAATTCTGAGGCTCTCTATCCATGACCCTAAGCCAGACAGGTGGTGTAGAATTCTGGATTTGGTAATCAGTTCAAATCTAGGACTCAGACATTTATTAGCTGTGTGAACCTGGGCAAGTCACTTAACCCTGTCTGCCTCAGTTTCCTCATCTGTAAAATGAACTAGAGAAGGAGATGGCAAACCAGGATCTCTGCCAAGGAAACACCAAATGGGGTTACACAGAGTCAGACATGACTGAAACGACAGAACAACAACAAAATGGGGATAATAATAGCACCTACCTCCTAGGGTTATTGTGAGGATCAAATGAGATAATCTTTGTAAAGGACTTTGCAAATCTTAAAGCACTGTATAAATGCCGTCATCATCATCATCATCATCATCATTATTATTATAGCACATGGTCTCTTCATTCCTGGAAGCTATGTCTCTCTTACTATAGTCCAAGGTTGCATTAGCTTTTTTGGCTACCACATTCATTCATTAATTAATTCATCCAACTCATTTATTTGTTCATTCATTCAGCAAGCATTGTTTAAGCACCTACTATGTGCTAGGTGCTGGGGGATACAAAGACAAAAATGAAACACCCATCATTCTGTGGACTTGTATTGAATTTGCAGTCCACTAAACACCCTCAGACCCTTTTTCAGCCTCACTGTGATCTAACAATATATTTAATGAAAAAAGAATTGGCTAACACAATTGCTCTCCTCTTCTACTGAGGAGATGCCTAAAACATCTTACTATTTATCATACAAACATCTCTGAACATGGTCATCACAATTCAAAATCCAGTAGAAAGTAAACTCCTTGAGGGCAGACTTTCATTTTGATCTTTGTAGCCTTAGCACCCAATCACAGTGCTTAATCAATCCATTACTAGATCTATCAAGGAGTATTTACTAAGGCCCTACTATGTATACCCTATTAACCATAGAAAGAAAGGTAAAGAACAGTCCCTGTCCTCCTGGAGCTCCCAGGCTTGGGGAAATGATGGCACAATTGGGCCTTTCTTTATATCTGTCGAGTTCACAGACAGTAAACTTGCCACTCTAATGGTGCTACTGTTGGCCCCTTATTTCTTTGTTGTGCCTTTCCCCAGAAGTTCCCCCAACACAAGCAGCTTTGCAAGGATTATGGGAACTCTATTTCAAGCGACATTTTAAATACCACAGAACCCATCCCTCTACTTTGAGCATATGTTTTTAACACTGACTGCACACCTGCTCTTCCCAGCCTGAGGCCAACCCCAGTGGGGAACGTCAAGGGGTGCCACCCAATTGCTCTTTGCCCTGGGTGAGCTTAGAATGGAACAGCCCCTGGAGGCCTGAGACAGGCCTAAACAGCTGTTCCAGTCCTCCATGCCACCCAGACCTCTCATACTGCCTCATCTCCTCCTGCACCATTCAGCATTTCTCATATTCTGCGGCTTCTATGTTTTTTTTTTTTTGGTTTGGTTTTATTTTTATAGCTTCTCATTCCTGATTATATATTCAACACACCCTGTAGGGGGCCAATTTGATTTTATTGGACCATTTAAAGGGCAAATAAACCTTTGTTTTTATAAGGAGAAGATAAAGGACCAATTATCTTGGTACTCTTTGCCACATACATCTTTAAAAGAACATTGGCCCATCGTACCCTGTTTCCTTATTTCCTGGCATATTGGCGTGATGACATAACATGCTTGCCAATGAAGACCTTAGCTCTTAATGAACGAGTTGTTATTTTATTAGCCCCTGTCTTTTTATTTATGGCCTAAGCTCCCATTAGGAGGCGGACCAGTGCCAAAAGGAACATTTCATCCCCTGAAAAGGATGCTCCAACCCTGGCATGTCAATACAACGTCTGAGATGATCAGGTACATGCTGTGATTGCATTGCACACAATGAATTTCCAGAAGCCTTGGAGGACAACCGTCCCCACCTTAACTCCCCTGAGGAGTTCGTCCTGAGCGGGCCTGTCACCCAGATACGGGTCAGTTCGGCCATTTCTTGTCATCCAAAGTCAGGGGGTGAATTTGTTGATTTGGTATCAGGATTCTAACTATGTGCTCCTTTAAGGATCGAGAGAACTGATAACTGGGGGAATTGGGAAAAGCTTCTAGGAAGAGGTGGTGCCCAAACTGAGCCTTAAGGATTCTAAGAGGAGGATGTGAGGAGGGGAGTGCATTCCAGGCATGGGATACAGCCTGTGCAAAGGTATGGAAATGAGAGATGGGATATCTGATTAGAATTTAAAGTGCCTCTTTCTAAACTTCCTTCCTATTACTTCTCTCTCCTGCATTCTGTGTTGTAGCTGAATTGGCCAATCTGCTGTTGGCCTGAACTTAGAATTCCCTCTCCTGCCTACGTGCTTTTGTGTAAGCTTTCCCCTTGTCTAGCATCCCACCTCTTAGGCTTAGCTCACGTGTCACCTCCTACAGGAAGACTTCCCTGATCTGCTCTAATTGGTGGTATGGCCCCTCCCCTCCTCAGATTATCCTATAAATATACGTATCTGGGGGCAAAGTGTGGTCCAGTAGGACGTGCCCTGCCTCTTAAGTCAAAGGACCTAGGCTCAGACTCCAAATCGGACCTTTACTACCTGTGTGACGTTGAGCAAGTCTCTTCCTTTCCCTGGGCCTCAGTTTCCTTCCCTGTAAAATGAGGGGGTTGGGCAAGAAGGCAGCTGGGATCCCTTCCAGCTCTAGATCCAGGGTCCTATGA
Organism: Vombatus ursinus; assembly: GCF_900497805.2. NCBI lineage: Eukaryota > Metazoa > Chordata > Mammalia > Diprotodontia > Vombatidae > Vombatus > Vombatus ursinus. Next base: position 1,570,200 of record NW_020944374.1, on the reverse strand, counting down.
TGTGATTACATGGTGTATTTGCCCAGTGGAATGTAAGGTCCATGAGGGCAGAAACTATCTTTCATTTTGTTTTTACATCTAGTACAAGAGCACCAGGGGCTTGGGTATGCCCAAGGGGTATGAGAAGCTTGTCAAAGAGACATGGAGAATATTTGCTAAATAATAATAAGAACCTGCTGAAAGAAATCTCTTTATTTTATATTTTATATGCATATAAAATAAATTCTAAAATTTCTTTCATTTCATATTGAAAATGGGGCATGGGAGCCAAGGGTTGCAGGGTCAAAAAAAAAGGATAGAACATCCCCAAGCAGGTGCTTTAATAAATGCGGCTGGAGTGGAGCAGAGATGAGGAAGTTCCAGGGAGGAACCCCATCCACGGTGAAGCACTATACACATGTGAGGTGTTACTGAAATTTTCCCTATTTAATCTTAGAATGCTGTATAATCATCAGCTATTATTATTACTGCACCTCTGATATTAATTGATTGGAGTAACTAAAGAAACTGTAGATTTCTATGAGATGTCAAGGAGGAGTTCCTAACAAGCAGGGCTGTCCCAATGTGGCTTGGGCACACTGGGGGGGGGAGGGTAGGTTGGGGGGGAGTGTTGAAGCTTCCCACTCCCTGGAGGTCTCCAAGCAGAGGCTGATAGTGATGATGACTGCTACTGCTACTGCTATTGCTATTGCTACTACTAGCAGCTAGCATTTATACAGGACTTTAAGGTTTGCAAAGTGCATTATGAATGTTATCTCATTTTATCCTCACAACAACCCTGGGAAATGGGAGTTATTTTTAATCATCCCCATTTTTACAGGTGATGAAACTGAGGCAGATGGAGGTTAAGTGACTTGCCCAGGGTCACACAGCTGTTAAGTGTCTGAGCCTGAATTTGAACTGAATCTGAAGTGTCTGAGCCTGGATTTGAACTCAGATCTACCTGGCTCCAGGTCTATCACTATCCATGGCACCATCTGTCTAGGTAGTTAGTGACAGATTAGGACCCAGGTCCTGTGATTCCAAATCTCATCTGCTTTCATGATCAGTTAGCTCAGAGGTTCGAAGTCCTATATTATTGAGGCCAGTCATCAGGTACAGTCTATGGGAGTTCTAAAGCCTTAGGATTGTGGGATAATAGAGTCAGTGCTAGGAGGGAGCCCAGAAGCTCATGGGATCCTCGCTATTGAGCTAGGAGGGAAGCTAGAGGCCATCAAGTCCACTCCGTTGTTTGACAGATCAGGGAACAGGCCTAGGGAGGGGAAAGGACTTGCTCTAAGGATACCCAGCTAGTCAAAGTAGGAGTTGGGTTTTGAACCCGGCCACTCCAAATTCTGTGCTCTTTCCTCTGCCAGGCCCTCATCATAGAACACACCTTTGTGGTTGACCAGAAGGAGAACTGAGCTAGAGAAAAGGCAGCCACAGCATGATGGAAAGAGACTGGCCTTGGAGACTAGAAGGGCTGATTCAAGTCCTGCCTCTGGCATATTCTGGCTAGGTGGCTCGAGGTGACCTCTCAGGGCTCTGAGCAGCTCTCCAAGATTCCAAGTTGTGGAGAAGGTGCTGATTTGCATTGGTGGTGGGGGTTTCCCCCTATGGAAGTTCTCCATACTAATGCTATCACAGGTCTAATCTCCATCCCCTTCCCAATGCTTTCTGGGCTGGTAGTTATTCTTCAGTGTCATCTTTGCCTGCAGATGGGAGGGCTGTTTTTTTTCTTTAATTGCAGCTGATGTGACAGACACACATCATATTATTATTCTTGTGTTAATGTAAGGAAGCTGAATCAATAAACCAGCAACCCAAACAGAAAAATGAGGATTATTATTTTCTTCTTTTTAGTTTTTTTTAGTCTTTTCATTATGGGGAAAAATTCCTAAGCCATGAGAAAAGGCAAGTGCAGGGGAATAATGCATGGTTCCCGTGTTTAGGATGTTACTCTCTGATCATCAAATTCCATGTCAGAAGACACACTGCTTCCTCTCTCATGCCTATCCCTTGGACAGGAAGTAATGAGATTGGAGGAAGAGCAGAAATGGGAACCATGATTCTTTTATAGGCACGAAAATACTACTCATGTGATCTCGGCAAGTTACAGTCCAGGGTTTCTTATCTCTGTGCCTTTGTTCACACTGTAACCCATGCCTGGAGTCCCTTCCCAACCTCTCTTTCCCTGTTGAAGTCCTACCCAACCTTCAAGGTCCAGCTCAGTGCTCTCTCCCCTTCAGGAATCAGGCTTCAAATCCCTAATCCTGTCCCCAGGCTAAAAGCAATCTCTCTTCTCCAGAATTCTCTGGCATCTTCTCTTGTGTCCTTTTCATTTGTACATGGGACTTACTTGCTTCTCCTCCCTCCATTCCATTGGGAGCTCTCCGAGGGAAGGTGACCCTTTTTTGTTTTTTAATCTTTTCGCACGTTTGGACCTCTGATGCCCAGCACAGGCCCTGGTGCTGGGGTAGGCAGTTAATGCATGTTTATGAATAGATAGGAGTGTTTGGGAACCCCAGTCTGACTGCTTCTAGCTTGAAGGTCAGGCATATTTTAATGATGCATGACTGGAAACTGGGGCAGCAACTCATGTGTTGTGAGCTAGGGATGATGAATGGATGGAGAGCCCAGGCTCTGCAACTGTTGGTGCCCACTGACCATCACAAGACCCAGAGGAAGGCGTCTAGTTCACTGGGTAGGGTCTCCCTCTATGGAGGAACTATACAAATTCCTGGACAAGAATCACATGGGAGAAGGAGGCCTCGATGGGTCTCAACCTGTAACTAGTGGAGGGAAAGTTCACACTAAGATGCTTCAGGACCCACTGAGGGACTGAAGGGGAATTGAACATAGCACTCTTTGGAAGGCAGAGCCATTTAGACTTTCTGGAAGACTCTGGTGTGATGGACTCAAAGTATGGGTGGGGCCAGGAAAAGGGTGAAGTTAGGGCTTACTGCCTGGCTTCTACTGCTCCCCTCCAGACATTTGGGCAAATGCCTAAATGGCCCCAGGAGGGGGCAACCCTAGTATAAGGAGGCTCATGGCCATCTCTGCTGGGATAGAATATTTTAAGGCCCTTAAGGAAGGGACCTTAAAGACAATTTAATCCAAACGATTAAATGATTAGATCACAAAGAGAGCTAAGTGACTGAAGTACTGCTATAATCCAGGCCATAGAATTTAGAGCTGGAAAAGATCTTAGACACCATTTATCCTTGTCCCTTGCAATTTACAAAAGATGAAACTGAGGTACCCAGAGAAGGATAGTGACTTGTCCAAGGTCACATAGTGAGTCAGGGACAGAGCTGGGATTAGAACCCCAGTCATGGGATTTAAAGTTGAAAGGGCCCTTAGAGTTCATCTGACACAGATGCCTCATTTTATAGATGAAGAAACTAAGGCCAGTGAGGCAACAGGCTTACCCCAAGCTAGCTTTCCCCTCCTTCACTATGCTGTAGAAACATGATCAAGAAATGCTCTGCCTGCCAATCCATAGTTTATTTCTCATTGTTGAGGAAAGGCTAACAGAATCATAGGATATTAGAATTGAAATCCTAGACAGGGGTGGGGAACCTGCGGTCTTGAGGCCACCTGTAGCCCTCTAGGTCCTCAAGTGTGGCCTTTTGACTGAGTCCAAGTTTTACAGGACAAATCCTTTTATTAAGGTGATTTATTCTGGGAAGTTTGGATTCACAGTTATTTCATTTGAGGAATTCCTCCCTTTCTAAACCTATTAGAAAGATCCCTTGACTGAAGGTCAGGAGGCCTGGGTTACGGTCACTGAACCATTCTGATGAGAGTGGCAAGAAGGGTACTCCTATCTACTGATGGGAGAGATGTTATGGATGCAGAATGGGGCAGCCTTACAAGTGATTGAATATTAGAGAGAGAAGAGTCACTGATGCCTTGGAAGTTCTCGACCTGGGGGACTGGAAGGATTGAGGCACTTGCAACAGAAATAAGGAAGTTTGGGAGATTAATGAGTTTCATGTTGGATATACTGAATTTAGGTACTGAGGCAATTGCGGATACAAGCTTGGAGCTCAGGAGAGATATTAGGGCTGGATATATAGCATATATCATCTGCAGAGATGATAACTGAACCCGTGGGAACAGATGAGATCACTAAGACAGAAAGTATAGAAATGGAAGAAAAGTAGACCCAGGACAGAGCTTTGGAGGACATCTGTACTTTCTGGGAAGGAGAAATGTGACTTACAAAAGGAGGCCAAGGAGGATCAGTCAGACAGGTAAGAGAACTGAGAGCACTGTCAGAGACACCAAGAGAGTGAATTGTCAGAAGCTAGAGAGAGCTTAAGTAGAATGAGCCCTGAGAAAAGGACTTAGCGGTTAAGATTTCATCGGTAACCTTAGAAAGAATAATTTCATTCAAATGGTAGGATTGGAAACTCAATTGCAAGCAGTTGAGAAGTTAGTAGGTGGTCTGGAAATGGAGGTGCCTGGTATAAACAATTTATTCTAGAAGCTTGGCTATGAGAGGGAGAAGAGTCACAGAACAATAGCTAAAGGGAGTGGCAAGATCCGGTGAAGGGTTTTCTTAAAGGGTGGGGGAAACACGGCTATGTTTCTTGACAGTGGTGGGGGTAGTGATAGGGAGAGGCTGAAGATGAGAGTGAAGGAATGATTGAATGGGCAAGCTCTCAGAGGACGTGGGAGGGCACAGGGTCAGGTGCATAAGTTGAGGTGTTGGCCTTGATACGGAGAAGAGCCCCCTCTTTCTTAGAGACTAGGACAAAGGAGGAGAGGATGAGGGATGATGTACAGGAGTCTTGAAGCATGCAGAAGGAGAAAATAGGGAGTTCATGGAAAATGTTCTTATTTTTCTCAGTAAAGTGGGAGGCAGCAAAGTTCTTTGCTGAGAGGGAGGAAGGGGGAGTATGTGCAGAGGACTTGAGGAGACTGTGATAGATAGTCAGTTCAGTAAAAAAAATAAATAAATAAAAGGATTGAAGCAGAGCAATGAGAGTCCAGCTGAGATCTGATAACATAGATTTGTAATGGATCCAACCTGCATGGCTGTGTGACTTCCTTCAGTGAGGTTCAGCAACATTTAGCAGAAAAGGCTGATGGGGGTAGGGAGCATGTTTTATCTTCTAAGGCGCCATCTAGTTCTGTAATTTTCTCTTCTAAGATATTCTTCTACTTTGACCTTATATCTTCTTTGTTCAAAGGTCTTTTCTGGTTCTCATGTTCTAAGAAGGTTCCTTCTAGCACTATCTAACATTCTATGTCCTAGGATCCCTTTCATCTTTCACATCCTGTGCTCTAGGTCTCTTCTTGCTGTGCCATTCTATTCTCTGAGGTCTAATCCATTGATTACTTTTAAAATCAAGGTCTTCTCTATGATGTAGGTGACAGAGATCAGAGAGGCTACTGGAAAGAGCTCGGACTTGCAATCAAAAGCCCTGAGTTTGGAATTCCAGTTCTGCTACTTGTTCGACATTAGGCAAATGTCCTGGGAAGAAGTGGGTTCCTCATCCTTAGGGGCCTTCAAGCAGAGTCTGAATGACCACTCCAGTATGTTATAGTGGAGACTCCTTTCATCTAGATAGATGCTGAAGTTCTTACCAACTCTCATTTCCTCTAATTTGGTAAGTCCCCTCCTGTCTCTGGGCCTCAGTTTTCTCATCTGTAAAATAAGTGGGTCGGACTCAATGGCCTATGAGGTCCTTTTCAGTTCTAGATCCAGGATCCTATGTGCCCTAGGACCTTGGGCAAATCACTTCCCTTCCCTAAGCCTCAGTTTCCTCTTCTGTAAAATGAGGGGGTTGGACTAGATGGCCTCTGAAGTCCCTTCTAGTTCAAAATACTATGAGTCTAGAAAATTCAAATGTTCAACGCACCCTCCTAGCCTGTGAAGGGCTGCATTTTCCTCGCCCATGAAATAGTTGGTTTTCACTCCTTTCTGTTTAGTGGAACCACTGGGTCATTCCTAAGACCAAATGATAAAAAAAAATCACATCTGTCTTTTCTCCCTAAATAGGATCCAGCATTTTTAAAAAGGCTCTTCCTTGTCAAAGGCTATTAAAGAGATTGGCCGAGGGAGATTCCAGAAGTAATCTTTTGGCGGTCAGAAGATTAAGATGGATTTGAGGTGAAAGGGGCCAAGCCCCAGCAACGCAATTCATTTGCATTTTTATTGGAAGAAGAATTTAGAATAAATTAAACCTCAAAGGTCCCAACTTCAAGCCATGTCCCTGAACTCAGCTCACAAGATGGCTTTATCAAACACGCTGGCCTCAATTACTGCGGAATCTTAAAAGTTCTTGCTCGCTATATTCAATAATTATCACATTAATTGAATCATCTTATTATTCAAATGCTAAAGTGGAGGGCAAGAGTCTGGATTTCTCCAGGAAATGAAGTGGGAAAGAAGTACTTCAAGCCAATGAATTGCATGTAAGGGTCAAGGAGAAGTCATATGTTCTTCCCACCACCCCCTTCATGAAAGTGGTGGGTTCTAGGTTGGGCCTTGAAGAAAGAGAATGGGTGCAGTGGACTGAGATGGGGGGGGCACATAAGACCCCTAACAGATCATTGGATTCTAGATCTAGAGCTGGAAACTGAGACCCAGGGAGGGAAGTGACTTGCCTAAGGTCAACCATGGGATCAAAGCCCTACAGCTGGAGGGGACCTCAGAAGGGCATCTCATCTCACACCCTCATTTTCCAGAGGAGGACACTGAAGCCCAGAGAGAGAATGACTTGCCCAAGGTCATCTATGACTCCACAGTCAAACATCTAGAGCTGTAAGGAATGTTAGAGGTCATCTAGACCAGAGGTTCTCAACCTGGAGCACAGGAACTTGTTTTAAAAAATATTTTGATAACTATTTCAATATAATTGGTCTCCTTCATAATCTTATGTATGTAATTATATGCATTTTAAAAAGTTTTTCTGAGAAGGGGTTTATAGGTTTCACCAGACTGCCAAAGAGGTCCATGAAATAAAAAAGTTTACAAACCCCTGATCTAGTCCAATTCTTTCATTTTTTTTAGGCAGTTGGGTTAAGTGACTTGCCCAGGGTCACACAGCTAGTAAGTGTCACATGTTTGGTCTGAGTCCAGATTTGAACTCAGGTCCTCCTGACTTCAGGGCCGGTGCTCTATCCACTGCACCACCTAGCTGCCTCTAACTCTTTCATTTTATAGATGAAGAAACTGAGGCCCAGAGACGTTGAGTGGCTTGCCTAAGGTCTTACACACAGGATAACAGCTCTTGAGCTAGTCCAACCTTCTCATTTTCCAGATGAAGAAACTGTGCCTTGGAGAGGGGCAGTGACTTGTCCAAAGCCACAGAACCAAGATTCCAACCCATGTCTTCTGACTCCAATTCCACTGCACTAGATTGCCTCCTAATAATTGGCTATAAAAGGAAAAAGTTGGAGTGGAGCCAACCACTCCTGGCTGAACATTCTCATCAGCCAGTAAAGGAAGAACCAGTTCCTTTAACAAATATTTTTGGTTGGAAAGACACATTCTATATAGAATTCCAGCAATAATAATAATTGCTCATTCAGTTTATATTGCAGACAAACTGGATTACTCAGTACCCTTTCCCCCATTTTTGGCCTAGCCTTTCTTGTATCTCCAGGCTTTTGCCCACATGTGGCCCTCTAGGTCCTCAAGTGCGGCCTTTTGACCGATTCCAAACTTCACAGAACAAATCCCCTTAATAAAAGGATTTGTTCTGTAAAACTTGGACTCAGTCAAAAGGCCACACCCAGGGACCTAGAAGGCCTCATGTGGCCTCCTGGCAGCAGGTTCCCCACACTTCATTATGCCTAGAATGGATTCCTCCCTCTCTACCCATCACCTTATCTTAGTTGAAAATTCATCCCTTTCTTCAAGAGCCAACTCAAGTGCCCATATCCCAGACTATCTCCTTGCTTACAAAGTTATCTATCTTTCCTCTAATTTCTCATATTATTTAGCCTGGATTTCTCCTTGGCCCTTATCTCACTCTTCCATGAATTCTTTGGTATAGAAGAACACTGAATGTGGAGCTAGAATACCTGGTTTCAAATCTTGTTTCTGTCATTTACTAGCCAGATGGCCTTGGACAAGTTATTTTATCTCTCTGAGCCTCGGTTTCTTTATTTGCACAGTGAAGTTTAACATGTATTACCTACCTCATCAGGCTGTTGTGAGAAAAGCACTTTGTAAACAATGCCCTACAGAAATGTGAATTACTATTATAGCTATTTATACCTTTCTATTAGATTGTAAACTCCTTGAAGACAGCATCTGTGACATTTAAAAAAAGTTTTGTTTTTTTTTTAATGCTGTCTGCTTTCCACATCTCACTTAGTTCATGATTATACAATGATAGCCAGAGCCTGGGAATGTGACCTATACCTCCGCAGAAGAATGTAAACTACCTTGGGTAAATGTAAACAGCAAAAAAAGCTCCAACTATCCCATGGGAACACTTGCATGTGACCCTGGGCCATCCCTGGCACTATGTCTTCTTTGTTCTATTTCTATACAGTGCCTGACTTGACCTGGGGTTGGTGCAAAGATGTACCATTCTGTCCTCCTGCCACCAAGGACTGGTGAGTAAACACCAATTAACCCTAATACATCTACATATATAATAACCAATATGGCACGGACCCCTCTTTCTTTGGTATCTCAATATTCTCACAGAGGGTCTGCATCCCTGCAATTGGAATATCAGGGCAGAACAGATCAGACTCCTTACAACTGGTGTAGCTGGCAGGATAGTCTGCTCCCCCTACAAATCCTGTGTCCTTACAATGATATAGTCCAACCCCTACCAAGAAAATCAGTTGAGCAAATCTGACTGACAAAAGCTATCCAATAATGTCTACAACATTCTTCCTATGTAGTACCCTCATCTTTCCACTGAGAGGAGGGAAGTGGATCTCATTATATAGTCTCTGAGAGTAGAACTGGATGAAGCAATCAATATGAGTTTGGCTTCCTTCTAGTATTATTTTTGTCTGTATCGCTGCAGTTGTTGAATCTACTTCTCTGGTAGTGCTTATGCTCATCAATTCATATAAGTCTTCCCACATTTCCCTGAATTCCTCATAATCATCAAGAATATTCTATTACATTCATATGCCACAATTTGCTGATAACAAAATCTGCACAAACTTCACACACCATAAAACATCTTGATATGAACTTTTTTTTGTTCTTCCTAACTTCCTTGGGGGCATATACCCAGTAGTGGGATTGTTGAGGTTAAAGAGCATAAACAATATAGTGACTTTTCTTGTATAATTACAAATTATTTTCTGGAGTGATTTGATCAATTCATAGCTCCAACTACTCTTGGCAAAATTTCACTCAAATTGGTAGGGTTGGAAACCAGATTGTATTTCTTCATCAAGATCATGCCTGTCTTCCCACAGCCTCCTCAACAATGATTATCTTCTTTACCAATTTGGAAGATGTAAGGTGAAACGTAAGAGTTGTTTTAATTTGCATTACTGATTTGAAGCATTTTAAAAATATGGTTGTTACTAATTTGCTTTTCTTCTATTGAAAACTGTTCATATTCTTAACCATATACTTATTGGCGGATGGCTTTTGGTCATGTATTTGCATCGATTCCTTTTTATATTTGGACATTAGACTTTTATCAGAAACATCTGATGTGAAGATTTTCCCCACTCAGTGGGTCTCCTCTTAGTCTAGCTGCATTGATTTTGTTTATGCAAAAGGTTTTTTTAATTTATGTAACTGAAGCTGTCTTTTCTTAGAAGGTCATATGATCAACAAAATGGAGGACTAGACATTTTCTCTGATCTTCACAATTTCTCAGATCTTTCCAAAATAGGAATTAGGCACAAGCAATAGAACTATTTCAGTTCTTTCCATGGTTTAGGATACCAGAATACAATTGTTACATGCTACCTGTATAGCTTTTTTCTCTCCTACCACTCCTCTCCCATAATCCAATCTGAATGTCTTATCCATTTACCATTACATCTTTTTTTTTAAAAATTATTTTCAGTTCCAAATTCTCTCCCTCCTTCTCTCTTTCCCCAACCATGGAGAAGGCAGTAAATAGGATATCCATTATACATAGGAAATCATGCAAAGTATTTCCACAATAGCCATGTTATGAAAAAAAAAAACAAAAAACAAAGGGAAAACATGCTTCAGTCTGCACTCTGAGTCCATCATTTTTCTCTCTGGAAGTGGATAGTATTTTAATATCATGAGTCCTTTGGAACTGTTCTGGATTCTTTTTTTTTGTTTTGTTTTTTTTTTAATTTGGTTAGGCAATGGGGTTAAGTGACTTGCTCAGGGTCACACAGCTAGTTAAGTGTTATGTGTCTGAGGCCGCATTTGAACTCAGGTCCTCCTGAATCCAGGGCTGGTGCTCTATCCACTGCGCCACCTAGCTGCCCCTTGTTCTGGATCATTCTACATTAGTTTCCTCTCTATTCCCATGGCTACCACCCTTGGTCAGGCTACCTAATTACCTTTTACCTGGGCTACTGGTAATAGCCTCCTAATTAGTCTCCCTGCTTCCAGTCACTCCTGTTTTCCAATCTATCCTCCATATAGTTACCAAAATTGGCTTCCTAAATCACAGGTCTGACCATGCCACTCCAATCCTCAAGAAGTTTCAGTGGCTCCTGTTACCTCCTGGATAAAATACAAACTACTCTGTGTTTGACATTTAAGCACTTCCCATCCTGGCTCCAGTCTATCTTTCTAGACTTCTTTCATATTTCTCCCTCTACATAGTCAAGGTTCCAATCAAACTGTTCCCCATACAGGAAATTCTGTCTCGCACTTCCTGGCATTTGCCTTTGGAATGCTCCCATTCCTCACCTCTATTCCTGGAATCCCTACCTCCCTTCAAAGCTCAGCTCGGGTGCTACCTCCTCCATGAGACCTCTCCTTGCTAATGCTCCCCTCAATCCTCCCCCTATGCAATTACTTTGTACTCAGATGTTTACATGTTGTATTCCTTTAGTTGGATGTTAGCTCCTCAAAGAGAGTAGTTTTCCTTTCCCCCTCTCTGTAATCCCAGTGCCTAGCATAGTGACTGGCACATAGTAGGTTCTTAAGAAATGTTTAAGATTTGAATTGAATTTCTGTTCTACCTTCCTGCCTTTCATGATTATCAAACTCAGGAGTACCTATTCCCCCCTTGCCCCCAAAGCAAAGACCAAGACAACCCCTTGACCCCCAGAGACTGTAAGAGAAGTGCCCCATAGATGGCACTTGGGGGATGGGGGACAGTGGAGGTAGGGGCTCTGAGAACATCGTATTAGCTTCCGGATGCTCAGAAGAAGCATCACTGTGAGTTCAAAGTGTTCATGTCTACTTTGGAAGCTTGTAGAGAGAACATTTCACTCGGACATTTCAACGTTCCAGGCAGGCCTGCTTGTTCAGCCAGCCGCAGCCAAAGAAAGGGAAGATTTTGACAGGTTAAGACAACATCAAGGGGGCCATGGCATCAGTGTCTTGGCTGCCAAGGCAGCGGCTAAGGCCGCTGCCTTCTCAGGCCATAATGTGGTGCGGATGAGAAATCGATACCTTAGACAATCCCTGCTTAGCCGAGAGCTTATTATTTAAGGCCATGGAAGAGCCGATCAATTTCTTAAAAGTGCCAAGGACACTCTTGACAAAGGACTGCACAGAAGAGGGCAGGCCCTGTTCCATCAAGAAGATCAGAAAGATGGAATACTATGCCCTGTGCCTGTGGAGCTGTTCCAGAGGAGCTGGGGGGCAGGGAGAGTGTGTGTGTGTGTGTGTGTGTGCACCTGGCTGGCATAGGGCCAAGTCTGTGTTCCCATAATGATCATTTCACACTTACAACAAGAGCCAACATTTACATAGTGCTTTAAGGTTTGCAAAGCACTTTCCACCTATTATCCCAACAAGACCAGCTCCCACCTTCCAAGAGCTTCATGATTTACAAAATGTTTTCATTGCAACAATCCTGGCAGGTGTTTTTGTAAGCATTAGAATCCCATGAGAAAGGAGTAACTTGTCCAAGGTCACATAGCTAGTAAGCAGAAGAGCTGGGGGAAGAACCAGGTAAGCTGACTCCCAGTCCTGTGCTATTTCTGCTGCCAGTACTGCCTGGAAAGTTCAAATTCTGCACGTCAGTTTATTTAGAATGAGGGATAGCACATTGTGTGTCAGATTTCTGACCACCTTTCTACTTTATTCATTAGTCATAGGATCACAGAATCACGGATTAAGAGCTAAAAGGGACCTTGGGGATGATCTAGGCTAACCTCACATTTCAGAGTGGAGAGGAAGAAGCTTCCACCTTCCAGTGCACCAAAGAAAGATTGTGGAGTTCTAACGTACACTGGAAAATGTTTGCTAAAAAGTTCCCTACTTGTCTTTTGTAGACAATCAGAATAATATCAATGTTTGTATATCACTTAAGCTATTCAACAACATCAAACAGGTCTTTTAATGCTTACAATAACTCCACTGAGGCAGATAGTCTCATTTTAAAATTAAGAACACTGCAACATAGACTAAAGTAAAATGACTTAGCTGAAGTTCCCATTGAATTAATTGCATAGTAGGGACTAGAGCAGGGGTGGGGAACCTGTGGCCCCAAGGCCACATGTGGCCCTCTAGGTCCTCAAGTGCGGTCCTTTGACTGAATCCCAACTTCACAAGTTGAAGACCTAGAGGGCCACATGTGGCCTCGAGGCCACAGGTTCCCCACCCCTGGACTAGACCCCAGGTCTCTTCTTGACTCCCTAGGAGCCTGAAGGTCTCACTATTAGAAGTCCAAGCTGCAGCAGTGAGGGCCCATACTGAACCTCTGAGCTAGTGTCCAGGAAGCAATTACTTGGATGCCAGGCAGTTGGATTACTGGAAGGCTGGCGGCAGCCAAGGCATGGTGGAAGAGATAATAGCTCAAGGATGGGATGCAGTCAGCTTTTGTCTGGGGCAAAATTAATCTGCTTTGGGTTAGAAAGGAACACAAATATAGGGACCTCACTAAAACAATATGGCATAGTAGAAGCAACACTGATCTTGGGGTCAGGAGACCTGGGTTCAACTTACAGCTTTGACACATACTGTAAATCCTCAGGGGAGTCATTTCATCTGTTAGAGCCTCACTTTTTTCATCTATAAAATGGAGGTAATAATACTTATATTCCCTACTTCACAAGCCTGGTTTGAGGCCACCACCCTCAAACCAGTGAGGCTACCTGCACTGAAAAACCAAAGCAGATGAAGAATATACTATTGCCCAGACTAGGAAATGGAGTTGGCTGGGCAGCCTCTTGAGTCAGTCCATCAGGACATCTCTCTGTGAGAGACATTACAGATAGATAGTGAGCTGAGCTCAGAATTGAAGAGGAGGAGAATGGGGTAGAGTACCTTTGAGAAATGGGGCAGGATGATGCCAAGCCCATCCCTTTCCACCAGTGTTCTCCCAATGATGCTCCATGGCTATAAATCATGGAATGCTACAGTCTTTATACAATCCAAATCCTGGGTGACAGAAAGGGCAATGGAAAGACAAACGGCAGGTTTAAGTAGTCTGCATTAGAGTTAACTAACCTCTGTTCCGCCCTCCAATGAGGGAGAACTCACTACTACCCAAAGCAGCCTATTCTACTTTTGGCTCCCTCTAAGGAAGTTTTCCTTTTTATTAAGCCTAAGTTGGCTTCTTTGCAATTTGTACCCATTTTGCTCCTGCTTCTGCCCCCAGGGGCAGTTCTAATTCCTTATCCTCTTGACAAACCTTCAAATACTGGAAGATGGTTATCAAGCCTCCCTGAGCCTTTTCTTTTCTAGGCTAAACACCATTCCCCAACTCCCTCAATTGATACTCATATGCCATACGGTACAGCCTTTCCTTCAGTTTTTCATTCTTCCTGTTCTGATTTGCAGTCAAGAGACTTGGGTTCTAAACTTGACTCTCCTGCTTACTAATTGTAAGTAATTTCCTTTCTCTGGGCTAATAGTATTTGTATTGCCTACCGTCCAGGGAGACTGTGGGGGAGAGTGCTTTATAAATGTTAAAGCTGAAAGGAAAAGATGAGCCATTACTATTATTAGTCACCACGATCATCACATGGTAACAAATTGGGACTTCAGCTGAGATCAGGCCCTGGGCAGACAGACATGAGAAAGTGAAGTTTGGATGGGGTCAGGAACTGGGAAAAGGTCTATGGTAGGTTAGGGACCGTAAAGGCAGCTGTGGAAGGCAAGGGAGGAAATGCAGAAAGTGGGTTTGGGGGGAGGGGGAGAAGGCAAACTTCTCTTACTGAAATTTCAAGAAGAACCACTTTTTTTTCCTCCTGTCTTCAGAAACAGCACATTGTGGTGAAAAGGGCACTGGTTCTTACTCCCCTTCCCCTGTTTGGGCCTCAGTTCTCTCATGTGTAAAATGAAGGGTTTTGTAAACAAGGGATAGAGACAATCATAAAACATAAAATAGATAATTTTGATTATTGAAATTGAGATGCTTTCGCAATACAATATAAATGAAGGGAAGCTGTCAATTGGGAAAAATATTTGCATAAAATATCTTTGATTAAGTGTCTGATATCCCATGTATATAGAGAACTAACACTATGTGTATACATATATATATATATATTATATATGCATACACGTACACACACACATTCACACACACACATATAGAACAGCCAATGTCATTCCCTGATGAGTTAAGTGGTCATTGGATATGAACAAAGAGTTCTCAAAAGAGGAATTACAAATTACAAACAACCATATGAAAGACTGTTCCAAAGAAGCAATAATAAGACACTGCAAATCAAAACAGCTCTGAGGTTTCCCCATACACCTAGCAAATTGGTAAAGCTGACAAAAGATGGGAATTGTCAGTGTTGGAGAAAGACAGGCACACTAATACACTGTTGATGAAGCTGTGGAGCTCCATTTTGGAGAGCAAATTATGCTAAAGGAAAAGTGACTAAAATGTCCATACCTTTGACCCAGAGATCCCAGTGCTAGTTATATACCCCAAGCAGATAAATGATAAAAATGAAGTTTCCATATACATCACAATATTCATAGCAGTACTTTTTCTGGTATCAAAGAATTGGAAATAATGTAAGTAGAGGCTCATCAAGTGAGGAATAGCTAAGTAAATTGTGGTCCATGAATGTAATTGAATATTACTGTACTACAAGAAATGATAAATATGAATAATGCAAAAAAGCATGGGAAGAGAAATATGACTTGATGAAGAATGAAGTAAGCAGAAGCAGGAAAACAATACACACAGAATATAAAAAT
>NW_020944374.1:1228447-1554940 GCF_900497805.2 Vombatus ursinus | reverse complement strand
ATGAAGTAAGCAGAAGCAGGAAAACAATACACACAGAATATAAAAATCCAAATAGAAAGAACAATACTTACAACAAAAAAAACCTAAAACTGCCTGCTATGAAATTATATGAAATAAGTATAACCAGGAAAACAATACACATTGAATATAAAAAATCTAAACAGAAAGAACAATACTTACAACCAAAAAACCAAAACTGACTGCTATGAAATTATATGAAATAAGCAGAACCAGGAAAACAACACACACACACTGAATATAAAAATCCAAATAGAAAGAACAATACTTACAACAACAACAAAAAACTGATTGCTATGAAATTATAACGACCAAGTTTGTTACCAAAGAAGAGATATGAGAATCCACTTCCCTTCCTTCCTTGCAGAAGTAAGGACTATGGGTATGGAACACTGCATAAGCTTTCAGATTAGTTTGATGGATTGGTTAATTTTGCTAGACTCTTTTATTCCCTCTTGTATTTATTCTGTGTTATAAGGTATGGCTCTCTGGAGGAGGTAAGGTGGAGAGATATATTGTGAAACAAAGATCATAGTAGAAAAAAAGAGGTCAATAAACATTTAAATTTAAAAATGTAAAAATGAGGTAAATGACCTCTAAGCTCTAAGACCTCCAGCTCTAAGTCTCCTGATCTGATGATCCCTTAGTAATGTCTCCACTACCAGGGTAAGATGGAAAGTATGTTCAGTCCAAAGGCTCAGGTCTGTAGGAAGATTTCCTTGGCTGCCTTCTCCATGCCCTGGCTCAAGGGACCTGCAGACTTTTTTCAGATCTCCTGACTCACATCTGCAAAGTCCCCATCCTGGTACTAAGGCCTGACCTTCTGAGGGCCTTGAGCTCCTGAGCCTGAATTGGCTGGATTTGTAAGTACTTTGCTGATGGGAGCCTGCAGCTGCTCAGTGCTCTAGTTCTGCTGGCTTGGCAATGATCCCCCATGTTTGGGGAGGTGTGGTGGTGTGTGGCTGGAGATAGTGAAAGGTCTATGGCCTGGGTCAGCACCTTTCACAAACCCTCTCAGCACTGTTAGAGACTACCTGGGAAGCTACATATGAGAAAGAGAAGAGAAAGAGCAAGCTTGTGGGATCCCATGTTCAAAAGATGACACTAGAGTAGAATTGCACATCAGACTTATTTTTTTTTTGTTTTCATAGACAATGTACAGTTGATTCCATGTAATAATGATAATGCCACTAGCTCTTATTTTGTATGAAAGGCCTAGGCTCTGCTCTAGGGTAGATCAAGGTAGACATTACAAAGGTCATGTGCTCAAGGGGCTTACAGTCTAATGAGGGTGGGGGTGGGGGTGGGAAATAGGGGCAAGGAAGATGGAGTTGATTTCAAAGGATAAGCCCAGGCAAAGTGCCAGAGGAGAGTGGGGAGCGAAAGGCCACTTTTGGGAAGAACCAAAGTTGGACTTTGATGGAGGGGGCGAATTTCAACACATGGAAGGGTCAGATGAAGGAGTTATTCCTGGCACAAGAGGATAGTGTGAGCAAAGACATTTTTTTTGTTTTTCTTTTGATGGGACTTAAACGAAACGCCAAGAAGTTGGCTGAGATGGTGAAGAGGTTAGGGGTGCTGGGACCCCGAGAATGCAAATGCAGAGTCACCTGGAACAAATTCGCACTCTTGGGCCATCCAGGGACAAAGATCCTTGGGCCAGACACCCCTGTGTCTGTTCTGATAAGAGAATGTGTTCTGCAACAAGAGAAAATTTTCTCACAGGGCACGGGCTTATTGAGAAATTTGGAGGCATCCAGAGACATGATTTTAGGGGTGGTCCCTGAGCAGGCTATCATTGGGAAGGAGAGAATTAGTCAGTACTCAGGTTGTACTCCTACCCATGTGACTTTCAGCCCTTTTCTTGGGTGGAGGGTGTGTGTGTGTTGCTCTGTGTGTGTGTGTGTGTGTGTGTGCGCGCGCGCGCGTGTGTGTTGCTGTGTGTGTTGCTGTGAGGTTTTTCCATACAATCACTTCTGCTATAATGCAGTGTATACCTCCGCCAAAAACAATGCTGCTATACAAAACAGCGCAATAAAAACCACAGGCCTTATGGGAAAAATGGGATCAGAGGCATTACATTCACCAACTTCCTCAGTGACACATTAAAAAAAAAAAGAGGGGCCCAATCAAAACGGTAGCGCAGTTTTATACACATCAAATGGGTAAGGAATACACAAATAACTACCTAAAATAGTGCCGGTGGGAGTCGGTGGCCTCAGGCGGCTGCGTCAGGTAGCTACTCTGGCGGCTCCCGCGTTCCCTTCCCAAGACCTGGCTGGTAAAGTCTCGCGACAGGTGGGCAGGCCTGGGCAAATCACAACTCCAGGGGGTCGGGGCCTCAGCTGAGGCAAAATGGAGGTAGGGGGAGGGGTCTGCCTCCTGGCTGGCCTTGGCCCCGCCCTCTTTGGTCCAGCGTTCTTCCCCCCCGCCCTCTGCGGCCCACTAGAACTAGGGCTCCAGAAGATAGACGATGAAAATGGCACTTCAGCTTGACAAAGCCCTGCCATTTGCTTGTGGAAGTGGGCATCAGAAGGTTTGCAGCTTGAGGGTTATTGCAAAGTGAGGCAGTTTTCGGCATTCTCACAGAATCAGACCAAAATTTGAGTTATTCTCAAATTGTTCCCTCATCTAGCAGTCAAGTTGGACCAAATTCACAGTTGATACCCTAGAAGCTGAGGAGAGGTGAGCCGGGGTTGCAGAAGCTGGCTGGCCCTTTCCAGGGACCAGATGCTTAAACCACAGACCTGAGCCTTGAAAGGCAAGGAAATTCTAAATGGAAATACCACCTTTCAATCACTTGTCCATCAAAAACAACAGGAAGGAGGAAATGTTAGGAGGTCTATATTCCAATTATCCAATTGGCTTGGCTATAGGTTGCTGTGGAACTATGGGTGAGTAAACTGTTTTTAAGTAAATGGAAGGAGAGATTCACCAAGATTAATGAAGACTACCAGGGCAGCATGATCAGGACTCAAATGCTCCCTTAATTATCTCCTGTTTTAAATTGAGAATGGCAGTAAATGGGAAGGAAAACTATATGAATATGATGTATGTATATATATGTATATATGTATATACACACATATATAATATACATATACATACACACATACACACATATATGTAACATACATGCGTGTATATATATGTATATTTACTCAGTGACATTCTGTTGTGTGTCATCCACAAATTTGACCTTTCTGTTATTGTTGATGGTAAAATCACTTAGATTTTATCCTCTTGGAGGACAGGGTCCATGTCTGCCTTTATAGTTATCATTTATGGTACTCCATGACCTGGCTTTACCTTATCTTTCCATCCTGATGGCATAACACTCCCCTCCATATATTCTACCCTTCCGATAAAGTTGCCTACTTGCCATCCTCTGGACATGATCATACAACTTGCCCATCCTGTTCCCTAACCTTGGAATGTTCTCCTTCCTATACTTGACATGCTTCTGATCCTAGTTCCAATACTACTTCCTCTAGAAGGTCTTCTGATCTCCCAGCCACAAGCACTTTCTCCTTCATCTGATCCCATAGCACTTTCTACCCCTCATATGCACTTATCATATAATACTATTTATTTTATTTATTTTTATACCTGCATTATCACTTCTTACTGGACTATAAGCTCCATGAGGGCAAGAATCATGTCTCATCTCAACTTTGTAACCTCCCATAGACCTAGTACAGTGCACTACACACAGAAGATACTTAATCTTTATTGAATTGAATCCAACTTGCTGGGTACTATGCCTAGCACAAAACATATGATGAAAGCTATTTTTTTTGGCTGACTATTTTGGATGAAGTGGAAGGCCTAGCCCAGGGCCTTGCACATGACATGTCTTTGGAATTGAATGGAATTAAAGTGGAATTCTGAAAGTGCAGCCGTAGGCTAGGTCAGCAGGTGATTATTTCTGAGCAGAGAGGGAGAATTCTAACTCTCCTAAGAGCATCTGGCCTGCCAGTAGCAATGAGTGATGCCATTTGCATTGGCTGTTCATCTCTTGTCTTTATGTGGCCCCAGTTAATGGACCCATTTTGGCCTTTGTTGGCCATTGCCCTCCAGGACTTCCATTTTTCTGAGTCTTTTCATTTTCTCCCCAGAAGGTTCCCTCTCACACTGAGGAGCAATTTAGTGACATACCCTTGACCTGAAATCATTGACAGCTTGGAATTCTGTAAAGGTAAGCCTTAACCTTCAACCTCAGAAGTAGACAGCTCCCCTACAATTACTAGTAAACTGATCTACTTCCCCACCAAATAACCCCATTTTCAAGCTCCACCCCCTGACAAAAATGAAGCTGGTTTTATGCTGTTATGGTGCCTCAAGGCTAGACAGATAGGTCCTGCTTGGACAGCTTTAAGGTCCTAGCTCAGTAGACCTTTAAGAACCAAGGGTTACTGATGTAAAAGAAGATAGATGCTAGTCTGGGAGTTCCTTGATCCCAGCAAAACTTTTAACCAGTGGATACACCACTCCCACTGGTTCTGACCTTGACCTTCAGCATAGGTCTGCCTGTTTCCATGCCCCCCAGATTTCCCCCTGTCTTTTACTTGGCTCACATGGTATGCTGCTCTTGGTTTATGCTTCTCAGTCATTCCTTGGGTAACCTGGTGCTGGTCCCCTTCCTTGGCACCATTGGTGCACTTGGGCCACCCCTAAGCATTAGGCCTTGGCCCAGGAGCAACACTGGCAAACATTCTGTTGGCCCTGTGGGTCTTGATCCATTCCTAGACATTGCTATGTGCATTCATTTCCAAACAAGTATTTTCTCTGCAAACTGCCTACAAATTTGCAGCTAGCCATATAGTTAAAAGGTTCAAGTGCAAAAGTTTAGGGTCTAAGAGCTACCATCATTTAACTTTGTGCCCTACCCCCAACACCCACTTCTACTGGCTCCACAGTCTTTTTTATTTAGCTAGAGACATTTCCCCCAGACAAAACTACAGATCTAACCATTGATTCCTCAGCGCTGGCCAAGGTCACCTTCATTAAGCATAGTCTCTGAACACTAGGACTTGCCAGGAATGAGGAAAATCCTCTGATGAGATGATAGGTAGAAAGTAATCCTAGCTAGGGGCAGGGGAGGAAAACAGTTATAATTTGAAAGCTAGGTTAGGTCAGTTACCAGAGCTCTGGGGGGCACCAAGATCTGAAGGATAAGAAGGGTGACAGTGAATGCCAACCAGGGAATTCAGAGCTAAGATCCTTCTGGAGACCAGGGAGCCAAAATGTAGGGCGTGCCAGGGGATTGAAACTTTGTCCATCTCAAGTCACTTTCTGGAAAGATAGGCCTTTCTATTGGGGAGTCTTTGGTGCTCCATTTTGGTTGGCACTGACACCCATTGTAGCCTTTGGTGGGGCTTGTCATGCTAGTAACCCCTGCCAAACTGCAGGTCTGGGAAGAGAGTGATTCAGACAGCATACCCCAACCCTCTGTAGTCAGATATTTTATTAAGCCAATTAAGCCGTTTTAGACTAAGTTGGGAGAAGGTCAGTCTGAATTAGTGAACAGTCTAAGCTGAGAACTGGACTATTTTTAGAAGAAATGCAGATTTATTACATTCATGTTCACACGGGAACTCAAAACTAGGCTAATGAAGCATTGCCAGGATGTTTTGCCAAGGAGAGATCCTAGGGCCTGTTTTAATGATTATATACGAGGATGAAGAGCTGATGTGTTGTAGTGGAAAGAGCACTGGTGGACTTGAGTTTGAATCTCAGCTTTGCATCTAGGCCTTATTAGTTAAGAGCTATGTGACCTTAGGCATGACACCTGACCTTTTTGGGCCTTAGTTTTTCCATCGTAAAATTATGGAGTTAGACTAAACTAAATGGCCCATTCTAGTTCTAGACCTGAGATGGCTACTTAATGTATTTGTTTTCTATGTTAATGGGTCTGCCTCTGATGTTCTGTTCCAATGCTGGAGAAATCTGGAAAGGTTTTAAGTAAGAGCCCAGCCTGGACCATGTGTCTTTTGTCTGAGGACCACCCTAGCTACATTAGAAGAGGCTCATCAGTGGAGAGATGATGAGTTCATGAAACCACATAAAATAAGTCTCATGAAAACCATGTAGAATAGTCAGGGAATGTGCATGTTATCACCTATAATGTCAGCCTCTCTGGCTTTTCTATGCCACCCCCCCCTTACTCTGCCTCACTTCTCTTTAGTTCAACAAACATGTATTAAGCATTGATTAAGGCATTGTGTTATGGGTTGAGGATTAAAAAAAAAGCAACCCAACACCCAAACACCAAACCATCCCTGCCTTCAAAGAACTTACATTTTATAGTAGGGGTATGGGGAGGGAGGAGAGGGGTAGACATTATATATACCAAAAAGTAAATATAAGGTAATTTGATGAGAGAGAGAGAGACAGAGAGAGACAGAGAGAGAGACAGAGAGAGACAGAGAGAGAGAGACAGAGACAGAGAGAGAGACAGAGAGAGACAGAGAGAGAGAGAGAGACAGAGACAGAGAGAGACAGAGAGAGAGAGAGACAGAGACAGAGAGAGAGAGCTAAAAATAGAGGTCCAGGAGGCAAGGCTGAGAGGCAGCTCCTGAGCTAGGTCTTCAAGGAAGATGAGGACCCTGTGTGATTTGTGCACCGAAAGTACCAAATAAATGCTTTTTCATTCATTCCATCTGAAAGGCAGAGATGAAGAGGGAATGCATGCAAGGCAGGGGAGACAGCTGGTGAGAAGGAAGAGTAGCAGGAGATAGAAAGGGTAGACCAGGGAAGACCTAGGAGTCCAGAGAGGGTGGAACATAGAGTGAGTGAAGAGAGTGATAAGAAATGAGGTTGGAAAGGCTGGCGAGAGTCAAATGTGGAGGGTCTTAAAAGCCTGGTGGGGGAGCTTGTAATGTTATTCTAGGGGTGATAGGGAGCCAATGAAGGCTTTTGACTAAGGGAGTGATTAGAACTATGCTTCAAATGGTTTCTTAGAGACCTGCTTTAAGATGTCTCCATTCCCAATTGGAAACTCCCAAAGTAATGTGTTCCCTAGGTTCAAAAGTAGAAAATCGACTGCTTTGCCTCATAGGATAAAACTCTTTGCTGCTGTGTGCTGGAGGAGTGCTACTTGCTACTAGAATTACAGTTATCCTTTGCCCATGTCACTTTCCTCATTACAGTTTTGATATATGGCAGGTTGGCAAAAGAAATTAAGTGGGAATTTTGGGGGAGTTTTGTGGAAGCCACAAACACGTGAAGGTCAGCAGAACTTTGAAAGGTCACCATGAAAGAAAAAGAAAAAAAAAATCAGACTTCTTCTCTGGTACAAAGGGAGGGCCAAAACTTTTACTCAGATTTTCCAGATCGTGGGGCCACCATGCCCCTAATCCCTGAGATGTGGAAGGGATAACTTGTACTTTAGTAATGCGTCAGTCATTTGATCATTGATCAATTGACCATCAATCAGTCAATCACTCAAAGCATTTCTTAAGTGCCTATGTGTTTTGTATTTAGTGTCACAGAAAACTTGGGCAATGTATCCCTGCTTTGATTCTGCTCCTTTCTCTTTGTTAACAATTTTCAATGTTGTGTATTTGCATGTATTTTCGAGGCTGGGGGGTGAGAGAAGGAAGAGGGAATCTAACTTAGTGATTTTAAACCTTTTTCTGCCTACTGGTCACTTTTCTGGGGCAGAGGACCCCAGAACTCACTTAACCAACCACTGTAACACTGCCCAGATACTTCATCAAAGTTAATGAGATAAATAGCTCTGGGTTGGATGAGAAACTATGAAGCTGATTCCTTGTCTTTGCTAAATTTGCTAAAAAAATGAACCACTGATTCAGTTCAGAAACAAAAATATAGATCCTGGCATATTCTAGTACGATTCTTGATTAACTGGCACTTCCACTTAGCCATTTATGCCTATAGATGCAGCAATGCAACATGGTGAAACAAATCTCGTGGCATATTACTCTAAAATGCACAAGTTGAGATTTTACCATGAAAGCAGGCATGCAGAACTTCCAAATGAAATATCACACTCTCTTTTTTTTTTGAACAGGAAGCTATAATCTTTCCCCAGTCAAAAATGAGGCTAAAGAGCAGGTCTTGAAGATGCCTGTGTTTACAACCTCTAGGTATGATTTTTAGCATTTCACATAGTAAATTTTTGGCAGTTTCCTCATCTTTAAACCATCCTCAGTATTATTTCTTTCTCTAACTCAACAGTCTTAATTGTTTTGCTTAGCAAAGCCTTTCTAGGGCATGACCTTCCAAATCAGGTTGGTCAATGACTTCTGAGTTATCAGAGTGCATTATGGGCAGTAAGCCTTTAAGGAGCTGACATTCTACTTGGAGGAGGGCAAGGAGGAGGGAAATACATGTACACAGATGAATAGAAAGTATATAAAATAAATATGAAGATATTTCTGTTGATGTGGAATAGTGCAGTAACAACTGAAGATTAGGGCTGGCCTAATGTGGGAGGGGGCAACTGAGTGAAGTTTTGAAGGGAGCTAGGGATTCCAAGAGGTAGAAGTGATGAATAAGGGCAGTCTAGGCATGAGGTATACCGTGGGTAAAGGCACAGAGGTAGGAGACTATAACAAATTTATGGGGAACAGCAAATTGACCACTTTGGCTTAAATTTAGCATGTGCGAGAGGAAGCAATGAGAAATCAAGCTGGAAAGATAAGCTGGAGCCAGATCATGAAGGGCTTAAAGAGCCAAGCCAAAGGATTTGAACTTTATCCATCCAAGAGCCAATGGTGGGGAGTGACTAAAGTTTCTCGAGTGGGGCAGTGACATGGTCAGACCAATGGCAGCTGAGTGGAGGATGGATTGGAGAGGGGAAAGGCCAGAGGCAGGGAGGCCGATCAGTAGGTTACTTCAAGTGTCTAGGTGAGAGGTGGTGAAGGTTTGAGATGGTGGCCAGGGAAATAGAGAAAAGAGGATGAATGTTAGAGATGTTGGCAACTGGCTGAATATGGGTGAAGCAGAGGGAAAGGTCAAGGATAATTTTAAGATTGGGAACCCAGGAGATTGAACTGAGGACTGAGATGGTCTTCTCAATAAGTAAAAAGAAATTTAGGGGCAGGGGTAGTTTTGGGGGAAAGAGAATGAGTTCCATTAAGGACATGTTGATTTTGGGATGCCTATGGGATGTCCAGGTGGCAATGACCAGCAGGTAGTTAGCGCTGAGGGAATAGAGCTCAGCAGAGAGAGATGAGGGTTCGATGTATAGATCTGGGAGGCATCTGCATAGAAATGATAGTTGAACTCATGGTAACTGACGAAATCACCAAGAAGAAGAGCGTAATATGGAGTCCTAGGGTACATCCAAGAGGATGAGATAAATAGATGATCCAGCAAAGGAGACTGAGGAATGACCAGATAAATAGGAATTTGAGATGAATACCCTTGCTAACAGCAAGGTCAAGAAGAATGAAGATTGAGAAAGGTGAAAGAAGGGAGAGGGATGGGAGGAAGAAGAGAAAAAGAGAGAGAGAGAGAGAGAGAGAGAGAGAGAGAGAGAGAGAGACTGAGACTTCAGTTGAGTAATCAGGTTGGAAGCTAGATTGTAAGGGGCTAAGTGAATTGGAGGTGGGGGGGTATAAATGAGTCTAGACTTTGTCAGTCCCAAAGAATTATTGAAAAGATCAAAGTTATGCAGAAGGAAGGAGATAATGCCATGAAAATGATCTTGTTAACCTTAATTCTACCTCCTTTGCAAGAGAAACACAGTGAACATTAACTAGTTCTATTACCAGCCCCTCTTCATTCACCTTTGATTCCCTTCTCACACACCTTCTATAGCAGATTGCTCCCACTATCATCCTCACTCTCTCACTTATTTTCAATCTCTCTTTCTCTCTACTTGTTCTCTCCTGGCTGGCTGTCCTAAGAGCAGCTAGGTGGCACAGTGGAAGAATGTTAGACTTGAAGTCAAGAAGATCTGAGTTCCTATTGCGACTCTTATTGGTCGTGTTACCATAGGCAAATCATCTAACCCATGAGCCTCAGTTTCCTCATTGGTAAAATGGGGATAATAATGGTACCTACCTCCCGGGGTTGCTGTGAGGATCTAACGAGGTAACATGTGAAATGCTTCATAAACCTTAAAGTGCCAGAGAAATGCTATCATCATCATCAGTCAATCAATCAATAAGCATTTATTAATCAAGTCCCAGCTCTGTCCCTTTTTCTAGATCTCACTTCCTGCTCTCTGTAACATGAGGGAGGGAGGTCTCTAAGCACCCCCTCTTTCACCTAGAGACATCTATGTAGTTATGACTAATTACAAGCTAGGATAAACAAATCTGCCAGGGTGAAAATTTTGAGATAAGCAGGAAAATAAAGGCAGTCCAATAATGATCAATGGACAAAAGCTAGGGGCTAGGAAGTTGGATAGTGATATCTAATAGTGAAAAGCAAGCCAAAATTAAAGAAGAGACCGAACTGTCTCCATTAAGCCAATTATATATTGCCTCCTTAAGCCATTGAATAAGCTAAGATACACTGCACTAGCTTTGACAAGCAGTCAGGCATTGAAAGCCATCTATAAATGATGGTGAAGAATTGATATCCTTCCTTTTAATCTTCTTTCATGTCAAAATAGAAGTGGTCCTTGGAAAGTTGGCAGAGGCAGTAATTGAACATGGCCATTTGGGAGTGCCTATCTCAATTTCGAGAGGTAGTCTTCTAATTTAAGGGAACTATTTAGGAACCCAGATTAAACTGGGTGAAAGCAAATCAAGATTGACTGATTGCCATGTGACTCATACTAAACTCTTGGTATGACTATAGAATGTCACAGCTAGAAGGGCCCTTGGAACATAGGGCATAGAATGTTAAAGTTGAAAGAGACCTTAGAACTTCACAAGTTTGGATTCCATCGAAGGGCTGCACCTGAGGACCTAGAGGGACACATGTGGCCTCGAGGCGGAGGCCGCAGGTTCCCCACCCCTGCCTTAGAACATAGAACACAGATTTTCAGATCTGGAAGTATCCTTAGAACATAGAACAAAGAGGTGGGAAGGGCTCTTAGGACAGAAAATGGCAGAGCTGGGAGGGCCTGGGAACATAGACTGGCAGAGATGAGAGGAAACATAGAAAACAGATTGGAAGAACTGGAAGGGACCTTTTTGCCAGCCCTATGCTATCTCCCGAGCTCCAATCCCACATGATCAAATTCTTATTTGAACGTTTTTAAGTAGATGGCCCATGAGCGTTTAAAATTTAACATGTCCTAAATAGTACTCATTATATCCCCTGCCCCACCCCATCTCTATTTCAAATTTCCCTATTACTATAGAAGGCATTGCCATTCTTTAAGTCACCCAGGTTTGTAACCTCAATCTCATCCTTGGCTTCTTGTCAGTAAAATGGGGATAATAACAGCACCTACCTCTCAGGCTGGCTGTGAGGATCAAATGCTTTGTAAACCTTCAAGTGCTAGAGAAATGCTGCTATCATCATTATCATCCAATCAATAAACATCTATATGCCAGGCACTGTGCTGAAGTATTTTTCCCCCAGAGATACAATGCTTATGAATACAATACAATACCACTCACCCCACATATCTAATCACTTCCCAAATCTTGTTTTTATCTCTACAATATCTCTCTCTTTTTTTTTGTCAGGCAATTGGGGGTAAGTGACTTGCCCAGAGTCACCCAGCTAGTAAGTATCAGACTAAGTAAGTCTGAGGTCGGATTTGAACTCCGGTCCTCCTGACTCCAGGGCCGGTGCTCTATCCACTACAGGGGCACATAGCTGCCCCTACAATATCTGTTAATACATTTCTTCCTCACTGCTCATATAACCACCACCATAATGCAGGCCTTCATCGCTTGTCTATTAGACGATTATAATAGCAAGTCTAGGACAGCTAGGTGGCACTGCAATGGATAGAAGAACAGGCCCTGAAGTCAGGAAGACCTGAGTTCAAATGTGGCCTCAGACACTACCTAGTTGTGTTACCCTGGGCAAGTCACTTTACCCTGTTTGCCTCAGTTTCCTCACCTGTAAAATGAGCTGGAGAAGGAAAGGGCAAACTACTCCAGTATCTTTGCCAAGAAAAGCCCCAATGGATCCATGAAGAGTCAGACATGACTGAAACTACTAAACAGCAACAACAACAAATAGCCTCCTAATTGGTCTCTTTGTCCCAAGTCTTTTCTTACTCAAATCCATCTTCCACATAGTTGCCAAAGTGATTTTCCAAAATGACCATGTTATTCACCTATTTATTATACTGCAGTGGTTCCTATTACTTTTTTTTTTATATGAGGCAACTGGGGTTAAGTGACTTGCCCAGAGTCACACAGCTGGTGAGTGTTATGTATCTGAGGATGGATTTGAACTCAGGTCCTCCTGACTCCAGAGCCAGTGCACTATCCACTGTACCACCTAGCTGCCCCTCTCTATTACTTTTAGGATCAAATATAAACATTCTTTGCCATTGAAAGGTTCATAACTTGCCCCCTTCTTATTTTTCCATTCCTCTTACACATAAATCTCCTCCGTGCATTCTATGGCTCCATCTAAACTGGCCTTCTTGGGGGTCCTCACTCATGATACTTAATCTCCCATCTCCATGCCTTTGCACTGGTTGCCTTTTGTGCCTGGGAATAAGGGAATACTTTCCCTTCTTATCTCCATCTTTTAGAATCCCTGCCTTCCTTCAAGAGGCAGCTCCTATGCCAGTCAGCAGGAGGTCTTTCCTCACTTTTCCCACTCTAACCAGTGCCTTCTCTCTAAAGTTTCCTCTTATCTGTTCTGTATATACCTAAATATATATTCCTCCTTCCCTCCCATTAGAATGTAAGCACCCTGAAGGCAGGGATAGTTTTTCTTTTGCTTTCTCTTCATTTAGTATAGTGTCTGATACATAGTAAGTGATTAATAAATGCTTGTTACAAGTCCCTGGGAAAGCTGTCAACACCTCCCTATTCCCCTCTCCTGCAAGCTGGAGGGTTTGCTCCTTTTTCCCAGCATGCAATTATAATTTACTCAAAAAGAGGTGTGTGTGTGTGTGTGTGTGTGTGTGTGTGTGTGTGTGTGGAGAGGAGGGTGTTACACAATCTTGAGACCTTAGGATCCAGCATATACTTTATCTTTTACTTGTTGGGAGCAAAAACCCTTCCTCTTTGTTCATGTAGGGCTGCTGACTCCTCAGTAGTGACACAAAATTCTGTCTCATCAGCCCTCAATACCATCATGAAAGTTGTCTCATCAGCCCTCGGTATTGTTCAGCTGCATTACTTGATAGTGAAAACAGTTGCTAGAAATGCCAGTTCCTGGGCAGGGCGAAGGAAATCCTACCTTGTTGGGAAGCCCATGCAGCAGCAGCTGTGGTAGCTTTAAATGTACACATAACATACAGATGATAAAGCAACAGCTTTATCTTTCCAGCTTTATCTTATCAGGCAGTGCACTGCAGCAGAATGATTGACCTAAATGACCACAGTTCCACCTCCCTGTTGAAAACGCCAGCATTTCTCCTCCACTGATCCACCAAAGATCTATTTGTTTGACTCAGTGTCGCTTAATGGGAGCGACCCATGTAAATAGAACATGTATCTCGCAAACAACAAGCTCTGCTGTGGTGGGAATCTAATTTTAACTTGCCCAGCAGTTTGGCAGAAACTCTTGCAGCAGACCCGAGAGATGACAGTGGCTTGCCTAGAGACCAGAATTCTCAGCCCACCCTGTTCTAATAAGTGTTTCTAGGCACACCCCCACCTAATGCCACTTATGAATTCTGAGAAAATGCGCTATTAGGTGAAATAACATGACAATGGACACTTAATTTCATAGGAACTATGTTATAAAAGGGCTGAATGACAGGATAGTGGGGATTTCGTGACTCTAGAATGGCTGGAGTTCAGTTATAATGTATTAACATCATGATTGCATTAAGAGGTGGTGGGGTGTGGCTCTAGAGTCTGGGTCAGGAGAGACCTGGGTTTGAATCTCAGCTCTGTCACGTATGGGCTAGCTATGTGATCCTGGACAGGTCACTTAACCTCAAAGAATCATAGAATTTCAGTTAGAAAGGACCTCAGTGCCCACAGTCATAGTATCATAGATCCATTTAGATCTGGAAAGGACCTTACACATCAAGGGGCAGCTAGGTGGTAGCACAGTACACAAAGCACTAGACCTGGCATCAAGAAAAGTTGAGTTCAAATTTGGCCTCAGACAGTTACTAGCTGTGTGACCCTTGATAAGTCACTTGACATTTCTGCCTCAGTTACCTCATCTGTAAAATGGGGATAATAATAGCATGTCCCCTCCCAGGATTGTTGTGAGACTCAAATGAGATATTTGTAAAGTGCTGTACAGAACTTAAAGCATTATATAAATGCTAACTTATTATTAATCTAATCTTTTCATGTTATAGATGACAAAGCTGGAGCCAGCTGGAACCAGCTGGAGAGCTGATTGTTAAACATTCAATGTGAACATTTACACTTTGAAAATCAGCCAATGCTACAAATCATGGCTTGATTTATTGTTTTGCTGACCGCCAGATTTAAGAAAGTGTTGGAGAAAATTTTAATAATGCAGATTAAACTTAAAAATGTATCATGTGTACATATTTTTTTCCTGGAGAGCTGGTTGTAAACATTTAACAGCACATCCTGGTTATTATCATTGCAAAATAGCATATCAGGATAGAATTCTGAAGGTAGAGG
This sequence comes from Vombatus ursinus, assembly GCF_900497805.2. Taxonomy (NCBI): domain Eukaryota; kingdom Metazoa; phylum Chordata; class Mammalia; order Diprotodontia; family Vombatidae; genus Vombatus; species Vombatus ursinus. Next base: position 1,540,244 of record NW_020944374.1, on the reverse strand, counting down.
GAGTGGGGAGAGAAGGGAACAAACCACTGACAATCTTGTCATTGTTTTCAGTATTGTTTTTTTTTTCTGGTCCTGTTTTTTTTTTTTATTCTACATCAAGTTCTTTTTGCTTATATAGACATTTTAGTAGGAGTTTCTTCTGCTCTACAAAGAAGTTCTGACAATCTTGCAAAAAGAATCCCATAGATCAGGGGTGGGGAACCTTTGGCCTCCAGGCCACACATGGTTTTGTAAGTCCTTGGATGTAGCCTTTTGACTGAGTCCAGGTTTTACAGAACAAATCCTTTTATTAAGGGGATTTATTTTGTGAAGTTTGGATTCAGTCAAAAAGCCACACTTGAGGACCTAGAGGGCCACGTGTGGCCTTGAGGCCGCATGTTCCTTACCCCTGCCATAGATGCACCCAGACTGTCCAGCAAAAGGATAGTATGATCATTTCTGCTCAAATGAATGCAGTATTAAGTGCATTTAGGCAATGCTCTCCAAGAAGGAAGTAGCAAATCAGCCATGATTTTGCCAACAGTTTGAAAATGAATAGATTCAAAGAGATCTGACCCACAGCAAGTAGATCTGGGACTTATGCTTCAAGCAAACATGTTAGGTTACTATTAAAAATTGCATCCAATTTAAACATGCTAAATAAATCTCTAATATTTTTTATTTCCAGACTACCTTCCTACCTTTCCTATCCAGGTGAGATCCCATTCCCCGAAACTCTAAGAGCACCAAAATCCTCTGTTTGTTAGGCTGTCATTATTAAAAAGAATAGTTTGGGGGATCCAAGTGAGACACAGATAAATGAGGTGCTTAATTTTAACGAGAGAAAGAAAAAAAAGAACTAAGCACTGTAGTCTGTGAAGAGAACCCCGTGCCAGTAGGAGCCTGCCTTGAAAGGTATGGCTTGATATTAATTTAAATCAGACAGACATTGGCACCTCATTCTTTTATTCTGCATTAACGTTTTGATTTAGAACAACAGATTGCTGCAGTGAGGGAGCCATCTGCTGCGAATCTACCTGACGACTCTGCTAGCAGAGGAAGCCGGGGGCTCCTGGAACATGTGCAAAAGGGACACACACCATTAACTAAATGACAGGATGAGATATTCAAAACTTCATAGGGTCAGAGGAAGCAAAATCAGAGAAGGCAAGTGGGAACAAATCTGGATTGGAAATCCAAAGGATTTAAATGATCTCCGAGAGCCAATGGGAGCAAATTTTGGCTGGAAGTTGAGTGGGCTTTCTTTCAAAACCAAAAGGGGAAAAGGTAGGCTTTGGATACATTTTTCAGGTGCTTGAAGTTTGCTTCATTAAACATTGACACTTTTTTTAAAAAGAAAATTTAGCCATTTTGGATGAAAACCTTTCTCTGAACTCTGTTACAACTCTCCTAGCCTTTTTAAACAGAGACATTAATTATTTTGAACACCAAACTTGGGCCTGTGCTGTACATCCATTGATGTCCTCAAGGGCTATAGAGGCATATAGGGTTATTTGCCCTGAACTTAATGGCCCCTGGTTGCTGTGCTTTAAAAAAAACCTGCCATTTGCTCCTTATCAATTGTCATTTCTCAGTATATCTGCTTCTAACTCTGCCCCACTTCCCCCACTTCTAAGAAGCAGTGTGATGCAGTGGAAAGAGAAATGGATATGAATTCAGAAGTCTCGCATCTGAATTATAGTTCTCTTTCTAGGTAGTTTTGTGACCTTGGACAAATTGTTTTACCTCTCTGAGACTCAGTTTCCTCATCTATTAAATGGGGAGCAGTCATATTGTACCATCTATCTCTCAGGGTAATCTGTATCAGCTAATTACAGGTTACTAATCAGTTACCTTCATTTTATCCACAATTCAAAATAAACAGACTTTGGGTTGAGGATGGCTTTCATGTTTCTCTTGTGTAATAAAATGCATGGGCTTTGTGACATCTGTTTTCCATTCTGCTCAGTCTTTCTGATTTGCTTTTAAGCTCATGGCTATGTTCTTGATTGTTCAAGTTGTCAAAAGTTTGACTGCAGAGGAAGTGAGGCATGGCTGCACATTGCTTTGACTATCATCTATTCACATAATAAGGTAAAATTCCAAATTTGATAAAATTAGAAGTTGGTCAAATTTTGTACAATAGACTGAACCAGTAGTTTGTAGGATTTTTAATACTCCATGCATGAATTTCAGGAACAAGCTCACCTCGCTGTGTTAGGAATGATGATGGTAAATTGATTAAGATGTTCTCTCATCTTAATCAGAGGAGATTCAAACATCCAGGGAGGTAGTTACCAGGACATCAGAACAGAGAATTACTCATGACTCTCTGTCCTGCCCTCTAGTGGGGAATAAATGACCTTGCCCTTCTCCAGGATGTGAGGAGTACAAGGTGTTCTGAAATTGTAGTGCACATTTGAGCTATTAAAAGGTAAAGATGAAACGATAATAGCTAGCATGTATATAGCATGTTAAACTTTACAAAAGCATATGCACATATGAGTTTATATCACATATACTATATATGTAGGTGCGTGTGTGTCTCTCTATGCGTGTGTATGGTTTGTTTTACATCCATTATTTCATTTGATCCTTATGACCACCCTGTAAGGTAGTTGCTATTATTGTTCACACTTTAGAGATGAAGAAACTGAGGCTCATATAGGTTAAGTGACTTGCCCAGTGTCACACGATGAGTGACAGGCACAATTCTAATGTTGGTCTTTTTGACTTGAACTCCAGCACTCTATCCACTAAGCCACCTAGCTGCCTCAAGAATCAAATATTTATTCCTAGACTTAATAGGGAGCCACCAGAATTTATTGAGTAAGGGAGTGATGCTGTTAGACCAGTTCTTTAGAAAAATCAGCTAAATTAAATAATTTAGAAAATTATCTAAATCAGATAATTTAGAGATAGGAGAGGCTGGAGGCAGAGAGACTAATTGGGAGGCTATTGCAGTGGTCCAGGCTAGTGGTTATGAGGGTCTTAACTAAGCTGTGTTAGGGAAGAGAAGGGGATACATGTGAAAGATGTAATGGAGGTAGAAATGCCAAGATTTGGCAACTGATTGGCTGTGTGGCGTGAGGGAGAGTGAGGAGGCCAGGATGATGGTAATGTTGAGAACCGGCGTGACTTGAAGCATGGTAATAGGGAAGTTAGAAAGAGGGGTGGGTTTGGGGGGGGAAATGATGTCAGTTTTGGATGTGTTGAGTTTGAGATGTGTATAGAATATCCATTTTGAAATAGCTAACAGGTAGTTGGTGATGTGGGACTGGAGCGTAGGAGAGAGACTGAGGCTACATATATAGAGCCAGGAGTCATCTGAATAGAGGTGAGTTAAACTCATGAGAGTTAATGAAGTCATCAAGCGAGAGAGAAGAGAGTGGAAAAGTTGGGGTAGAGCCTTTGGGACGACTCATAGTTAGAGGGTGGGATGTCAGTGATGATCCAAAAAAGGAGATTGAGGAAGAGCAGGCAGGCAGGAGGAGAAACAAGAGAGTATAGTGTCATGAAATCCCAGAGAGGAGAGAGTGCCCAGGAGGAGAAGGTGATTGACAGCGTCCAAGGCTGCAGAGAGGTCAGGAAGAATGAGGCCTGAGAAAAGGCCATTGGATTGGGCCATTAAGTAATTTGGGAGACATGATGGTACCATGGGGAAGTTCTGAAAAGGAGTGGACCTGGGGATAAAGAATATATAGGAAGAGAAAAACCCATTGAGGTTTGTTCATTTTGTGTTACTCATTTTCTCATCCCAAAATGAAAAGTGTATGTATGTTTATATGTGGGGAGGGGAGGGAGAGGAATATTACTCATTGGCCACTGTCCCAAGACCAATGATTCCAGGGTCCAAGAGCAGGGTCCCAAGACCCCAGGAAGAGGACTGGGGAATTTTGCCTGTGCAGTTACTAAGGGGCACATGCTTTGCGCTCACGGGGGAGGCTAGCAGTAGGAGGTTGTGGAGTGGGAAGGAGGTTGTTTAAAGGGGTGGTTGAAGCTGTGTCAGAGACAAGACCATGCTTAGGTATGGGGAGGAATATGGGATAAAACCCATCTTCCCATCTTCTGATTGATGATAAGGAAAGAGAATAAGCATTTCTATGGTACCTACTATGTGTCAGGCACTGTGCTAAGTGCTTTTTACAAATATGATTTCATTTGATCCTCACAACAACCCTCTGAATCAAGTGCTGTTATTATCCCCATTTTACAGTCAAGGAAACTAAGGTAAACAGAGGTTAAATGACTTGCTCAAGGTCCCACACAAGTATCTGAGTCTGTATTTGAACTCAGGTCTTCCTGCCTCTAGGCCCAGCCCTGTGTTCATTGTAGCACCAGTTGCCTCTGTCACAGCTGATCACACATCCCTTGGGGTCCCCACTTTGAAGACTATTATTGATTTAGTCTGACTCTTTCATTTGACAGATGAGGAAGCTGAGGCCCAGAGAGTTATGTGATTACTCAGAGTCACCCATAGGATCCAAGACCTAGGGGTGGAAGGGACTTCTAAGACCATCTAATCCAACCCCTTCATCTTACAGATAGTCCAGGGAGGGGAAGTGACTTGCCCAAGGTCACACAGGTCATTCATGACTGAGCTAGGATTTGAACCCAGTTCCTCTGACTCCAGAGTCAGTGTTTTTCCCACTGTAGGCCCACCAAAGGATGAGAGGGGAGGAGGGGGTGCCAATTAGATTCACCTAGAAGGTCAGGGCCATCTCCCAGTGTTCTCATTTCCTTTAACACACCATCCTCACTCTACTCCCTGGACTTAGCTAACCCTTTTTTGGGAACCTATTTATATTTCCAGCCTGTACCAACTCCTGGGGAATAAAGTTCCATATATTTGCTCCCCACTGTGTAAAGTAGGACTTCCTTTTATTTGTCCTAAATCTGCTTCTTCTAAGCTTTCAGGGGAGTCCCCTAGTTCTAGCAGCCCAGGATCTGGTGGCTGAGTCCACCCCCACTTACTCACCCCAGCCCCCGATGCCAATGGCCTTCATCATTTCTCAGGTTGTAATCATATGCCCTCTCTCAGCCTTGGTCTTTCCGACTCGAGCAGAACCAGTCTTTTTAATTCCCTTAAAGATCCTCAAACCCCAGAGATAAATGCAGCTGCAATAGCCGGTGATCACTAAGGTTCTCACTTCCATAGCATGTCAACATGTACAAAGCCTTTTTCCCACCACTGTCTGGTGAAGTCAGCAGTAAATATTACTGTGCTCCAGTCATCTTCCAGTCAGGCTACTGCTTCCCTCCACCCTCAGAGGATTACAGATTATAGTTTTTGAGTTGGAAGAGATATTGGAGTCATTGAGACCACCCCCTTCATTTTACAGACGAGGAAACTGAGGCCCCGAGAGGGGAAGTGACTTGCCAAGGTCACACGGTAAGTAAGTGTCTGAGGCAAAATTAGAACTCATGTCTTCCTGATTCCAAATCAAGCCCCTCCATTCACTATGCCTGGCTGTCCCTCCTCTGCTTTGAGCCAGATATTCCAGCTCCAGCCATGGGGCCCTGGGCTACCGATTGGCAAAATTTCACCATGTCTAGTGCCCCCAGACCTTCCCTGATCCACTCTGGCCATCTTTCTGCCATCCTTTTCCTTTCCCACTCTCCATGCCTACTTTCTTCCTCGAGCTCTAGAAACTGTAACTAATCAATACTGCCAATCCTGGAAAGGCTATGTCACCCAGCTATGCCAGAGAAAGTCCCTTTTCTACCTCCTATTCCCCTATAGATGTTGTCTTCTCTTGTTACAATGTAAACTACTTGAAGATAGGAGCTGTCCCACTTTTCTGTTTGTATCTCCAGTGCTTAGCACAGTGACTGGCACACAGCACTTAATAAAAGCTTTTTTTTTTCCGTGCATGCACTAATTATTGTACCCATTTTACAGATGAGAAGACTGAGATTCAGTTTGGCCATGGTCACACAACCAGTAAAGTTTCAGAGCCAGGACATGAATTAAATTCCTTTGAATCTAAGACCAGTGTAGGCTACCTCCCCAATAATAATGTGCATTTCTAAATCCCTTTAAGGTTTCACAGGGTGCTTTCCTCCTTCCTAGTTATCCTTGGAGGTATGTAGTACACACTATTATTTGGAAACTGAAGTCCAGAGAGGGACATGACAAAAGGTCACAGAGTGGCAGAGCCAGGATTCAAACCCAGAGCTTCTGAACCGAAGTCTGACACTGAAAGGAACTGACCCAATGTAATGGGATACCTTCCTGGCCAAAGCAGGGCCCTACACCATTAGGTAGCACTCTCTCCCAGTTGTGACATTCTCTGGTCTTGGGCCATTAGGCTTCCTGGACCTTGGTTGTGGGTGCTGCCAGGCTGTCGAAGTGAAGGTGTATTGCCATCAAATAGTTCAGCATCTTTTAGGTGAAAGGGGGAAGGAGGTATGTCAGGGGAGGGCAGGGGCTATAGTGGATTCCCTCCTGGCAGCTCTGGTGATGGCAACTTTGGTGAAGACAGTCAGCTTTCTAGAGCTTAGAATAGTGGGACCTCATTTAGGTTGATTGTATTAACACATTTCACACTAAATTTCTTAACTGGCTGCCGCTTTCAGTGGCATTTTTGGTCACCTTTGGAGCTTGCTGCTGAAATACTCTGTTCTTGTTTCCTTTTAAATAACCTTCTGAGCCAATGAACTTGAAAAGGTTGTCAGGTAGAAGTGTTTATGTACTCATGTCTCATCTAAAATAGCACAAAGATGAAAATACCCTGCAAACGTATTTACCCAGGACCTAGTGCTATATAATTCAGGGGATGTGCACAATATCTGGGCTGTCATCAGCGATGCAGCTTCCTCCTAATCCTGGGCCTGGATGCTGGCCAGCGAGAAATGAATGGTCCTCAGACTCAAATCACTTCCGCCCATTCAAAGTCTTGCATTTTCAGGTGCCTAGCAATTTCATCTGCTTTGCTGAAGTTGTCACTAGATAAATAGCTGGGCATCAACTGAAAAGAACCAGATGAACAGTCAAAGAAAGGTGATTTGAGGTGGAGGTCACCGAAGTCCAGAGCTGGAAGGGACCTTAGAGAATATTTTAGTGTAGCCTGGACCTGAACCCCCTTTCAGATGAGTGATTATCCAGCCTCTGGGTAAAGACTTCTAGAGAAGGAACTCATTACTTCCTAAGGAAAGAGTGTTAATTTTTGGTCAAAGGACGTGGGTTCAAATCCTGGCTCTGCCATTTGCAACTTGTGTGACCTTGGCCAATCATTTCCCCTCTCTGGGGCTCAGTTTTCCCCTCTGTAAAATGGACTAGATGGCTTCTGCAGCTTTAAATCTATCCTCATGATCCTAAAGATCAGTTTTGGGGACGATAGAAGTCGAATGGGGATGTGACCAATCAGAGAGAGACAGAGAGACAGAGAGAAATAAAGACAGAGAGAGAGAGAGAGAGAGAGAGAGAGAGAGAGAGAGAGAGAGAGAGAGAGAGAGAGAGAGAAGGAAGATACCAGAAACCTGCTGTCCATCACATATTTAAATGGGATCTCAGTGACTTGGAACCTAAATGAATTATCAGAATGTTTTCACATACCCTGATCTTAGGAGGAAAGGGCAGATAATAAAAGAAGCTGTGTGGCATAGTGGAAAGAGCTTGGGGTTAGAACACAAGGGACCTGGGATCTTGTACCCACTCTGTCACTGACTCATTGTGGAACTTTGGATGAGTCATAAAGGGAGGCAGCTTGGTACAGTGGAAAGAGTGCTGGATTGAGTTGGAGGGCTGGGCTAGGTCACCTACCCACTAGCTATTGATTTAGAACAAGTCTCTTTCCCTCCCTGGGCCTCAGTTTCCTCTTCTGTAAAATGAAGTGGCTGAACTAGAAGGCCTCTGATGCCCTTTCCAGCTCTGGAGCTCAGATCCTATAATTCTTCTTTTCTGGGCCTTAGTTTTCTGAATAGTAAATTGAAGAGGTTAGACCAGCTGACCTCTAAACTTGCTCTCAGCTGTGACATTCTGTGTCTTAGACCCCTCCTGGCTCTGACATTCTGTGTTCTCTGTTCCTGGGCAGAGGGTTCTCAAAGAGCTAATTTTCAAGGTGGCAATTTGAAGACTGCTGACCCTCTCTGAAAACTAATTGTATAGCAACAGGCTGCCCCTTATTGTCATCTTGCTGATTTTCCCCAACATAGCTTAGCTTAGCCCACAGAAACAGGGGTGTCCACACCTCTTCTCTTATCCCACAGAGATAAGGATGACTCTTGAAGGGAAACTGCTTCTTGCCAAGATCTTTTCCCCCTCAGCTGGAGGCCTGGCAGGGGATTACAGTGGGAAGTGAGGACCAGAGGATGGCTAGAATGTAGCCTCCTGGAGGGCAGGGACTGTTTCCTTTTTGTCCTTGTTTCCCCAGTGCTGAGCACAGAATGTGGCTTATGGTAGGCTAAATGCTTGTTGATGACCCAACAATACTGCTCTCAGACCTAGACCCCAGAAATATCAAAGAAAGAGAAAAAGGACACATATGTACAAAAATATTTATAGCTGCTCTTTTTGTGGAGGCAAAGAATTAGAAACCGAGGCGCTGCTCATCAATTGGAGAATGGCTGAACAAGTTGTGGTCTATGAATGTGATGGGATACTCTTGCACTGTAAGTAATGATAAAGGGGATGGTTTCAGAAAATCCTGGGAAGACTTGTATGAACTGATTCAAAGTGAACAGAGCTAGGAGAACTATGTTCATAGCAACAGCAATGTTGTAAAGATAATCAGCTCTGAAAAACTCAGGAACTCTGATCAACACAATAACCTGCCACTATTCCAAAGATTTATGATGAAATGTTCGATATACTTCCAGATAGAGAACTGATGGACTCCAAGCACAGATTGAAGCCCATTTTCTTCTCTTTCTTTTTCTTTCTACTTTTGGATATGGCTGAAGAGGAATTTGTTTTGAATGACTGTACATATTTGTAAAGGATTTTCTTTTTCTTGCCTTCTCAGTGAGTGGGGGGAGGGTAGATAGGAAAGAGAGAATTAGGAGCTGAAAATAAAAGTTATTGGAAAGAAATCAGTGCTTGTTGATCGATTGAATGACCATATAGATCTGCACCTAGTCCCACTCTGTCAGTTTACAGAGAAGGAAACTGAGGCCCCGAAGAGGGAAGAGACTTGTCCAAGGTCACACAAAGTCTTCTAGATCTAGAGCCTGAAGGGACTTCAGAGGCTATCTAGTCCAACCCTCTCATTTCACAGATGAAGAAACTGAGGCCCAGGGAGGTTCAGTGATTTGCTTAAGGCCACACAATAATCATTAGAAGTGGGATTTGAACTCAACACCTCTGACTCCAGAGTCAGTGTTCTTTCTACAATATTATTCTGTAAGGTAGGTAGTGCAAGCATCTCTGGCCCCAATTTCCGGATAAGGAAATGGAGATTGTGTGGATTTGCTCAGAGTGACAAAGATAGTAAGTGTCAGAGCTTGGAGTTTGAACTCATAACTCCTAACCCCAATTCTACACTCTTCCCCCCTGTATTACACCCTGAGGCATCTTGCCCATGGAGATATTGTGGTACATTTGTAGATCCACCCCAAAATATGAGAAAAGAAATCAAAATGGCCATGAATATATTGTGCTAAACTATGTGTGCATGGGTGGGCAGTCTCGAGATGGTCCTTCATACTATCTATGCCTTTTGTCATAGAATCCATGAGTGGTTCTGTGCTCTGAGAGGGAACATATCCTTGAGAGCTGAAAGATGCCATTAGCTAAATGACTCATTTCATCTTGGCCCATCTCTCTCTGTTCCTTCAATTCCCTCTTTCTTGGGGAAGTAACATCAAAAGCAAAGCCCCACTCTCAGGGAGCTACTGGTACTGCCCATTTTCCCGAGTCCTTGATGACAAGGCCCCAGACAGCCTGGGCTTGAGGGGCTTTTCAATGCTTTCCCTTGCCTGAGTGAGGCCTCCAAAAGCTATTTCCTACTTTTTTCCTTTCAATGGCATTAAAATAGAACTTTTCATTTAAAGACAAATTTCCTCTCCTTCAAGTCAGCAAGTACCAAGGTTAATCTGAACAGCACTCTATCTGAGGCTGGGGGGGGGAGGTAATAAAGTATCAGGCAGCTCTAGTTCTGAGAGAGAGGAAAAAGGAACTCCCAGGCCTATTATGTCTCACTCAAAGAAGGCACTATCTGCACTAAACTTCCTAAGGCTCAGAGGGCCTTGGGCTTTGGTCCCTAGGGGGAAGGCATGTGCACCTAGGAGGTCACTGAAAGGGACCACGGAGCTCTAAAGATGCCAGGGCATGGAGGGAGAGTCCCAGTAGCATTCCTGCTGCTTTGCTGTGGCCTGCACGTCTATGAGAGACCCATCTCCTCCGAGTGTCTCTCTTCCTCTCTTTTGTGTGTCTCTGCCTCCCTCTCAATACTTGTTACCTGTTGTCTCTCTCTGTCTCTCTCTCCCTCTGTCTCTCTCTCTCTCTTTCTCTCCCTTCCCCCTCCATGTCTACCATTTCCAACACTCTCTTGATGTCTTGATGTCTCTTTTGGTCTCTGTCTCTGTCTCCCATTATTCTCACACACTCTCTCTCATTTGCTGTCTCCATTCCACTCTCAGTGTCTTGCTCCCTCTCATTGTCTCTGTCATCATCTCTTTCACTCTCTCTGTCTCTTTCCATCACTTTCTCCCCTCCCCCCTTTAAAAAAAAGATCAAGGTCAAGGGTATAGGTCAAGTATTCAGTCCATCAACAAGAAGTGATAAGTGCCACTGGTATAAGTACCCATGAACTTCACCCTCAAAGTCAGCTTAACTCACTGATATCTAGGAAGAGGCAAATATACATTTAATCAAAGAGACATCCTCGATGTTAGAAGAAAGGCCTCATCCCTAAAAGCCTGTGTTAACCAGGAGCTAACCCCTTGTCAAGGGACACCAGGCCACACAAGGCTGAAAGTGGGCAGCAAGACAGCTGGGGGCTGGGGTAGGTGGGTTTCACTCTGATCTTGCACATCTAGATGACTGGGAGAAAACTGGAGGAAGCCCCAGCTACAGATCAGTGCAAACTCCAGCACAGGATCTCTGAGGAGCAGAGGGGCAGCCTAGTATAGGGAAAGAACACTGGTTAGGCACCTGGACCCTTGGGTGCTAGTCCTGGCTTGGGTGCTAACTAGCTATGTGACTTTGAGAAAGTTCCTTCCTCTCTTTGAGCCTCAGTTTTTTCCTCTGTAAAATCCTAACATCAGAGGTCAAGAGATAGAGGGAACCTTGGAGGAGGAAAATGAGACCTAGAGGTTAATGATTTGTCCAAGATCACACATGTAGTAAGTAGAAGAGCCAGTACTTGAACTCAGGTCGTGAGACTCTGAGTTCAATGGTTTTTTTCCAGGGCATCAGAAAGGTTTGTTGATGGGGTTGGCTTCTAAGGTCCCTTTTCCACCCTAACATTCTTTGTTCATTCATTTGCCAAACATTTCTTAAGCACCAACTTTGTGCAAGTAGGGATGAGGCTAGGAAGGGGAACAAAAATGAAAACAGAGCCTACCCTCCAGGAGCTTATATTCTTCCCTCCCAGTTCTGATGTTCTGTGTCCTTCCAGCTCTGTCTTTCTCTATTCTATGGTCCTTCCCAGCTTAGACCTTTGATGTCCTAAGGGCTCTCCCAGTCTGATCCCTCTATGTTCTAAGATCTCTTTCTGCTCTGACATTTTTGCATTCTAATGTACCTCCTTCCTAGCCTCAGACCTGATCTTCCATGTTCTAAGGCCCCTCCCAGTTCTGAGCTTCCGTGTTCTAAGCTCTCTTCCAGTTCTGACATTCTCTATTCTATGGTCGCTCCTAGCTCTGATATTCTCTATTCTAAGGTTCCTCTCAGACTTCTGTGTTCTAAGGGCCCTCCCATCTCTATTCTTTCATATTCTAAGGCCCTAACATTCTCTGTTTTATGAATTCATAGCCTGACTATGAAAAAAAGAACTTTTGGGCTTAGTGTAGACCTGAGCACTCCTAGAAGGATCCAAGATGATTAGCTTGGGCTGGGCCTAGTGTAACCACAGTCTTTTACCATTGTTGACATTCTGAACTGGAGACGGTGCTCAGAGAGGTTGACAAGACATACACACACACACACACACACACACACACACATATACGCATGCACGCAGAAAATGTGCTGTGTTTCTGTTGGCAAAAATGATCCTGTTGCCTTACTAATAAGCAGATGATTTTGATTTAAGTGACAACAGAGCTGTCCTTAGACACTGGCTGGCATTGCAGAAGCTGAAAATGTAAAGTACAATTCCCCCCAAATGGATGAAGCTCCAGACCCAGACCCAGGGGACCTCAGAGAGCGCTCGGCCTGCATACCTCGAATGTACTTATCACGAATTACCGTCCTTTCTAGTTATCTGTACATGCACTACCCACCCCACCATGGGCAGAGGGCAGGAGACTCTCTGAACAATCTCCCCCCACCAGGGCCAAGTAGAGAGTTCTGCACTCAGTAGGTACCTAATAAATACCTGTTGCATTTGAAGGATGCTAAAAAATTACGAAGGGAAATGGAGGGATGGTATGGAGGCTTCTTTCCAGGAAAATGTGAAGAAGAGAAGAAATCTCCCAGATATTCACCTACCTGCAAGCAGGGAATGGACCAGATAAACATTAGCTCTTTCGTAGTTCTCAAATACCAGGGCTCTAATACCTACCTCTCTTGGGTAGAAGCCTCTGGTTCCCTAATCTTAGCATGGTATATTAAATACACTGCCAGACTTGGAGATAGGAAGATCTGGGTTCAAATCTCACCTCTGACTATTTGTGTAACCTTGGGCAAGCCACTTCCTGTCTCTGAACCTTGGTTTCCTCATTTGTAAGTGAGAGTGTTGTATTAGATAGCCTCTGAATTTTCTGACATCTCTAGATCTATTATCTTGTCATTTAATTCTCTTGGCCTCGGTTTCCTCATCTGTAAAATGGAGAGAGTTGGACTAGCTGCACTCTGAAGTCCTTTTCAGTTCTATATTTGTGATCCTATGGGTGACTTTGAGTAAGTCACTTTAACCTCCCTGGGCCTCAGTTTCCCCATCTGTAAAATGGAGGGAATTAGACCCACTGGTTTCTGAGGGCCCTAAAGAAGACCCATGATATTAAAGTAGATATGAAATGTTGTGAACCAGGCTGGCAGAAAGCCTAAGCAGAACCTAACCATGGTGGGATGTTTTTAGGCATACCAAGAAGGGCTACTGTCTCCAGAAGGCCTCATCTACCTTCTTGCCTGTGCCTAATATTTTTTTTTCATAGAGGATAAAGTCTGAGAAAGAAGCTTAAGAATGAATGTGCCCCAGGAGAGAGGACATATGGACTTAAATTCACACTCATGTTTAAATGACTAATAGCATAATTGTTCGCCTTAGGACAGGTTTTGACAGAGGGAGGGTATGGGACACTGAAATGTAGTTAGTGGAGGCAAACGCCACAATTTTGCCATAGACCAGCTCTAAAGGGGAGGACCAACGGGTGCTGATCTGAGTGTTCACAAGCAGTGGGTCTAATTGGCTTTGCTCTCTCCCTGTCATTGTCCCTTTCCCTTTCTTTTCTCTTACAGTCCCTGGAGGTCTTTAGCATCTGTTAGTGTCCCTACAGACCATAGCTAGGTGATTCAACTGATGATTTGTTTATGGCCTTGAGTCTCCATTGTCCAATGCAGTCACTAACAGAGGCTGTGGAAGGCTAGTGGTATCTGGCCCACAAAAAACCATTATCTCTTGATAAGAACTATAGTATGTTTAGGCTGGAACCAAGTCCTACCAGAGAAATAGGTGGGATTTTAGATGTAGAACTAGAAGGACCTCAAGGGTCCTTATTTTACAGGTGAGGAAACTGAGGCCCAGAAAGGGGAATTGACTTGCCCAAGGATACAACCCTAATAAGCAAGTGTCAGAATGTAAGTATGAATAAAGGTAAATTATATATATGTGCTAAGAAATGAAGATTCTATCTTTTTGGAGTAAATCAATACTCTGTCATATCCTTATTATTGTTTTTTAAAAATTTATTATGGTAAGCTTAGACTGAGAGGATTTCATCTGCCTGGGATATACACTAAGATTTGCTGTATAAAAATTCAGGTTTTGCAGCCTACTGGTTGTATAATATGATCTCTGATCCTTTGGCTATTCTAAGAAACTTTAACCAAAAGGAACCTCAGCAATGAACCAGGAGTGGGGTGAGGTGTCTACTGCTGGCATAGTTAGCAGAGAGGGGAACCTCAGTTTGGAGGAAGAAATTGTATTTTTCTAATGTTTAAAGGATGTTAGGCTATATCATCTATGTTATGGCTAAAGATCACACACTGGCTAATGTCCAAAGGAGGGAAGAACAAATGCGACTTTGTGCATTATTACTTTTCTGTCTACACTTTACTTTCCAAAGCTAATTATTGATATGTTTGTTTAGCTAAGGGCCTGATCCTTGATTCTAGTGCCAGGGGTGGGGAACCTTCAGCTTCAAGGCCACATGTGGCCTTCTAGGTCCTCAAGTGAGGCCTTTTGACTGAGTCCAAATTTTACGGAGCAAATCTTTTTGTTAAGGGTATTTGTAATGTGAAGTTTGGATTCAGTCAAAGGGCTGCATCTGAGGACCTAGAGGGCCACAGGTTCCCCACCCCTGTATCTAGTCCATCAGAGGCCACATGTATGGAAAAATGTGTATCTTGTGTATTTTTCATTTTATATCAGAGAGGCAGCTAAACTTAGGAAACACTTATATAGGCTAATATCTGAGTAAAACATTAGGTTTTACTTAAATGAGCTAACAATTAGCATTGAAAACAAACTAATAAACACAAGTGAAAAGAGTGCTGGATCTGGAGTCAGAAGACCCAGGTTTAAGTCCTGTCTCTGAAGCTTACTACCTTTGGGACCTTGGACAAGTCACTTCAATTCTCTGGACCTCGGTTTTCTCTTGTGTAAAATTAGGGGGTTGGGCTAGATGGCTTCAGACATCCCTTTTAGCTCTAAGTCCTATGATCCACTGACCTGTACTGGCCTGCTGCAGATGCCAGGCAGTTTTTCATCTTTGACTGTAACAGATAGACTTACTGGCACAGACACTTCCACACTTACCCCACTCTGATCCCTTTCTGTATCAGGCCTAACGATGGCAGCCTGGCAACTGATGAGAGAGTTGAGGGAGCAGGGCCTGAGTTTCCATGAGCAATCCACAAAATGGATAATTCAGTAATGGAGAGTAATTGAGAGGAGACGGTGAATGAGAGACTTCCACAGAAGGACAGTGGAAGGTCCAGCTGATGTGGAGGATAATCTATCACTGTCCCAAATGAGCCAAAGGTCCCACTCTTCCCCAAAGGGCTTGGTTTCATGGAAAGGGTCAGTAATATAAGGCAACTACAGTCAGACAGTCAACCATCACAGAGAGCTCATGTTCATAGAGGGCACCTACTATATATCTTGCAATTGTGGGAGGCAGGCAAAGCCCATATTCACATTCTCTCTCTCTACTTCTTTGACCCTCACTCTACTCACTAATTGCCCTAGGGCCTTACTACATCCTATCCTGATGTTCCCTTCCTGAACATCACCTAGTGCTCTTAGCCTTTCCTGGCCTGCCCCCATCACAAAACTTACCTGTCCCATTGTCTGTTCTCTTAGGGTCCTGCTAGGTGACAGAAGTTCATCTGAGAAACTAATTCAGGCTGAAGTGCTCATGGCAGATAGTGGTTCCCTTCTTCCAGGTAACATATGTAAAGTTTAACAATGGCCTTCGATGCCTTTACCCAAAGAAAGGAAATTCTGCCTATGGTAAGGAAGAAATTAGAGGTGGGATGGAGTAAGGGGTGCCTCTTGGCAGCCCTTAAGTTATATCATGTAATCAGCTGCTTACTCCTGCTGCAGGGCCTGGGTTTAGGTGTCTAAAGCAGAAGGTCAGAAGTTACAGGATCACAGAATGTCAGAGTTAGAAGGGACAGCTTTTAGGGATCATCTCCTTCAGCCTCCTGCTTTTACAAATGGAAAAAAGTGAAGCTCATAGAGAGTAAGTGAATTCTCAGGACCCATCTGATTCCTTTGACATCACTGGATCATAGATTTAGAACTAGAAGAGCCCTTAGCAATCAGTCTCCTCTTCCTGGTGATTAGGGCATTGAGGTCGGGAAAGTGAAGGACGTGTCCAAGGTCACACATAGAATCCTAGCATTTGATCTTGAAGGGACCTCAGAGGTCTAATCTAGCACCTTCATTTTACAGATAAGGAAACTGAAGTTCAGAGCACTGAAGTGACTTGTTTAAGGTCATGCAGGGAGTGAGTAGAAGATCAGGGATTTTATCCCAAGTCCTGTGACTCAGAATCTGGTACAATTTCCACTGTGCCACACGACCTTCCAAGGGATAGGTACCCCAATCCTCTATGTATGAATCTAGCATCTTTGCCATTATGCCTTGGTGATCTCCTCTAGGCCTCTTTGAGCTTGTGCATAGAATTATAATTCTCACTTTCAGCTCTGCTGGGAAGGAGGTCAGGCTGTTGACATGCAAATGTTACATTTTGGGGTCCTTTGGTCTAGGGATGGAGCAGAGACAGACCAGGTGGTAGCTTGAGGAGTTGGGGAGCTCAGAGAAGGTAGATCCCTTCCAGTGGCCAGAGTCCAAGGAAAAGAAGGAGCTGTCCAGAGGTCTCAGTGAACTACCTTCCTTCTTCATCTCCTTAACTCTGTACCACATTCCTGCATGCACAACACTGAACCTCCAGCTCTCTCACCAGGCTTGTAATTTAAGAGGGGGTGGGGGGAAAACATATGTTCCCTTCTCGTCTTTGCTAAGCGAGCCTCCTGCAGACACAGCAGAAATGGTAGGTAGGGAGTCCCGCTGAGAGATGCGTTCCTTATTACAGCATTTGTTGGGAATTTGAGAGTGAGCTCCTGGGGCCAGAATGGGCCGGATTCTCCTCCTGCTGTATGCCATGGGTACCTCCCTCTGAAGGCAGCTGGGCAGGCTGGCAGGGGGTGTCGAGCTGGGTAAGAATTGGGCTGGGAGAATTTTTATCCTTCACTATCAAAATTCCCCCAACTCTAGGCTGAACAATGCTGAGCAGAATTGATGGATTCTGGCTGGCTGAGGACCCCTTTCTTCCCCTACTGCCCTGCCTCCAAAAGAAGTAAACATTTCTAAAAGGCCATGACCAGTGGAGAATAAAACAGGGAGATACTAAAAAAGCCAAGAATGCCCAGAGGCTGCTGAAAGGTGAAGAGTGCGGGTGGACTTAGGAGCATGCCTGCCTGGCCTGAGGTTATTGTCTTGACCTCCCCTTGGTTGAAATAGAGACGAGATCATTCTTATCTGTCTCTTTGAGAACTGAGGACAGAACAGTTGGGGTGGAATGTTGCAAGACAAATGGCAGAGTTCCTTGAGAGCTGCCACCTACTGACTTTGTACCCCTTGGTAAATCTCTTCCCTTGTCTGGGTCTCAGTTTTCCCATCTGTAAAATGAGAAGTTTGGAATAGAATGTCTCTGAGGTCTCTTCCAACTTGATATCTATGATCCTGACTACCTGTGTGGAGTAGGAAAAGTCATTTAACCTCTCTGGGCCTCAGTTTCCTCATCTGCAAAATAGGGAAAGGGTTGGATTAGATAGCCTCTGAGGTCCCTTCTGGCTCCAGACTTAATATCCTATGAAAATTAGCTAAACGGTGCCCGCCCTTCACCTGCTGCCACCAGACAACACACAACTCCCCTCTTTTAGCGTCATTGCAGAGGCAAGGCAGTTGAACTGTGGGCACAGGAAGGCAGCAACTTCTCCCAACAGCCCAAGGAGGGCACCAGGCCCTGAGGCTGCCTGAAGGCAGGAGAGAGAATCAGGAAGAGCCAGAACATTGAATCTGGAATTCCTAAACTGGCTCCTCCACGAGATCTGACCGCAGGGAGAGCTAGAGAGGCATGTGAAGGCTATTTCTGACAAAGCATCACAATTAGGGGGAGTCTGGTTACCTGTTTGTCTTTCCCTGTGACCGATATTTGCATTTCCTAATGGAGAATATGTCCCTGGGAAAATCTGGTGCAAGGGACTGTGCTGTAAGCTGCCTGAGTTCTCAAAGTACAGAGTAAACCAAAGGATTGGGCAATGATGACTCTATTGTACAAAATCAGTCTACAGTCACAACCTCAATGGCATCTTCTGAGTCTTTCCCTATTCTCATAGTCATTCCTATTTAAGAGGTCCTGAAATACTATTAGTCAGAAACCGTAAAACCCTTTCCCTCCTTCTCTGTTGTCCCCCCATCCCCACCCCTCCCACCGCCTAACCTCATGTGACCTGTGCTGTTGGTACTGTCTGACTCCAGGAAAACCTCTTTGTTTCCTAGTGGAGGAATCCCTGTGCTTTCACCATATAGACACCTCTTTTCTGGTTTCCGGGTTGAATTTGAAGCTGTGCCTGCAGAGCTCCAGAGACTCAGATTGTTGCCCAGTTCTGATAAGGTCCCAAACTATCCATGAAGTTCCACGTCCAGGGTGAAGTATCAGTTGCCCTCTGCTGCATGTGGTATAATAATATTATTATTATTATTAATGATGATGATGATAACTGGTATTTATATAGTGCTTTATGTTTTGCAAGACACTTTCCATATATTTGGCCTGTGATACTCTCCTGTGGTTGGGAGACAGACATCTGTGTTCAGGGCTGACCTTGTGCTTAGCCAGGGTAGGAAGACTTGAGTCACCAGCAATAGTACTTGAAATTCTACTATTAGAGATTCATACCTTATACTATCTACCTCCCAGAGTCAGATAGATGAATCTAGACTGGATGGGCAAGTGTGCCTTTGGAGGGCAACGACCATTTCTTATCTAAATTTTGTTTCTCCCTCAACATTGGCACAGGACTCTGCTCCCACTGGGTGCTCCAGTAGTTTGTTGATTGAGTAAGGAATGGTAACTTTAAGAGCCTCTTGGTAAAATAAAATGCAGAGAGGCCAAGTGTTATAGTGGTTTGAGAGCCAGCTTTGGGAGTAGTCAAGCCTCAAGTCTCACCTTTGACACGTGCTGATGGCGTCACCCTGGGCAAGTCACTTACCAAGTCTCTAAGAAAGACTCAGATTCATGTTGTGCTGCTGACAACACAAATTGACTGTGTGACCCTGGGCAAGTCTCTTTACTTCTCAGTGGCTCAGGCAACTGGAAAGCTGCAGAGGATCTACTCATCTGTGTTGGGAGAGGGAAGTTCCTCACTGAGAGTTCCTCATATCAATGAAATCACAGGTCTGGCTCTAAAATTCAAAATAAAATATCAATACTCTTGGGGAGGGATGTTCTTGTGGGAGAGGGGTGTCTATGAACTCTTTATCAGCCATTAATACTGTGTCATGGAAAGAACATTAGATTCAGAAGCAGAAAGCCTTGGGTTCAAGTCCTGGCTCAACCACTTGTTAACTGTTCTACCTTAGGCAAGTTACAGGGGTGGGGAACCTGTGAACTGAAGGCCACATGTGGAATTCTAGGACCTTGGGTGCAGCCTTTTGACTGAGTCCAAGTTTTATTAAGGGGATTTGTTCTGTGAAGTTTGAATTCAGTCAAAGGGCCACACTTGAGGGCCTAGAGGGCCACATTTGGCCTCGAGGCCACAGGTTCCTCACCCCTGGGCAATTAACTTCATTTTCTTATCTGTAAAATGGGGATGATACTTCTATCTGCCTCACCATATCACTGTTAGAAAATTGCTTTGTAAACCTTAGATGTAGTATAGAAATATGAGTTAGTGATTATTATTGGGAAGCTAGCAAGGTATAGGGTATAGGAGGCCAAGGCTAAGGAGGCCAGCCACATGGCAGCCAAGAGGAAGAAGCTAGACTGGAAGCCAGAATACCTGAACTCCAGGCTTGGCTCTGTGGGACCTTGGACAGATCCTTCAATTCCTCAGCCTTTCAGCTTCCTTACATGGCCAATGGGAAGAGTTGTCCTAGCTATCTCCCAGGGTCAATGGAGTAGATAGTAGAGGTGGAAGGGACCTTGGAGGTCATCTCATCCAGCCCCCTCATTGTCTGAGGACTGAATGAAATGGATTTGGGGAAAGTGCTTTCTGAATGATATATCCCTCAAGAAATAGGAGCTTTGAAAAAAAATGACTGACAGGTGGTAAGAGCTTGCTGTCCTGTTAGAAAGAAGAAAACAGGGCTTTGAGAGGATTTTTGTGGGGGTTGGTTTGGGGGCAGTGTAAGGGCAGGTGGGAAAGGACTGGAGCATGGAGGGTTGGTGAGCAAAGACAGGCCTCCACTGGGCATGACCTTGGGAGCTCTGAGCAGCTGGAAGCATCACGGGGCAGGAGGGGAGAGGAGGAGAGCTGGGAACAAAGCAGCCTTCATCACTGGCACCAGTTTGCCAAGGCTCAGTGTTGCTATGGAAAGTGATGCCTTAGCTTTCACTGTCTCTCACCTCACCTATTCAATGGGTTGACAAATTTTGTCATTTCTAAGCTCATGGGGTCTCCAGTTGGAACCCTACTCTCTTCTCATGTGGTTATGACCCTTCCATAGATTATTAAGACAATCTCTTAATTGGCCTTTGCCTCAAGTCTCTCCACACTTTAGTCTGTCCTCCATACTGCTGACAGAGTGATTTTCCTTAAGCACATATCTGACTATGTCATTCCCCGAGTCAATAAATCCTAGAGGCCCCCTCTTAGAATCAACTGTAAACTGGCCTGTTTGGCTTTTAAAGCCCTTCACAACTGTGCCCCAACCTACCTTTCCAGCCTCATTGTATATTGCTTCTTCCCTCCAGCCAAGCTGGCCTTCTCCATGTTTTTCACACAGAACCCTTCATCTTCCGTCCCTGGGCCTTGGCACTGACTATTCCTCATGCTTGGAATGGTACTTTCCCCTCACCTCAGTCTCTTCAAATCCTTCTCTTCCTTCAGAATTGCAGCTCATGTTCCCCTTATGCAAGAAACCTTTTCTCATCCCTACAACTGCTCTGCCCTCCCTCCCTAACTGCTTGGGATTGAACTACTTTATATTTATTCTCTTTTTGATTTATTCTGTGTCCATACTTCCTTATATATGTAATATGCATTCCGTCTATATGTACCGTTTTAAAATGTAAATTCCTTGTAAGTAGGGATTATTTCATTCATTGCCTGTGTATCCCCAGGGCTCTAGAACAATGCTGGAACATAGTAGGCACTGAATAAATACTTGCTGATTGTTTAATTGGCACTTTGCTCCATTCAGTAGGAAGGGTGCTTCTAATTCACGGAGTCAAGCCCCGACAGCACACTCCTGGGGAGGGCCATGCTAGACCCTAAGGTTTGGACACCATCTCTCTTAAGAAATTTTTCTTTTTTAGACCCAGGGTCTAACCAAGTGAATAAAAAAAAAGCATCTATTGATTTTGGTCTAAGAACCCACCCTCCACTCCAGTCCTTCCTTCTCCGATGCCTCATTGTGATATGCCTGAGACCTTGGATTCGGGAAGCCAGCATCAATGGAACACAAATCCTGGCAGGTCTCACCAAGCTGGAAAGGCTCTGAGGGAGAACCAGGCCCAGTCTGATGCCTCAGAGCATTGACCACTAGATGATGCTTTTGATTTGTTTTTTTCCCCCAGCTGTGGCATCTGGCATCTTAGAGCACAGAGGGGCCAAAGCCTTCATGGTAGCGAGCACGCACACCAGTGTAATCATGGGTCCTTGAAGTAGCAAAGGCTAAAAGCCCACAGGGTTAGAGCCAAGTCTTGATGGCTTTGTTCCATTTCTAGCAGGGCCCCAGCCAAGCTCATGGATGCTCTTTCTGACCTCCAGATAAGGTGGAGGGTGCTTCACTGTAAGGCCTTTCAGAATAAATTGGGTCCATCTGCAGTCCTGGGCTAGGGAGTTGGAAGCAAGAGCCATTTGGGGAAGTTTGGTGGGGTTAATCAAATCTGCCAGCTAAAATCCTGCTCCTCCACTCTTAGGAAATTCAGGCTGTCTTTTAATCCTTCAAACAACTACATAAAAATGACAAATTTCTTCTCCATAAGGAAAGACTAATAAGGAAACCTCTGCAGATTCATTTATTTTTCAATTTGTTAAAATGAAACCAGCCAATAACCTCTGCCTACCCATAACAATGGGATTAAAAATGATCAAAATTTTAAAAAAATCTAATAAAAAAACAGGGACAGCCCCCACCTTTCTCACTCAATCTCCCTCAAAAGAAAACAGCAGGATGCAGAGGACAGCTCTCTTTGGGGTGGGGAAGGAGTAGCAGAAGGCAAGGCAGATCTTTTCACTTGAACAAAAAAGCAAAATCTACCAGGAAATCACACACATAAGCCCACACACACACACACATACTACACACTCATGCCACCAAACCTGACACTTTTTACACAGGGGCTAATAAAAGGCCACATTCCCCAAGAATCTCTCTACCTTTCCTTCCACGTTTCTGAGAGCAATAGGAGGCCACCTTCTTGCTTTGGAATAGCTGCATCACGGTTGCTCTTTAACCTGGGAGTCAATGGGGATGGTAGGAAAGGCAAAGACAGAATGCAATTTGTGGGAAGCCTCACTTTTCACAATCAGTCCCTGCTTTCATTGTAGCCGGGCAAAGAGTGTTGGCCAAACAGAATCATTGACTTCCAGTGGCAGGGACTTCAGAGGCCCTCTGGTTCAGCTCTTCTTAAACTGTGGGTCCAGATCCCATATGGGGACTGAAATAGTTAAACCCACAGTTTTAGAAGCACTGAAGGGGTTGAGAGTGGAAAAAATTTAAAAAGCCTTAGTCCAACCCCCCTCTCATTTTATGGAGAAGGCAACTGAGGCCTAGATTGTTAAGTGACTTACCCAAAATCACACATAGGATCAGAGGTCTGGTGCTGGAAGGATATTTAGAGGACATCTTGTCTGATCCCCTCATTTTACAGAGGAGGAAATTGCAACACAGAAAGGTGACTGGCCTTATCTAAGATCCCATAGCTAGGGAGTGTGTAAGGAGGGATAGACCTGGATCACAGGTAGAACGTGATAGGAGCTGTCCTATCCTTTCATTAATGGAGAGGAAATTGAGGCTGTGAGAAGGGATAGGACTTATCCAAGGTTACACTGCTAGTCAGTGGCAGAAACAGGACCAGAACTGAGGTCTTCTGACTCCCAGTATGTGCAGCAAATATACATGTACATATATATATATATGTATATGTATGTCTGTGTATCTATCTATCTATCTATCTATCTATCTATCTATCTATCTATCTATCTATCTGTCTGTCTCTCTGTCTGTCCCTCTATCCAAAATAACAGCAATAAAAGATTTTGTAAGGACATAATTTCAATGTTTGGCTGGCCCTACTATGGGCATCAACAGCCTAAACCAGTTGGACAAAGAGAACTCACATTCCAGATGAGCCAACTGTCTTAGGAGTAACCAGAAAAAAATGCCCTGTGGCAGCAGAAGTGTGTGTGTGTGTGTGTGTGTGTGTGTGTGTGTGTGTGTGTGTGTGATGCTACAGAGATGAAACAAAACATAGCCATGCCAGCCGCTATGGAACGATCAGATCTGGACAAGAGCCCTTTTAAACAATGTGAAATTCTAAAGATGGGAGTGGGCTGGGTGCCTAGGTCAGCAGGCATTCTTGGGGAAGGTTTCCACTTAAGTTTCTAAAGCTTTGGTGAAAAACTTTAAAGAGGAAAAACAGAAAAGAAAAAAAAAAAGAAATGGAGGTAGGAATGGAGAGAGAATGGGTTTGGGAAAATATCTCCTTCCCGGAATGGACTGAAATAGTTAACTGGATCCTGGCAATTAGAAGAGTTAGATAATTAGATTGTGACTTGGGGAAGAAGAGAAGGAAACCTGTCTCGGCTAAGTACACTCGGTAGGGAAGACACGCCAGTTTATCAAAGGAGTGTGCAGTTGGTTAGCAAGGCACATTTGAAGCGATTCAGAAAATGAAACAGATAAAAATGTTCAGTGAATAGGCTGGAGTTAGCAAGCCAAAGGAATTCTGCCTGTCTATAAATTAGATCCGGAAATCAAAGTCCTGCCTTTAGGTGCCATCCCCCCTTCCCCTCCCCCCACCCCAAACGCAGGCTGATCTACGGCTTTTTATTCAAGCCCGTGCTTTGTGAGCACAATTCTGGGGCGAAGAGCCTTTAAGGTTATATTTGCCTCTTTCCCTGTCTCTTGCAAACAGTGCGTCGTCCCGAGCACATTTGTTGGCTGGAAAGGTGTGCAACAGCAATTTTTGCAATGACAGTGCGGAGAGGGAATATGAGATCTGTGTGCTAATGAGCTGACACTGCAGAGGCTGAAGCCGGCATCGGGAGTGCGCTAGGAGAGCACACGGCACAGCGGCGAGAGAGGCAGGAGGGGGCCTTCAAGGGAGAAGGCGACAGCTCGGGAACGGAGCAGCAAGACGGCGGAGGGAGAGCCAGGCTGCTGAAGCAGCAGAGGGCCCGGCCAAGCCGAGCTTCAAGGAGGCTTTGGAGGAACCCAGAGCTCCAGTGACATGTGTGCGTGTCTGTGAAGCTCCCTAGATTGTGTGTGTGTGTGTGTGCGCGCGCGCGCGCGCCACCTGTGCCCGAGTGCCAGCGCACAGAAAAATCTCACTGACCACTGGATGGGGGCTAGAAACCAAAAATCCAAATGAATAAATCCAGTTACTGTCTGTGAAACCCAAGAAGGTTGATGTTCAAAGATTCCACAGGCTAAACTTTCATTTGCTTCCATTCTGAAGCTTCAGATGAACTGGCCCGTAAAGCCAGACATCTTTCTCTAGCCTCCAGGTCCCTCTCCGGGAGTCCTACAAAAATGTCTTGCTAGCAGAGGGTTATCTAGAAACAACTTATCATCTCATAAGAGGGAAGGAAGGGGCCTTTCTTTAGGCAGGTCTTACCGAGTGTATTTGTCTCAGGACCCAGAGGGTAGGAAAGGCCTAGAAGAGTCATAGCATCATCAAGCTAGAGCTAGAACTAGAAAGAGACCCCTGAGGCCAGTTAGTCCAATCTTCTCATTTTACAGATGAAGAAACTGAGTTCCAGGGAGAGGAAGGGACTTGCTCAAGGTCACATATGAGATCACATATCTAGAATGGAAGGGACCTCAGAGGTTACCTAGTCCACCCCCTTCATTTTACAGAGGAGGAAACTGAGGCCTAGGGAGGGGAAGGGACTTGCTCAAGGTCACTCAGCTAGTAAGTGGTAGATACAGGATTTGATTTCAGGACCTCTGACACCAAACATGCCAGATTTTCCATTGTATCACCCTGGGAAATGAAATGAAGTCAAACATTGGAGCAATCAGATCCTGGAATGCCAGGGAAGCCAATTAGGAAAAGTGTCTTTTGGGCTAGCCCTGGCTAAACTGATGGGGAGAAGCAGGCAAGGCAATGGGTCCTGTCATCCTCTTTTGTACTTTGAGGAAGTTAGATTAGATGATCTTTTCTTTCCCTATCTGCTCCTGGATCCTCTGAGCCTATGCCTTTTGGCCCCATCTGGTGCTCTTTGGTACCTGGCCCCCAGGCTCCTGTGTTAACTAGGGTTGAATGGGAGGCTTCAGGGTTCTCTTTTTATTGGAAATGGCAGCCATTTGAGAAGTCGATGAAGGTGCTAGTTATTCCTGGTACTCCCTACTAGGTTCAAGCACTGAAGAGGGGTCATGTGTCAACATTTCTGATGACTTCTGCTTGCAAAGAGCAATACAGATTCTCAGGGAGGGGTGTCAGAGAGCAAAGAGTAGCTCCTCTAGCACCCTAAAATTATTGTCTGTTCTATTCTCATGTGGTTTTAGAAAAGTAGATTTCAGGCTGGAAGGTTTTTGGAGATCATCTAATCCAACCCCCTCATTTTACAAATGAGGAAACTGAGGCTGAGAGAGGTGAGATGACTTGTCCAAGGTCACACAGCTCCTAAGTGGCAGCACCAGGGTATAAATGCAGGTCTTCCTACTCCAAATCCCAACACCCTTTCTACTGCACCATGCTCCCTCCAATCTGAGCTGTGCTTTGGCCAGCCAAGCTTCCATGGGCAAGCCCACTCAGCAGCTATCCTAAGCCATCTTGAAGAGGTGGCCTGTATTCCCAGACTGTGACATTCAGAGATGTGTGCTTGGGGGACTGACTGGGAGAATGACAGCTTTCTGAGTCCACTGTCTGTCACTGCACCATCTCTGAGTGGGCAAAGGACAGCTGGATATATTTATCACAAGTACTGCTTTCTAAAGCCCTGCATTGGCATAGCTGCATGGACCAGGTCACCTCTTTGCTTCCTTTCTTTGACAACTTTGCCTGTTTAGGAGCTTGGTAGCCAAAGTGTCGTGGATTTGGTTTGAGAGATCTTACTAGCTTTTCACTAATAGGAAAAGGTGACGTAGAGTCAATAGGGATGACTTCTTTTCTCTTCAAAACCCTGAGTCCAATAGGGAAACTGCTTCATCAATTCTGTTTCCCTGTGGTAAAGACAATTTCCTAATAGCTGTCCAACTGTGATCTCGGCATCAGGTATAAGTTTCATTAGCCTCATTCATTATTGACTAAGAGAACTCGCCCAAACTTTCATTTAACAAATTGTTTCATTTAACAGTTGGCACTCTTGTCTTAGTCTGCATCAATGAAGAAACAAGTATTCTGGGTAAATGAACATTGTCTGGCCAGATGACTGGTTGGATAGCAGAATAATTGATATTTAGGAAGCTATGTTTGAGATACAGCCCTTGAAGGGATTACAGAGAGGAAGGATTAAGAGTCAGGTGTGTGTTGTAAGTGCTGTTGAGACAGGATGAGATTAGTGGAATAAGATGCAAAGTATAGACAGGCATTTTATAACTTTCACACTTAGGCAAAATTAATCAGTTCCTATTTTTATCCCTGTCGGCAATCCCAAAGATGTCAGATACTTAATAGAGCAGAATGTTAAAATAAGGCTCTGTAGCCTCATCTAAAATATCCTCAAGATATGTAAAGTTGATGACCCTCTGATTTTTTTGGTAACCTTCCCCACCCTGGTATTCTCCCCACCTTCCATCCTGTAGCCTAAGGAAAAGTATTTTGGGTGCTTTGTACCATTCCTTTTGGCCCTTCCACTTTGGGGGCAGACCTAGAGGCAGCCAGATTTGGAAGAAGATTTATTCAACGGCATACATAGCTCTCTCCTCTCTCCGAACCTGAACTGAAAAAACAACTCCCACCCCCACCCAAACCATCCTTAAAACCAAAACACCATCTACCACCTCTTCGATCTTCTCCAAACTTTTAGTGAAGTAAGCCTGGACTGAAAAGCCCTATTCATTCATACAGACTGTTGCATTCATGGAAAACCATTCCCCAACAGGGTGCTAGAAACCACGATCCCCATGCTCTCAGGTCTTAAAATTTTCCCATTTAGAAAGAAACAATCCCAATACAACAGCAAAATCTGGGTTTCAGGTGGCACTTGGGGTAGATGCTGTGCTTATACAAGCTTTTTGGGCTTTGGGTTTTTCCTTTTTCTTTCTTTCTCAGAATTAAGGACATAATGTTATCATTAACAATGTGGGGGGGGGGGAGGCGGAAGCAGGGAAAGGAATGAAAAAATACTCCACAGGCCAAACTAGCTTTCAGAATGTTAAGATCTAGCATTGGATTTTCCCTTCCCTCTCAGCTGTCTGGGTATTCATCACTTGCAATCAGTTTGTAGCCTTAACAGTTCCTATCAGGGCTGTCTCTGGAAGAAAGGTGATCTTCTAGGACAGAAGGAGGCCAGGAAACCCGCCCCGGATCTGTCCCCTCAAGGTCACTTGTTAACAGAATTCCTCACGTTTGGTTCCTCTGAATTAGGCAGTTGTCAAATTCAGCTGTTTCCCATGGCCAGGCAGGGACCAACCTAAGCGGCTAAGTAATGTGCATCTCCAATTTCCTCAGTCAAGAGGTTGTCTTGTTTCTTTCTAAGTCTTAGGCGATTTCTCCGAATAACTGTGCCATCTGTCCCCCCCTCTCCAGGGAGGGGATCTGGGAGCAGGGAGGGGGAGGAGGAATTGACACTTTTGTATTAGACCTTCTCCAAGGCAGTTTTCCTCATAGCCTTAACCAGATTGCCAATACCCGTGAGGTTAGCACTGCTTACAACCCCCTTGATTTAGAGGGAAGAAATGATCTCTCTCTCCCCCATCCTCCCGCCACCCTCAAAGAGGGACCCACCAAACCAAGCAAGTCAGCCAGCCCAGTGCAAATGGCAGGTGTCCCAAGGGAGGCTAGGCAGCGCTACTTACAAGCGTTAGTCACAGAGAAACTATTGGAAGAGTCCAAGTGATCAACGTGGTAATTCAAATGGAAGGGCTTCTCGGTGGTGTTCTGGTTGGTGTTGTATAACTGGACGGCAAAGCGGAAAGCGCTGTGCTCCTGGACGGTGTTTCTCATGAAGAGTCCACCTAGGAGCAAAGGGATCAGAGATTGGGGGTGGCCTCCCTCAGGGCTCCTAAGGAATGCTGCGGGATGGGGGGCGGCATAGGTTAAGGATTCATCCTGTTGGGACTGGGATGGGGAGAGGGCTGGCGCAAAGGTTTATTGATTTTTTTCCCCCTCTGTGGGACTCTTAGTTGGTAATATGGCTTTCCTCCCATGGCGGTGGGGAAGGAAGCAAAGCTGAACCCCGCAGAAGAGGCGATAGAAGATTTGTTCTCTCTCCCCCCCCCCTTAGCCCAGCGGGCAGCAGCTTTCCTAGGCAGTCTATACCGCCGCAGCCGCAAGCCGCAGCCACCATCGCGCCTTTCCACTTTGGGTGTTGGGAGTCCCTTTGCACCCCGCTCCCGCCCAGGGAGGGACCCATCTCCTTGGGCCCCACTCCCAGTCTCAGTCCTGGATGCCAGGCAATGTGTGGAGGGCAATGGTGGCAACTTCAGCACTTGTCTACACATATCGAAGCCTAAGCCGAGGGAACTAACTCCCTGTCCAGCTGGTGCCCAATGCCAGCCACCCAGCCAGGAAGAAGGGGCACTTCCCGATCGGCGTGGTCTCTACCTGCTGCCTGCTCTCCTATTTATTGCCCTTGCCCCCAGTCTCTGTGTTTACCCCGAGGGCTCCTGTGCCCCTCCAACAATCCACCTTGTCTCAGCCAGCAGCGCCCCCCTCTTTCCAGTCTCCGCACCCCAACATCCTCTGGTTTCTCTCTCCCTCACCGCAATAGCATTCTGTCAATAGCCCGTCTACCTACCCCAAACAGCTTCAGTTTTTCTTCCAGAGCTCTCTCGTTCCCCTTTCCCATAGCCCCTGTCTGCCTCCTCAAAACGGCCCCCTGTCCCCTCACCCCCAGCCACTATAGCCCGCTGTTCTTTTTTGCCCTTTCGAAGGCGGAGGTAAAATTTCTTTTCCACCCCCAACAGCCTCCCTCCCCCCACAACCGCCTTAAAGATGGGGCCGAATTGTACTCTTCCTTCTCTCCTGCGGGATAAACAGGACTACCTTCCTTTTTCTTTTTTCTTTTCTTTCCTTTCTCTTCCCCCCCCCCCCCCCCCCCCACCCATCCCGGCCCCACTGCTTCCGCGCCCTGGCACTGCCTGCAGCCGGGCATCACCCTGGGATAAGTGCCAGGAGCAAGATGCCAGAGCGAAGTCGGGCAGAGCGAGCCGAGCAGCCGTCAGTCCGGGCCCCCCAGGAGCAATGCGGGCTGGCCCCTGTCTCTGCTTTTGCTTGCCGCCGGTTTTCTCCGGGGCGCCCCCAGCCCCGACGGCCCCGAGCCCTCTGCAGCTTTGTGCCCCCTTCTACTGCCCACAGCCAGGACTTTTCCCTGCAGTTGCCAGGAGATCTAGGCGTGCCGGGCTAGAAGGACCCGCCGCAGCCGCAGTCCAACTCCCCAGGGCCAATAGCTCCAGGACCCGGAGGGTGCCGTCGGCCTGGCTTCCCCTCCCGGTCGCGACTCGGGCTCGGGTTGGTATCTGACTCTGTCTTGGGCTCGGGCTTCGGCTCCGGATCGCGCTTACCTATACTGATGGTGTTGGGGAATCCTCCGAAAGAATGAGCCAAGAACCCCAGGACCAGGAGGCAGCTGGTCTGGAGCGCGCCTTGCCTCATTTTCTTCAGCCTTGCCCTGCTTCCGTTCCTAAAAGGAAACTGAAAAATGCATGGGCGCAACTCGGACTAATCAAAAAAGAAAAAAAAAAGGAAAGGAAATGAAATAAAAATAAAAATAAAAAAAGATTCTAATTGGGGAAAAAGAATAATAAAAAGAATTCTCAGGCTCTTCTCCACCTGCTCCCCAACTTGCTTTTCCTCTCTGCCCCACACACTAGTCTTCCTCTTTCTCCTCCTCCTCTTCTTATTCTCTCCTTTCCCTCTCTTGCTCTCCCTCGCTCTCCCTCGCTCTCACTGCCTCTCCCCTCCTCTCTCCCTCTCCCTCCTCCTTCCTCTCCCTCCCTCCCCTCTTCTCTTCCTCCCTCCCCTCTCCTACTCTCCCTCCTCCTCCCTTTCCTCTGTCTCCGCTGTCTCTTTTTCTCTCTGTCTCTTCACTCTCTCTCCTTTCTCCTGTTTCTCTGTCTCTCTTCTGTTTCTCCCCCTTTCTCTTTTTCTTCCTCTCACTTTTCTCTCTTCTCTTTCTCCCTCTCTTCTTTTTCACTGCCTCCTCTCTAGTCTCTCTCTCTCTCTCTCTGTCTGTCTCTCTCTCTGTCTATCCCCCCCCCCCCCCACCCCCCGCCCCCCTCTTCCGTCTTCACACCAATCTAGAAGTGCAAATGGCTTGAGCAATTTCTCACTGTCCCTAAAAACAATAATAATAATGTTTTTTTTTTGAATCCCCAAGACTTTCCCCAAAAGATGATGGGTACGGTACGGCTAGGGGTAAAAGCAGTAGATCAAGCCAAGGCTGCGGGCTTGCGGGCTCGCTCGCTAGCCGGCTGGCTCTCTGCTGGCTCGCTGCTGGCTGGCTGGCTGCGGGCTGGCTGGCTGCTGGCTGGGCAGGCGCCTCCGATTGGGCCGCCGCCGGCAGGGGGATATTGATCAAAGTTGAGCTGACGTGGAATTAAAGCAGCACGCGCCCCACTCCGCTCCCTCCGCTCCTTCCCTGCAAACTGCAGCCCCGGACTGCAAAGCCCGGCGGCGGCAGCAGAGGCAGCGGCTGCGGCCGGGCCGTTTGTCAACACGCGAGGTGCAATCAAAAGCAACAAACCAGCTTTCACGTGAACTAGCCTTTCAATCTGCAACTGGCCCTTTTTAAAAGCTGCATTGCCTCTATGTTCGCGCGCGCCCGTGTCTGTGTGTGTGTGTGTGTGTGTGTGTGTGTGTGTGTGTGTGTGTGTGTCTGCCTGGGGGTGGGGGACAGGGAGAGGTGCTGGGCTAGGAGGCGGTGGGAGGGGGGGGAGGGTGGGGAGCGCGAGCTCAGGCTGCTTCCGAGTCGGTGGAGAGACTCAGAGAAGCAGTCAGTCCCCAGCACAATGCGCCCGAGGAGGCTGCGCATGCCTGGTCTTGGACGCTCAGTTTTTACAGCAGGAATCCTAGGCGAGTGCACCCCCCCCCCCGCCTTCTTCACCCCCCTCCCCCAGCAAAGCAGGGGTGTGTGTGTGTGTGTGTGTGTGTGTGTGTGTGTGTGTGTGTGTGTGGGGGGTGTCTGAGAAAACCCTCCCCCCCTCCCCAAGGGTAGATGGGGGGGGGATAGTGGTGATGGACAAAGTGGGGGCGTAGGGGACAGTTTGGTGGGAAATAGCCAGGTAGATATGGGAATTAATTTGGGGGAAGGGAAGGAGGAAAGGTGGGGGGAGCTGCTAGCTGCCAGTACCTCTGTTATTTAGGAAGGCACGGCAGCCCCCCAACTAAGGACACCCCCAGTAGCAATCTGCTCTCCATATTTAACTCTAAAGTCCATTCTTCAATCTCTCCCTTTTCTTCAATTTCCTTCTCAAGGATTCCAGCATGGATGAAAGGAGGTGGCAGTCATATCCTCTTAATGATCATAGATTCAGAGCTGAAAGGGACTTCAGAGATGAAGAGTCTGAGCTCCCACTTCTAGAGGGAACCCCTTCTTCAACCTCCCTGACACGGTTGTCCTCCAGCCTCAGCTCTTCTTTTCCACCTATCCCCCTCAACTCCCCACTTCTACCTCCATAGTCACTTCTCACCACTATGCTCCCTCTCCCTCCCCACCCCTCAACTTCTACTTTTAAGTTCTTTGCTTTCAGCCAGGGCAGTGAAAGACACTTCCTGCCTCAGCTCGGGACCCTTTGCTGGAAAACAGATTGGTTTTGACAGAGCACCTATCAAGGTTCTGGTGGGTGGGGGGTGGGACATGACTGCTGTAGATCTTCAAGAACTTGCAAGGGATAGACTGAGGTAGAAAGAGATGTTTATTCTCAAACTTTGGGTCCCTGGACAAATAGTTCCGGGGGTTCCTCCCAAAGCTCCGCTCGTTGTGCTGATAGGAGGGTCCAGGTAGGTTGAGCACTGCCTGGGAGCCCGGAGGAAAGTATCTGGGAGGCTCTGAGAATTGACAGGAGGTAGAAATAGGCTGGAGGAGGAGACAGCAGAAATTGGACTGGTCCTCAGCAAGATTGTTTAGTAGGGAGGCATTGGCCCTGGAGTCAGTGGATCTGGTTCCATATCCTTCCTCTGGTACTCTCTGTATGACCTTGGGCATATCTTTGAGCTTCTCTCATTTTTCTCATCTGTAGAATGAGAAGGTTGCCTCTGAGGTCCCTTCTGCCTCTGATTTGTGATCTATTCTCTGAGCAAACCTCTGTGGAGTCTTTCTGTCTTCTTTTCCCACCCACTTTGATGCCCGTGACTGATCTGATCATCACCCCTTTCGGGTAACACTTGTGCCTGAACAAGACCATTCAATGCTTTCCCCCAAAGGAATGGCTAATGATGGGAATTTCCAGACAGCATAGCAGGCAGGGGAGATATATTTGGTCCAAAGTGCTGATCTGGGTCCCTTAGTCACATGGTACAGGTGACTGCTTTGCCTCTTTGTAAGACTAGCCGGGAGAGGAGCCCAGAACAGGCAGCACCTTCACAACTTGTGGTACAGCAGACACCCCCAATGGCCTGGGAGTCAGCAGCTCTGGATTCCAGTCCTGGCTCTATGTAAACTGGGACAAGTCACCTCCCCTTTCTGATTGGACCAGGTGTTTGATCTCAAAAGACTTTTCCTTCCAGCTCTCAGCTTCTGCCAAGTGATAACTAGTAACGTTATTTTCACTTCTAAACTAGCCACATGAAAGAGCATCCATTAATGAGAGGAGCAATGAACAACTTTGACAGCTACAAACTGCCATCATTGATATTAGCAGTTGTTACCACTTATTATTTTATTTGCGTTTGCTCTCTGCATGTGTGTGTGTGTGTGTGTGTGTGTGTGTGTGTGTGTGTGTGTGTATGCGCGGCGCACGCGCGCACGAGCAGCTTGTAACCAGCTGCTTCAATGCAGCTTTTCTCTGATAGATGGTCCCTCAGGTAGGTTGGTTCAAAGGAAGAAGCATGCTTCAAATCTTGCAGCTTCCACTTGTTCCTGGATTGACAGGTGTACCTGGGCCATGCAGTGAGTGCTTGGGTCCCTACAGCGAGAGCCACATTTGATGGATAGCTGCCCCATGCACATGTCTGGAACCCTCTCCCTTTCTCCATACTCTGTAGAGGAGTAGCACAGCTCTGATTTATGGGGAAAGAAACTGCTCTAACTCTAGAGGGTCCCAAGCTGAGAAATTATGTCCTTTTCTCTCACTGGGTGACCTCAAATAAGTCTGAGCCTCAGTTTCCTCTTCTGTCAAATAACAGGGTTGGGCTATGTGATCTTGATGATCCCTTTCTAGCTATGGAACTCTATGTTCTTTTTTTTTTTTGCAAGGCAATTGGGGTTAAGTGACTTGCCCAGAGCCACACAGCTAGTAAGTATTATGTGTCTGAGGCTGGATTTGAACTCAGGTCCTCCTGACACTGCGCCACCTAGCTGCCCCTGGAACTCTATGTTCTAAGGACGCTTCTGGTTTTACTATTCCATGAGTCTATGACATGGGATTAATCTAGTGCCATGAGGAAAGTATCTCCATCCTAGGCTGTCACTAAGCAATTGATGGTCCTGCCTCCTTGGAAAGAGAGACAGGAGCCATTCCTTAGCTAACTCCTGCTACCTCTAGAATTTCAAGGTGGCTTTGAGTTCTGCTTCTATGGAACACTTGCTGTTTTTGCCACTTCTTTTGCTTTAGGGGTAGTCACTGTCAAGAATAATAGAAAAAGCCTGAGAAAGATAAAGACAATGTGGTATGGGGCAAATAGCATGGGTTTGGGGGTCAGAGGACCTGGATTCAAACCTTGCCTCTGTCACTCACTCCTTTTGTGACCTTGGGCAAATCATTTCCTGTCCCTGGGCCTCAATTTCCTCATCTGTAAAACGAGAACATTTGACTAGATGGTTTCTGAGGCCCCTTCTAGCTCTAAGTCTAGAATCCCATGATCCTCTGACCCCCACCCCCACCCATCTCTCCATCGTCTAGTGATTATCAAGTCCCTCCAGTCAATTCCCTCCTCCATTTGGCCTTCTTCCCACATCAATGAAAATGATGGAGTCAGAGACTTAGAAGGTTCATTTTTTTTCCCTAATCCAGGGCATGATATGGAAGCAAGTCGCAGCTGGAATTAGGAGAGGGTAGAAAAATTGACTTCATTCTAAGAGGAATCTGAGATCTTTATATTCTTGACTTAATAAAGTGAGATTCTTCTGGTCATTTGGCCAGTGGTCCAATTCCTTTGTGCTGCTATCCTAACCACTCTTACCCCCCTCCCTCTTCCAACTGAATGTGGGCTTTTCTTCCATTATAACCATTTGCTTTGGCACTATACCCTAATCCTCCAGATTTCCTTGGTCTCTCTGGCCATGAGGCCCTCTGTATTTCTGTTTGAATAGGTGGGGCATGAATGAGCAGAGATTCCTGGTCGCAAGACCCAAATTAAGATGGGATACCTATGGGAGTACTATGCCAAGTGGCATATGGTCTATTGAATTCACATTTTGGGGTGATTCTCTCTCCCTCCTTGGAAGATTGGTGTGGATTGTGGCAACTTGGATCCTAATTCTTTCTATATGGCTTACTTTATACCCTTATGCACCGTCTCCAAGTGTCCCATGTTCTTAAGGTCCTATTTCCTGGGGATTATGGGTGAATTGTGATAGGCTACAAGAGCTGACTCATACCTTGGAATCTTGTCATAACTCACTACCTATGTTGAGGCAGCATGGTATAATTGCATGAATACTGGCACAAGAAGCATTTATTAAGCTCCTATTATGTACCAGAAGGCACATAGAGTGGGTAGAGTGCTGGGTCTGGAGTCAGGAAGACTCATCTTCCTGAGTTCAAATCTGCCATGAGACACTTACTAGCTGTGTACCTTGAGCACGTCACTTCACTCTGTTGGCCTCAGTTTCCTCATCTGTAAAATGAGCTGGAGAAGGAAATGGCAAACCCCTCCAGGATCTTGGCCAGGCAAACCTCAAATGGGGCCACAAAGAGTCAGACATGACTGAAATGACTGAACAACAACAACAAGAACAAGGAGAAGACTTTGAGAGTCAAGAGAATTCTCTTCATAATCCTAGCTTGGGCACTTCCTGGCTATGTGACTCTGAGCAAGTCACTTAACCTCTTGGAGTCTCAAGTTTCCTCATCTGTAGAATGGGAGAGGGGAATTCCTGTATTACCTACTTCACAGAGATATTGTGAAGGACCAGATGTGATCATGTATATGCCATCTGGCTAAGGCCCAGGAAATCCTTTCAAGGCCAAAAAACTGGAAACCCAATAAACCTGAGAAATGCATGCCTCTATACATTCCAGCTCACCAGATCTCACTTGGTGCTCCTGAATCTTCTTGGGTTTTAGCCAGATTACATATGGAAAGTGCTTTGCAAACCTTGAAGTCCTCCAGACATAAATTTCAACTCTTCTCCTTGGTTCATGCTTTGGGACCATTGTACAGGCAAGACAATCTTATAAAAAGGTTCTTTTGGGACTTTACCCCGAGTTGCCCTGAATGGGGTCCAGGGTATACCTGTGTTCTGCCACATCTGTGTGATAGTGAGGGGCCAATGGCATAGAATTTGAGGAATGAACTCTATAGCACACTATAAAGAAGAACTTTCTAACAATGAGTGGGTATGCTGCTTTGTATGGTAGTGAGTTCTCTGTCAATGAAGTACTCTGGTGAAGGTAAGATGAACGCTGTAGAGAAGATAACACCAGATAGGGGGGTTGAATTGGACAACCTTTGAGGTCCCTTCCAACTTTAGAATGTGATGATTCTCTAATTGTCCCTTTTTTCAGAGATTAGAGTTTGGAGAAGTCTCTGGAACTCCATAGATAGATTCTCCCCCAATAGATTGTAAGGTCCTGGAGACCAGAGACTGGTTAGCTTTTGTCTTTATGTGTTTGGTGCCTGGCACACGGTATGTGCTGTGCTTTTGGATTGAGCCCAGTGACTGCTCCCCACATCCCTTCTAGGTAGACAGACGTTGATGATGTTACACTGAAGACTCAAAGGGAAGTGACAGGTTCAAGGTCACACAGCTAAGACTTGGTGATTCTGGGAATTACACCTGGTAATCTGGCCCCTCTGGGGGAGTGTCTTCATGCTGGAAGGCTGGGTATGCAAGGGAATTGAGTCTGAACAAATCGATTTCCATTGGGATGGGTACATCTTTAGCCAGTTGATTATCCCCTGGTGGGCTCCGAATGGGTTTAGAAACTGCAGGTGGAAATCACATGAGCCGGGGACTTCTCAGCTCCCAAAGTGACATTCTTATAAGCTGCAGTGTCTCTCTGATGGCGAGTGGTAATTTATTGTGAATTATGCCAGGTTACTTCCCAGGGTTGACATCACTGACATTTTTATTAATGTATGCCTCCCCCCCACCCCTCTCAGGAGGTTAGAATGTGTCATTGTGAAGCAGCCTGGGCAAGCTGGGGGAGGGGGAGGGGAAATGAGAGGAGGGGGGAAAACACCCTAACCTGTAACAGGGGCTCCTGGGAGGCCTTCACTCGAGGCCGAGTAGGGGGGTGGAATTCTGGGTACCCATTGGCCAAGGAGGTGACAGCCAGTTATAATTAGCTGGAAGCATTTCCATTTTTAAGCCCGTATATAATAAATTAGGAAATAGCTCTGAAATTTGGAACACACATGGAGTTCTCTGACTAGATGTCAGGGGCTGAGTCATTTATCTATCAGATAACATAAAATGGAGACAAACGAATGCTTTTCCCCTGATTTCTTTTCTTTGCCTTCCTTCAAAACAGGGAGGTGGGGGGGGCAGTATTTCCATTTTGTTATTTTCATGGTGCCATCCTCAGGTTTCTATTGCACTCAGGACTGGAGAATTTTGAGTTAGCAGGGCCCTGAGAGCTTACTAATCCAGCCTTCTCATTTTACACGAGAGGGAACTGAGGCCAGGGAGAAGAAGGGACTTGTCCAAGGTCACAGAGAGACCTTGGCAGAGCTGGGATTCAAGCTGCCCTCCTATGCCTCCAGATCTGCTGGCAGGCTCTGTTTGGCTATCTTCTGTTCCCCCACCTCGGACTGGCGGGCAGGAGGGATGACAGGCAGGCCAGTAGGAAACCGTAGAGGGCCCCAGTAGGCCAAATGACTTAGTGTCTGCTTGGCACCTCAGCCTTAGCCCTTCAGTTTTCTTAGCTGGAAGGTCAGGGCCACAAATACTTATTAAGTGCCTACTATGTGCCAGACACTGGCGACTCAAAGATGAAGAATGGCTCTTTAAGGAGCCTAGAACCTTATGTGGGATAGATGTTATGTGCACAAATAGGAGGTATCCAAGGGAGAGCGTGCTACTGTTTATAGAGTGTAGAGCTGGGAGGGTGCTTGGGGATCATCTGATTCCTAAGGGAACTTACAGGAGCCAAGGATTCTAGGATCACAGATGGAGTGTGCAAAGGTAATTGCTAGCAGAAAGGATCAGGGGATCACAGAGATAGGAACTCTATAGGGACAGAGCGCCATCAGAACTCGGAGGATCATTCATTCATAGATTTAGAGCTTGAAAGGCCTTGGAGGTCACCTGGAGATCCACCCCTGTCATTTTACAGGCCAGGAAATGGAGGCCCCAAAAGGTTAAATGAATTTGCTGAAGTTCTTATAGCTAGAGCGGAAGAGTTAGTATTTGCCCCTAAGCTTACCTCCTTGGTACTGATTACTCCAAAGACAATAATCTTCCCTCTTCACCATCCTCATTTAACAAAGAAGGAAGCAGGGCCAGAGAGGAAAAGGGACTTGCTAAAGGTCGCACAGAACAGGAGGGAGAGGCAGAACCAGCAACAGAGCCTACCTTCCTCTGACTCTACCTAGGGCCCTAGATCCAGGGCTGGAAGGCACCTCTGAAGCCCTCTAGTCCAACTCCTTCATTTTACAGAGGAGGAAGCTGAGGCCCAGGGAGGGGAAGGGACTTGCCCAAGGTCCCACATAGGCTCCTAGATCTAGAGTTGGAAGGGACTTCAGAGGCCCTCTAGTCCAACCCCCTCATTTTACAGATGAAGTTACAGAAGTCTGGGGAAGTTAAGAGATCTTCCCAAGGTCACACAGATAGTGCCAGGGGCAGGATTCAAAGCCATGTCTTCTGACTCCAAAGATGGTGTTCTTTTCAAGATGCCATGTTGGCTCTCATCATCCTGATGATATCGACAGAGTACCCTAGGGCAATTTGAGGCGGGAAAGATCATTTGGAGGGGAAGGTTCAGGGAAAACTTTACAGAGGAATTGTTTCTTGAGCTAGACTTTGAAGGTAGAGGCAAATTTCACTAGTGGGAGAGAAGAAGAGGAATTTTCTTTGGACCATCTTGAGTCCTGGGCATGTGGGCCTCTTCTTTGGTTGAGGGTTCACTTTCTAGGCTTTAAAATAGTGTTCAATTGGGAGAAGGCAGAGATAACTGGAGGCTGCTGAGCAGAAGGAGTTTGCCTGTGGCTAATTCTCATAGAGGAATAATTGACTTTCCTAAATTCTAATCTGCCTTAATCTGCGAGCCTCAGCTGTTGTCCAGCCCATCTCCTTCATATGTATCTGTCTATCTATCTATCTATCTATCTATCTATCTATCTATCTATCTATCTATCTATCTATCTATCTATCACATACATATGTGTGTATATGTATGTATATATTTGGAAGGGATGTGTTTTAGCATTTTCTTATTTTGCTAGGTCATTCTATATAAATACAGTCCTTTCCCCTTCCCCCCTTACAAAACACAATTTCAATACAGGTATGCCCTACTTTTAAGCAAATCTGATATATGAAAATATAGTTTTTTTTTTTCAAAAAAGATAAATTAAGAGGGGATTCTTCATTTTCACAAAGGATTTATCAGTCTCTACCCTTTCCTCTCAGTCTAGCTACAGTTGCAAAATTAATATTCTTGAAACACGGATCTGACCGTTATCACTCCCCTACTCAAAAATCTTCAGTGGCTCCCTGTTGCCTCTAGAATAAAAAACACAAAATCCTCAGCCTGGCACCTGGACCTGTATACAACCTAGCTTCCTATTGCTTTTCCAGATATTTCATATTCCTGTGAATCCCTTCACAGGCTACCTGTGCCAATCAAATTGGCCCATTAGCTGTTTTACTACTAGACATGGCATCTCCCACCTCTGCATCTTTGCACAGGCATGTCTACAATGGTCTCCTTCCTCACCATTTACTTATAGAATTCCTGGCTTCTTTCAAAGAACAGTCCAAGTTCCTTCTCCTTCAAGAGACCTCTTCAGATCCCCCCAGCCACTAATGCTTTCTTTCTTTTGAAAATACTTTCCATACCTTGTTACATCTTCCCACCTAATATAATATGTCCCATTTAAAAGTGAGAAAATGCCAAATTCCTTTCAGAGTTCTGAACTTGTATCTTATAGCAGTAGTTCTGTTCTTTGTTGTCTCACAGGTGAGGAATTGAGGCACAAGAGAATCAACATCTTCCTAGCTTAACAGGATGCCTTGGTTCCCCCGAGTTCATTCTGGGAGATAAGTGCTGTAAGCAGCACTGTAGTGCTCGGGTGCTAGGATACAACAACACCAAAGGAGCAGTGGTGGCAGGGGTTGGAGTTTGGTGGGAGGGATCCATCCCTGACCTCCATCCCCTCTGGGGACTCTGAGAGTAATAGCAGCAGGAAGGAGAGAGGACAAGAATCATACCTCTAAGTTCCTTATAAACCTTATGAAGTAGGTAGTAGAGGTATCATCAGCCCATTTTACAGATGAGGAAACCGAGGCTTAGAGAGATGAAGTGACTTACCCAAGGCCATAGGGTCAAACAGCAGCTGAGCCAGAATTCAGGCCCAAGGCTCCCTAACTCTCAGTCCTTTACCCCTTCTACAATACCACCCTCCCTCTAAGGGGGAAGGCATTCCCCAGTGTTGTTCAGAATCACCAACTCTCAGACTCGGAAGGGACCTCAGAGGCCATTTGGTCCAATCCATACTTGAACAAGAATCCCCCCTACAGTAACCCTGACAAGATGACGACTGGCCTTCACTTGAAGACCTCCAGTGTCCCTCCCAAAGTCACCATTCCCTCCTTAGGATTGTTGGAATTATCAGGAAGCCTAAATCTGCCACTTGCACCCACTGTGCCCAGTTCTGCCCTCTGGGGTCAAGCAGAGCAAGGCTAATCCCTCTTTCTTGGAACAGCCTTTCAAATGACATTTCTTCTCTAAAGTCCTCTCTTCGCTAGCTTAAACAACCTTAGTTCCTTCAATGGCTCCTCATATGGCAAGACCCTTCACCATCCTGGTGACCTTTCTCTGGACACTCTCAAGCTCATCAAAGGCCTTCCTAAAATGTATCACTCAGAGGTGAACCCAGTATTCCAGCCATGGTTTGACTAAGGCAGAGCACAATGGACCATGACCTCCCTAGTCCTGGGCCCTGCACCTCTCTTTTCATTAAAACCCCAACGTCACATTAGATTCTTTGGAGGCCACATCACATCTGTGAGCACTAATTGAGGTTCGCTAACCCCTCAGAATTTTTTTTGGCCCAAATTCTTGCCTAGCGATGCTTCACTCATCCTTTACTTCTGAAGTTGATTTTTTGAGACTGATTATAAAATTTTACATTTATCCCTTCATCTCATAGATTTGGTCCATCATTTTAGCCTGTTGATATGTTTTTGGGTCCTGTCTCTATTATCAGCATTTCCAGATCATTCCTCCTACACTCTGATTATATTCTTCAGCCCCATCCCATTGCAACTTTGAACTCTGTACTTAGGATGCTAGCTCTGATAGAGAAGCATTCATGTCATCTAGCTAAGAACAGGCCTCTCTGTCATTCTGGCCATTTCCAAACCCACTCCTACCTTCTTCTCGCTCCCCTTTATTGTTGTCTTCTCTCATTAGAATGTAAGCTCCTTGAGGGCAGGGACTGTCTTGCTTATCTTCGTATCTACAGCATAGTAGATGGTACAAAGTAATCACTTAATAAATGCTTTATCAATCCAGCATATTAGTTATCTTTCTGTTTTGGGTCAGGCCTTACTCAGACTGGCCTGCTGGTTCAGTCTTGAGATTGGGATAAAATGAGACATTTTTACATTTCTTCATATTTAAGAAAAGGAATTTACCTAGCATTGGCATTGAAAAGATATTTAGCAGACATGACATTGATTCAGGTGGTTGCATCTCCCTTTATTTCCACATAGAGACATGCCCAGTTAGGAAAGTGAGTTGACTTGCAAGGCATCAGGTAGTCTGCCAAGCCTGAGGAACCCCAATTTCTCATGAACTAAGGCAACCCAGGAAGCTGTGTCAATAGTTCAAGCCTTTGTCCTCTGAACCAGTTGACTCAAGGACAGTTTCATTGCTTTTTTAGGGGAAAAAACATACCGTTTAGTCTAGTTGGAAGGTTCCTTGGTGGATATGGAGAAGTAGCCCAGGCTCTGTGAAGTAGCTGTTGCTCCTACTACATGCTTCTAGCTATCTGAAAATTTGGCAAGCATCCCATTTATGTCTCCAGTCATGTTATGGCTAAAAGTGTTGAACAGCAAAGGATTAAGGACAGATCCCTAAGGCACTCCACTAGAGACCTCCCTCCTCTCTCTGGGCAGGGAGATGTTATGGTGGAGATATCATCAGCTCCTTGGAGTCTCCAGGGTGCTCTAGCTCACTGCACTGAGAGGGTTCTCTCGGTCATTAACAAGGCCCCTAAGAGATGCTACCTTTCCTGAGAGTGAGTCCCCAAAGTGTCTCTTATGACTTCTTCTAGTTCCTTACAGGACAGATCCACCCCTCATAAACACTCTCAGTCAGAAAGGGAGGGAAAGCCCGTCCCTTTTGGTTTGGTATAGCCCTCTGGGAGCCCTTCACTTTGCTCAGTCTTGGCAGGAGACCAGTTGGAGAGAGGCTTTCCAGATCTTTACTGCCCTGCTGTCTGGACACAACCTCAGCTCCCCAGGGAAGAGAGTTCTCTAACCGGAGATGCCAAATAGGGGAATGCCTCTGAATAGCCAGCCCTGCATCTGTATTTTCAAAGACATATTGTATTTTTGCAGTAAAGGAAAAGCATCCTCTATCTCTGTCTCATGCCCATGGCCTGATCCTTTTACTGGCCAGGCCACTACTGACGCCTGGTGGCAGTTTGCCCTAATTTCAGGCAAAGGAGCCAAGATGAAATCAACCACTTCATAAATTCATAGGATTTAGAACTTAACGGTATCTTAGAGAGTATTCAGTCCACCACTTTCTCATTTTACTTATGAAGAAACTGAGGACTAGAGAGACAAAGAACTTGCTCACAATCTCAGGATTGTCAAACTTGCTCTTGTACGCCTATACGGTGACTGCTGTAATGTCACAGTTCTCCTGATTAGGGCAGACCTGGAGATGATCAGTTTCTTTGGTACTAGCTCGAAGTAGGCAATGGTGAAGATGTCCCATTTCTCATTGTGGTTTATGGTAAATAATGAAGGAAGGGAGATACATTACACTTTCTTTTGTTCATTCAGCAAATCTTTACTGAGTACCTGTTATATTTGGAGAAGGGTACTGTGTAAGGCATGAGAGGGGATACAAAAAAAAACTCAGACATGATTCCTACACTCATGGAATGTCCATGCTGGTGGGAGGGGGCAGGAGGGGGAGAGAGAAGACATATAAAAACTGTAATAAACTATGACATAGACTGTGGCTGTGTTCAGGAGGGATCCAAAGCAGTCCAGGAATTCAGAGAAATGACCAATTGAGAGTGGGAGGGAGAGGGGATGCCTACCCTTGGTGCTAGACTGTGAAGAGTGCTAGGAGTCAGGCCAATCAGGTTGAAGGATGGTGCTGCTGGTAAAGTCAATAGCCTCAATGAAGGCTCATATTTCCAACTGTATGGGTGGCCAGACACAGGAGAGGTTGCTTGGTGAAGTTCAAGGCAGCAAGGTTCTATCACTATGTAATTCACTTCAAACATTTATGAACTGCCGACTGTATACAGAACCTTGGTTTGCTGGGGGAGGAAATAGTGCATCATGAACTCCAATTTATGAAGATCTTACCTACAACAACCATGCTAGTACTATTTTACAGATGAAGTGAGGAAACTGAGGCTCTGATCGGGGTACTGGCTTGCCCAGAGTCCTATGATGAGTGATGAAGCTGAGACTGGATCCCAGATTTAGAGCTAGAAGGGATCTGAAAGTCCATCTAGTCCAGTCCCTTCATTTTACACAGGCCCATTGAGGCTGAGTTATTTGCTAGGGTCACAAAGGTTGTAAGCATGAGAGGTATAATTGGAATTCTGGTCTTCTAACCCCAGAGTCACTAGTCTTTCCATTGAACCATTCTTGGGTCAATGATTTTCCTATGATCTCAAAGCTAATAAGGATTCCAGTTCACATTGGAATGTAGGTCTACCAATACCAAGTCTAGGGCTCTTTCTCCCATACTACAGTGGTCCCCACCCACTCCATCTTATAGTTTAGTGGAGGATATATCACATACTTAGAGAACTCTAGAGCAAAAGCAGTTATTTTTAGACAATGGTGCCTGTACTCAACCAATCAGTCAATCAACAAATATTTATTAGGTGCCAGCCAATGGATTGGTAATACTCAGTTAATATAAGGCTGATTGATGCCAGATGTTGAGAAATATGGTTAAATAAAGGAGTAAGATAAACTTAGGGATGGCTCAGGGAAAAGATGAGTTGACTGAAACCTTGCCTTTGCCCCACCATAGTCCTCTCTCTATATAGAAACAGAATTGCAAAATCTAAACATTGTGGGAGACTTCAGTGGCCATCTTGTCTAATCCATACCTGAAAGGAACCCTATAACATACTAGACAAGT
Source organism: Vombatus ursinus (assembly GCF_900497805.2). Classification (NCBI taxonomy): domain Eukaryota; kingdom Metazoa; phylum Chordata; class Mammalia; order Diprotodontia; family Vombatidae; genus Vombatus; species Vombatus ursinus. Next base: position 1,496,037 of record NW_020944374.1, on the reverse strand, counting down.
GGACATCCAGCCTCTGCTTGAAGACCTCTAAGGAGGGGAACCCACTACTTCCCAGGGCAGTTCCTTGCTTCGGGGCTGCTTTTGGTACCCTCTACTCTAGCACCCTCATGCTAGTTCTCTGGTACCTGATATTTTGGCCTCCTGGCCTATTCCCTCCCCCAACCTTGTGAGTACTGTGCTCCTGATTTTCCCCTTCCCACCCAGAGCACCTCTTCTGGCCTTTGTCCCATCTTCTCAGGGCTCTGCTCTAGGCTAGCTTATAATAGTTAGTTAGCCTGTGGGCTCATCAGTGAACCCAATCCCTGGTAATGTGTCAGGATCACAGAGTTCCTCCTTTGATGGATTCATGATCTCATTGGTGTGGCCCTCTTACCATCGGTACAAATCCAAACTCATCTGTATTTTCTCTGTGCAGTTTTTGTCCACGTCCTTCAATAATTCCTCCATGGAGGACCCAGCCACGTCCCTCTAGTTCTTTGGGGGTATAGGGCAAAGCTATACCCTACATGACCAGTCTGTCTGTTTTTATGGGCTGGCTCATGTAGAGATCATCATGGATGATACTTTGCAGCCTATCTGTGTCCCCTTGGTATCTTTCTACCTCTCTTCCAATCACCTATAATGGTATTTCTTCAGAGGCCATCTCGTCCAGCTCCCTCATTTTACTCAGGAGGAAACTGAGGCCCAAGGAGGGGAAGTGACTTGCTCAAGGCCACACAGGTGATAAGAATCAGAGGCAAAATTAGAATCCAGTGCCTCTGATGCCAGAGCCCATAATATTTTCTCCTTCATGGCTTTGATTGGGTTGTTTTGGGATTTGCAGCCAGACAGAATCATAGACCATGATGCCAGCATTAAAAAAATGGGCTTTCATGGTGAGAAAACAGCTTGGCATTGTTAGGAGCCCTGTGCAATTTACTAAGTGGGATCCACTCAGTCTTGTTTTCCTTGTCAATTCTGGGCCCAAAGGCGATCATCAAAGTTAAATGTCTTTGCATTGCTACATTTCCCGTTTTTCAGGGTGTGCAGCTTGTTTCTTTCTACAAGTTGGATCAGCCCTGTTGTAACAGCATGTGGTCGCTTCTCCTCTTTATCTTTTCTTCTAATTAGATGTGAATTTTGCCTTTTGCTCTAAACAGTCAATGATCTGAATACACAAAGACAGTGGAATAGGAAATCACTCCCACCTTTTTAAGCAGACATTTCTTATCTGTTTGGAGGAAGTTTGTATAATGGAGAGCAAGCTGGCCTTGGAATCTGGAAGACCTGGGGATGTCACTTAACTGCCTCTAACGCCTATACTAGCTGAGGAGCACTGGGGATGTCACCTAACCTCTCAGTGTGTGAGGCTAGGCAATTTTCTAAGACCATGTATTGCAAAGCAGGGTCCAGTCTGCAAGGGTAAAAGGATTTCCCTACACCCATGAAAGATCCAGTCCCCTTCCCCACCTCCACCACCTCCAAAGCCTTTTTAAAGATTTAATTCTCCTTGTGACCAGAGCCTTTGGATTCTTCTTGAGGAAAATATTCTTGACATACATCATAGGACTTTTTAAAAAGTTCTTGGCCTCAATCTGGAACCATATTTTCCACTATTTAAAATTTATTTTTAAAGACCTAAGGGAGGTTGTAACTCTAAGGAACCTTGCAACCATGTGGTGATGTCGTGGCAAGTACACTGGATTCTTAGTCAGAGGTGCCATGTTTAAGTCAATAAATGGTCTGCCTCGGTTAAAGGATCATAGATTGAGAGCAAGAAGGAGCTGCATCTTGGCCAACCCCCTCATTTTACAGAGAAGGAAACTGAACCTCAGAGAAGTGAAGCCATTTACTTAGGGTCACTCATAGAATCCTAGATCTAAAGTTGCAAGGGAGCCAAAAGGTCATCTAGTCCAATCCTCTCATTTTACAGAGAAGGAAACTGAGCCTCAGAGATGTGAGCTGATTTGCCCAAGGCCACCCATCGGAGAATAAGTTAAGGGAAGAGAATAAACATTTGTATAGCACCTACTATGTGCCAGGTACTATGCCAAGTGCTTTTTACAAATATCTCATTTGATCCTCACAACCACACTGTCAGATATTATTGCTGAGATAATTGTTATTGTTGTTCAGTTGTTTCAATTGTGTCCAACTCTGCATGAGCCCATTTGGGATTTTCTTGGAAGGTAATGGAGTGGTTTGCCATTTCCTCCTCCAGCTCACTTTACAGATGAGGAAACTGAGGCAAACAGGATTATGTGACTTGCCCAAGGTTGCACAACTAGGAAGTGTGTGAGGCTAGATTTGAACTCAGGAAGATGAGTCTTCCTGACTCCAGGCCCAGTGCTCTACCTACTGCAGCGTCACCTAGCTGCCCACTGAGATATTATTGTGATGCTATTATCACCATTTTACAATTGAGGAAATTGAGGCAAGTAGAGGTTAAGTGACTTGTCCAGAGTCACACAGCTAGTGTCGTGATACTGGATTTGAATTCACGTGTTCCTGATTCCAGGTCCAGTGCACTATCCACTGTGCTACCAGCTGCCTCCATAGGATCATATAGAGAGAGCTGGAAAGGACCTCAGGGGTCATCTAGTCTAACCCTCTTATTTTACAGAGGAGAAAACTGAATCCCAGAGAAGTGAAATACCCAGCCCAAGGTCACACAGATAGTAAGTAGCAGAGCTGAGATCATCATTGATGGCAAGCTACGGCCTATCTATGCCTACCATTTTTTTCTCTGTTGCTGTTTGGATCACCCACAATTTTGATTCTTTGGAGACCAAGTTATTCTGTGAATCATGGCAATTATATTGGTTTTAAAGGTGGCCTTTTGTTTCAGGGAGAAACTTTAGGGCCATTAAAAGCCCTGCACAAATTCCTGCCTGTTGTCCAGCCTGCTCTCTCCTTCTTCTTCAATCGTGGGTCCAGCTTATTGTGTGTCTGCAGTTTGCCCGTGACAGTTGCTCTGATGGACCAGCTCTAGGGGCTCTCCAGCCAACGGAATTTCCTAGTCTAGATCACAGGCATTCCTTTTCTATTTTAGATGAATTTCTTCTTTTGCCTTGACAAACAAATGAAAGTCAAAGTCACTTAAACACTAATGTTGCAAGGGAAGAAAGTGACAGGATCCAAAGCTTTGACAGATACTTATATGCCATCCCACCAAAGAGGACCATGAGGTTTTCTCCCATAGACAAACCCTTGTGATAAGCTTCAAATCAAACCTTCTTTGGGTTAGGATACCTTGCTTCTCTTACAGAGTTCAGGAAACAAAGGGACCTCGGGGAGAGGAGCCATCTAAGTGTTTGGGGGAGTTTGAGTCAGTCTTCCCAGCCTTGATCCAGTTGCTCATTGAAATCTCCTTGTCTAAGTGGGTCCTCCATTTCTTCTTGTTCATAATCCGATTGCTTTCTGATCTAAGATGTCCTCCTCTCTCTAGTGTGTACATGGTGTGAGTGTATGTGCATGGCAGATATGCACGATTATGAATGGTTGTGTTGTACTATCTTCCAAGAAGATATTCTCTGGGTATAAAAAAAAAGCATCTTCCCCACCCCATTCCTGAACTACAACATCCACATAAGCACATTTATCTAAAAGGAATAGTCAGCTTGGGAGAGCAGAAAGTCGTGGTTCTGGCCCTAGCTCCATATAGAACCTTGGACAGCTCACTTCCCTTCTAGAATGTCTGTGTTCTGTCCTCTTCTGTTAAATGAAGGGCCCATCCACATTTCTGCCTTCTCACATTCTGATATTTCTTTCCGTGTGTGTGTGTGTGTGTGTGTGTGTGTGTGTGTGTGTGTGTGAGTGTGCACATGTTAGTTTGCCCAGGGAACTCCAGGGGGCTACTGCCTTTTTAGTTTATTGAGCTTGATAAGATTCTGTTTCTTTTGAGGAGTAGTGTGGTCTTAGGACAATCAAAGACAGTAATATCTATCTCCCTCATAATTGGTGGGTTCTGGGTCCAGTGGTACTTTTTTTTCTTTTCTTTTTAGCTAGGCAATGGGGTTAAGTGACTTGCCCAGGGTCACACAGCTAATAAGTGTCAAGTGTCTGAGGTTGGATTTGAACTCAGGACCTCCTGACTCCAGGGCCGGTGCTTTATCCACTGTGCCACCTAGATGCCCTGATGCTTTTTTTTAATATCCAGAGAGTATCTTCTTGCAAGATGGTACAACATAATTATTCATCATACAGTTCTGGTATGGAGTTGCCATTATCTCATATTCATACTTAGGATCAGAGGAACCTAGATCTGGAGCTGGAAGTGCCAGAGGCCTAGATCTATCCTACCCTGCTTCATTTTACAGATGAGGACACTGAGGCCCAGGGAGGAAAGGGGACTTGCCCAAAGTCACACATAGGATCCTAGGTTTAGGGCTAGAACAGGTCTCTGAACCATTGAGCCCAGTCCCCTTACTTTACAGGTGAGGACACTGAGACCCAGGGAGGGAAAGGGACTTATCCAAGGTCACATATAGACACTATCATAGATCTCCATCTAGTTCAGTTCTCTCATTTGACAGAGGAAGAAACTGAGGCCCAGGGAGGTGCTCCAACTGGCTGAGATCATCTGGCTGCTACGTGTCAGAGGTGGTATTTGAATCTAGGTGCTCTGAATCCAGGGTCAATGCTCTTTTGGGCAGTGCCTTTGCCTCTGGGGCCTGGGGCCAGGGCCTGTGTCACTTTGGTCTTTGTGGCAGCAGGCAGGGTGGTCTAGACCTATATGCCTGGCATATAGGAGGCACACGTTAATTGCTTCTTTGCTTGCTCGCTTGCTTGTGCATGAGGAGATGGGTAGTGCTGGAACACCTTCAGTGTGTGAATCTGCCTAATCCTGGCTAGAAACTGCTTTTCTTATTGTTCATGGAGGAAGCCCTTTATAGGCTTATTTTAAAAACCAAAACTGTCTTGGAAGAAAGATGAAACCCCAGATGTCATTGAGGCAGTGTAAGATATCAGATTGTGGGCTGCAGCTAGAGTCAGAGGGCCCACGCTCAAATTCTGTCTTGGCTCTTTACTTCTTGTGTGACCTTGGGCAAGTCACTTCAGCTCAGTTTCCCCTTCTGTAAAATGAGGGGCTTGGATTGGATAAGCTCAAAGGTTCCTTCCAGTTTGAAATCATCTCTCTGAAAGAGAGAGTTTTTGCCCAGTACTATATGGTGATTTAGCTCAAGGTATATTAGAGGTGGGAATTAGAATGCCCTTTTCTGAACACAGAGGTTAGATGTGGCGTGGCCAGGGGGAGGATCTCTGGCCAAGAGCCTGGCCTCAGATTTTATCCTCCTCTCACTGGTCCAGAAACCACTTGCTGAACACACTGCAGAAGCTGCAGTCCCTTGCCCCACCACTCTGCAGTCTACAATTCATTTTTTATTCACTCTCCTTATTAGCTGCTCCCTGGGCCGAAGAAAGCTGAGCAGGGCCTTGGGATCCGGGTTTAGACTTTTCTTTAGGATTTTGTCCTCGCTCCTCAGCCTCTGCCTCCTCTTCTTCTATCCCCACCTTCTCCCCCCCTCCCTCCATGCCACAGTGGATACTGCATGTATTTGCTCAGAACCTCCTCCCATAGGTACCTCTGAGGCTTTGGGGACTGGGGAGGGGGGACTGGGCAGGGACTGTGCCCAAGTCCCATTCTCACTCCCGTCTGATTTCTCTGCTGTGGTGGTAATGACACAGAAGCCCCTCTACCATGGGAGACAAGTGTCTTGATGTTTATTGAAAAAGAAATGATGACTTTGATTTCCAAGATGCATTACGTGTATTTACGGGGAATATGAGAATGAGGTGGGGAAATCGGTTTTAGGCTCAGAAGGCAGTGTCTCTAAAGATTTACTGCAATTTGTGCAAGAACATGAAGTTGGAGAGAGAAAAACACAAGTTATCAATTTTGGAACAATTTCCTCTCTGGTGCTAGATGATGGGAATTGAAATCCAGTGTTTATAATCAAATGATGCTTATTTTTTCAATGCTGTAGATAGCTTCATGGGGTGTTTTCTCTGTGCATTGTTGGATATGACATTACTTCCATGGCTATTCCAGGCTGGAATCAAAATACCTCAGCTCTGTTACTTACTACCTGTGTGAATTTGGGCAAGTCCCTCCTCCTCCTCCTTCTCTCTGGGTCTCAATTTCCTCCTCTGTAAAATGAGGGGGTTGTACGAGATGACCTCTAATGTCCTATCCATTTCTACATCCTTGGGTCTTATGATTACAGTGCATGAAGCTTGGTCGGCTTCTGACAAGCTGCATATATTTTAATGGACAGTGTGGTCCAGAGAAGAGTTAAGTCTAGGGCTGTTTGAGCTCGGCTAGACCTGGCAAGACTCTTCCTCTGTTGCTATTGGTCACAGAGGTGGATACAAAGACTAGGCCTGGCTGGCTTTATGTATAGGCAGAATAGTGGATGCCTATATTTAAGATGTGAACAGTTCCCAAAGACTCTTATCCCAAAATGCGTCCACCATCAATCTTGCCACGGCATCTGAAATTCCATATTACCTTCTCCTAAAGGTGAAAGTATCAAAGGCCCTTGTTAAAAGGCAGGGATACCACATTAAGCTGCTAATAACTCAGTCCACATGAATTATGAGATTAGTCCTGGATAATGGCATAGCCAAAGGTTTAAGTTCCAGGGTTTGTTTTTTTTTTTTGTTGTTCTTTCCACTTGACATTGTTGTAGTTGTTTTGTATATTGTTTTCATGGTTTTATTAACTTCTCTCATTAGTTCATATAAGTCTTACCATGCTTCTCTGAATCCTTCATAGTCATGGCACAGTAATATTCCATTACATTCATTACAAATATAGTTGGTTAGCCATTTCCCTATTGATGGGTATCTACTTCATCTCTAGTTCTTTGCTACTACAAGAAGTGCTTCTATGTTTTGGTGTATGTGGTACTTTTATGTTTTTTACCTCTTTGGTGTATATGCCTAGCAGTGGTATATCTGGATTAAAGGGTATGGGTATTTTAGTCACTTTTATAGCATAATTTAAAATTACTTTCCAGAGTGGTTGCACCAGTTCACAATTCCACCAACAGCATATTAGTGCACCTATCTTTTTACCATCCTTCCAACATTTATTGTTCCCATTTTCGTTGTTGCAAATTTGCTAGGTGTTTGGTGAAATACCAGAGTTATTTTATTTTTCGTTTCTCTTATTAGTGGTTTGGAACAATCTTTCATGTGGTTGTTAATAATCTGCAGTTCTCCTGAGAATGGTTTAATCATATTCTTTTACCATTTACCCATTGGAGAATGGCTTTTTGTTTTATATATTTGTGTTAGTTTCCTATATATCTTGGATATCAGATCCTTATCAGAGAGATTTGATTCAAAGGCTTTCCCTCAAGTCACAGTTTTTCTTCATATCTTAGTTGCATTGATTTGATATGTACAAACATTTTTCAAGTGCATATAGTCAAAACTGTGTTTTGCCTTCTGTGATCTTTTCTATCCTTTGTTCATTTAAGAACTCTCCCACTAGGCATAGCTATGAAAGGTGCCTGGTCTGGTTCTCTGCTAATTTTTTTATGGTATGACTATATAATATCAAAGTTTGCTTATCCATTTTGAGTTTATTGTGGTATATGAGTTTATTGTGGTGTATGATATAAGGTGCTGGTCTAAACTTAATTTCTGCCAAACTACTTTCTAGTTTTCCTAGCAGCTCTTGTATGACCCCCATTTCATGCCTCTATGATTTTGTTTATACTTGTCTCTTGCTCTCTCTGTCAGAAATGTTTTCTCCCCTCCCTGCATCTTTATATATTGAAACATACCCATCCTATCTTTTTTTTATGAAACCTTTCCTATTTCTCCTTTTTCCCTCCACCCCCTGTCCCACATGCTTCCTCTCTCATAAGAGTAGTCATGAAATCACATGACTGGAAAGACCACAAGATATGAAAGGACCTTAGAGACCATCTAATCTAACTTTCTCATTTTAGAGAAGAGGAAAATGAGACTTAGAGAAGGCAAAGTAAGGTATTTGACCAAGATCACATGAATAGTAAGCGGCAGTTTTGAACCCAAGTCCTCTGCTTCCAGATCCAGTTGCTGTTTCTACTAGATTGGGCTGCCTCCATGTTTCACATGGCTGTATATAGAGGATAGGCTCACAGATCACTGAGCTCATGAGTAAAGGAGACAGGACTAGAATCAAAGTCTTCTGATTTTTAGGCCAGATAGGTCTTTTATGGCACGTTGTACCTCTCTTAGGCATCTATTTGTTTACTTATTTCTTCCTTCTCTCCTTCATTTCTTTGTCTCTCATCCAGGTCAGGGCCCACTCAAAGCCCTCATCTCACTCTGATCATCATGGTAGTTTTAACCTGCTCCATTTCTTACTGAGATCAGTGAGACCCTCAGGCAGCATAGTGTCCCCTGCTCCCACAGATTTACCATATTGATGCTGAACTTAGTGTGGGTACCTGATCAACTTTAGCCCTACTGCAGCTCAGAACTCCACAACTCATGAGATCCATCAGCCTCAGCCTCCCAAGCAGCAGGGATTCCAGGTGAGTACCACCATGCCTAGCCTCCTCTTAGTCGTTTAGTATATTCTATTTTGTTTTAGTTATTTGGGTTCCTGACTTTTCTCCCTGTGAGCTCCCAGAGGGCATGGACTAGGTATTATTCATCCTTGTGACCCCCACAGGCCTACTCTGTATGAGGAACTTAGAGTAAGCCTAATAATTGTTTGTTGTTGAATTGAGTAGAAATCTACGCAGACTTCGTGTCAGTTTTGGAAGAGGAATAGATAGAGGAACTTAACCACATTTATTTCATTAGATGCCAAAGAACCTGAGCTTAGGTTGTAAATTTAAGTGATCTCTGAGTTTCAAATACTCTGTTCTAGCCCAGAGATATGAAACTAGCTGCAGTTCAGCCAAACCAGATTAAAATGTAACTGGGAAATGTTTAACAAAATAAAAATAGAATATAACATAGATAATGTTAATTTGTGGTTTTATAAGTCAAGAGGCTCACCCACAGGAATCTATTTCTATTTGCATTTGACACTCCTGTTCTAGACAGACTGGCCTACTAGCCTTGAACTCAATAGTTCATCTCCCACCTCCATGACTTTGCACAGGCTGTTCTCCACGTCTGCCCCTCAGAGTCTGTAGTTTACTTCAAGGATCTGTTCAGGTGCCACTTCTTTGAAGAAGTCTTTCTTGATCTAATCAGTTGGCAGTGTTCTCTGCTAAATCTCTTGCATTTACTTGCTTATGTACATGTTATACATTCTCAGCTCTTGCATTTACTTGCTTATGTACATGTTATACATTCTCAGCAGAATGTAAGTTCTTTAAAGTTTGAGATTGTTTCATTGTTGTCCTGGTATCCCTAGGGCCTAGCACAGTGCCTTCCACATTGTAGGCACCTAATAATTGTATGTTGAATTAAACTGAGACATAGAGAATTAAAGCTGGAAGAGACCTTGGAGCTCAATCCTTCATTTTGCAGATTAAGAAACTTTAATCCAGAGAGCAGATGAAATTTGCCCAAGATCACAGGGGTGTTAAGTGGTGGAGCCAGGTCCCAAACCTTGGTCCTCTGCCTCCAAACCCAGTCTTCTTTCTATTTTTTTTGTTGTTGTTCAGTCATTCCGTCATGTCTGATTCTTCATGACTGCATGGACCATAGCATGCCAGGTCCTTCTGTCCTCCACTATCCTTTGAAGTCTGTCCAAGCAATGCTAGTCATGTGATTTTCTTGGCAAAAATCCTGGAGTGGTTTGCCATTTCTTTCCCCAGTGGATCAGCTATTGTCAGAACTCTCTACTATGGCCTGTCCATCTTGGGTAACTTTATGGCATAACTCATAGTTTCATTCACCCCTTTCTACCAGAGTAGGCCAACACTATTCTTCATATTCTGCATTCATTCGTAGGTTCATAGATCGAGGGCTGGATGTGACATTTGAGGCCATCTAGTCCCACCCTTTCAGTTGATAGATGAGGAAGCTTGGACCCAGAGAGGTTAAGTCATTTGCTTATAGTCACACAGCTAGTAAATGGCAGAGCCAGGATTTGAATGCAGGTCCTATGACTTCTAGTTCATTGTTCTTCCCAGTATACCTTGGTGCTTTCATATCGTAATGATGGATTAGTGTTGGGGAGCTATCAATATCTGCCTTAGTTATGCTATATTGTTGAATTTGGGAGCTTACTGGAGGCAAGAGAGGTGGGTGGTCTCTTCTGTTCATTTCCCCCATCATTTATTAGCAGCTGCTTTCCAAATGGGAGATTTTATAATAAGTTATCAACTGCACCAATAAAATGGGAGACAGCCCACATACAAAACTCATGTATTTGAAGCTAAATTCATTGGGGTGGAGTTTGGGGGTACAACTATACGACTCTTGGTTTCATGTTAAAGAACAGGAACATGAATATTGGTTGGGCTTCTTGGTACTTCCAGTTGGGAAACCAACTGTGACGTCTTTTTCTTTGGGCCCACTGCTGATCATAGTTGTATAAGTGAAGGGATGTGGAGCCAGGAAGAAAGCAGTAACTGAGATGGGGCCTTCTGCCACTTCCTTACATACAGGAGAAACCTCAGCTTTCCACATAGGTCACAATATTCCTAACACTTTTCCTACTTCTCAGTCTGGCTTTGGACTTTACAGTATTTTAATTGGTGGGGTAATGAAGTATCACTTGCTCTCTTCTCAAATTCATTCATTGGCATCTTTAAACATTACAATTGATTGTGGTGGGGCGAGGGAGAGGAGAAAACCAAAAATAAAAGGAAAGGATGTCTGGGTCATCCCATGGTTAAACTCACCAATATATCATAGATTGCATAGAAATGGAAGCCCATTCTCTTGACTTTGGGGTATGATCTGTGAGACCTGCTTATTTGTACATTCCCAGAGATAAAGGGACCACCCCCTCCTTCAGACACAGGTGGCTATTATCTACATAGCTATAACTGTTTGAGAATTTGGACAAGTGACTTCATGGCATATGAAGGCAAAGGTAGCAAATAGACAAAAAAGTTCCCCCCAAACAAAGGGTCCACCGTGAAGTCTCTTGAACCAGTCTCTAAACTTTAAGGCGTGCTGTGTAGTAGTAAACAGTTTCACGTTCACTCAGGGCTTTTGTTTGGTACTTCTGCTACTGAAGTGTCTTGCATTTATGAGATGAATCAGTAGGCAAGTACAAGGGGAAAATCGCTCTTGTTACATTGCTAACTGATGTTTTCCAGTGTTACCACATAGGTGTGTGTTTTGGGGTATGACTGTGTGGATACAAGTTCCCTTGAACCCTGTGGGGAGTTGATAGGGAGGAAAACTCCAAAGCTAAACTTGGTAATGAGGAGTTGCAAATGGATATTTGGGGCCAGGTGTGCCTATTTGCTCCACTGGCCCTTTTTTGTTTGCATTTGTGTATTTATATAGTGCTGATCACTCTGGCACCTGGCCTTGACAGCCACCCCTATTTCCTAGATGAAGAGATGGGTAAAAAGGCTAAGTGATTTGTTTTCCAGGATCCAGTCCAAGTCAGCAGTCAAGAGATGATGATCAAGACTAGAATGGGTTTGAGGCAATGTTGTGAAGCCTGTTTTTGCCACCTGCCCTCCCTTTTCTCTTTCACTCCTCTTTCCTTCTTAAGCTTTCATTGTCCTCTTCTCTCTTCCCTCAGGCACTCAGAGCCTCTGCCGGGTCCCTTTGCTACTGGGGAATCCACTCCTCTCCATACTCTAGACCTTTCTCTCCTTCCTCCCCTCTCTCATGGATTCGTTCTTGTATTCATTAATGCAACAAAGATGGGGTTTGTTCCAAGGCCCTATACATATATGGTACAGTGGGAAGTATGCTGGATTTGAAGCAAGTTGATCTGGGTTCAAATCCTGCCTCTGTTGTTACCTTTGTGACCTTGGGCATGTTGCTTCCCCTCCATGGGCCTCAGTTTCTTCCTCTGTATAATGAGGGGGTTGGATTAAATGATTTCTAAGTTATCTTCCCATCCCTAAACCTATGATCCTGTTTTAGTCACTGTTCTGAATTCCTCACTCTCCATTAGGGGAGATAAACCACAGTTTAGCTAGAATACTATCTTTGTCCTCAAGGAGCTGATAATTTAGTAGGGGGAAGAAACACCAACATTGAGAACTAAAATATTCAGTATTACACGACAGTAACATTTGAGATGTAGAAAGTAAAGTATTATGTGATGATCGCGGGGAAAAGTTCTTACCTATAGTGGGACCAGGGGAGGCTTTCTGGAGGAGGTGGCCTTCAAGATGGGACTTAAAGAATGCCTAGGAATCCAGCAGGTAAAGAGGTAGGGGGAGGAGGAGGAGAAAGATATTGAAAACCCAGAGAATAGTACAAGCAAAGATCCAGAGTCAGGAAAGAGTAGGGCATGTTTAGATAGAGAATGGACCAGTTTGGCTGCAGTGTAGAATATGAAAGTGGGAGATATAAGATAAGGTGGAAAGGCAGAGAGGTGTTAGACTGTGGAGGGCCTTGAATACCATACTAATGAGTTAGACCTTCCCTTTGTAGGCAATAGGGAGCCACTGAAGGTTTCTGAGCTGAGAAGTGCCATGACCAGACTTAATAAAGAGGGTTCAGGTAGTGATGTGAAGCACTGATTGGAGGGAGAAGAGAGTACAGGCCATCCAAGCTTAGCTCTTCTGTGTCCCCTTCTTTCAGGGCTCCCTCTCTGCTCAAAAGGGTATCTTGTTGGTAGAGTCAAAGAGTTAAGTTGTTGCTCTAACACATTTGCATTGGTGCCAGGGTGCCCTGAAAATGCCATCCTTCCCCCAAAGGAATGGATATAATCCCAGCATCCCTGCAGATATCTGGGGGCAGGAGGGGTTGCCTTTCAGTGTCCCTGCTGCCCCCTTTGAAGTCTAGCTTCCAGCTGAGTGAGCCAGAGTCCTGTTTCCAGTCCAGGTGATTCGCTAGATAAGGCGATGCCATCCTTTCACAATGGAGAGTTCTTGAATTCATGAAACACCAATAATAAGACTTGTATGGTGGGCAAAGTGGATGAAAGTACAAAAAGAAGACCTCTTTCTTTGTGCCTGAGTCTCTCCAGCAGAATATGAACTCATCTTAGAGTGGGGAAATGTTGGGAGGGCTCTTTTTCTCTCAAAGGGGAATGAAGAGAACTGGCTTTCGTTTGTCTGGAATTGCTGAACAGTCTTGCCTGGAGCCTAGACAGGAGAAGCTCTTGAGGCGTTTTCTTATCTTTTGGAGTTTTCTCCTGCAACTTTGAAACCTCTACATTTTGGGATTGAGGAAGGGACAGGGAATCGTCAAAGGACAAGTCTAACTTTTGAAGACGAGCCAAAAGTTTTCAAAGGGATTTAGGCATTGGCTGGCTGTATATGCAAAGGAAAGGGCAGCGTTGTGGCCAGGCAAGGAGAGATGATGTCTCTGTGGCTTCCCTCCATGCACTTATCTACATTGGAGAGGGGCTTTGCAATGGAAAAACAAGGAAATACTCTTTCCAGAACCCCAAGGCCTTTGGCAGTTTGACTGATCAGCCACAGTCAAACACACTGTACCTTGACCCCAACATTATGGTGTCATTGGTCCTCTTCAAGTGCAAAGGATGAACAAAAATAAAAAAAATATTTTTGTTAATGTCTTTTGATTTTTACATCATCATAGTTATTCACAGGGTCCCTCTCTTTACCCTTTCCAGAGAGCTAGCCCATGTAACAAATAGCATTTTTTAATGACCCCCCCCAAAAAAAAAGAAAGGAAAAGAAGAAGAAAAAAAGCACAATACATTGAAAAAGTCTGAGAACATGTGCAATGTGTAACACCTGTAGCCCTCCCACCTCCATGAAGGGATGGGTCGGGGGTGTCCTCTCATGTCTCTTCATTCATGTCATGCTTGATCTTTATACTTTCTTTCCATTTATGTTGTTGTAGTCACTCTATATATTGTTTTCTTGGCTCTGCTTACTTCACTTTGCATGAATTCATTCATGTAGATCTTTTTATGCTTCTCTGTATTTATCACATGCATTATTTCTGATAATACAGTATACATGGATATTATTGTATTGTATATATGGACAATACAGTATACATGGATAATATTGTATTGTATACAACATAATTGAATTATATTCACATGTCACCAAAAGTGCTGCTATAAATATTTTGGAGTATAAGGGGATTTTCTTCTTATTGGTGGCTTCCTTGGAATATATGCTTAGTAATGGAGTCTCTGGTTCATAGGGTGTAGGCATTTTCATCACTTTATTTGTATAACTCCAAATTGCTTTCCAAAATGGTTGTACTGTTTTATAGCTCCACCAACAATGTATTAGTGTACCTATTATTCTCTCCAACATTGACTATTGCTATTTTTTGGTCATTTTTTCTAATTTGCAGGGGGTGATCAATTGAGGAATTACTAAACAAGTTATGATACATGAATATAATGGTGAGGTGAGACCTTAGAGTTGTTTTGATGTGCATTTCTCTTATTATTAGTGATGTGGATAAGTCTTTCATGTGGTTGTAAATACTTTGCAATTCTTTACTTGAGAAATATTTGTTCATATCCTTTGACCACTTATTTGTTGGGAAATGGCTATTAGTCTTATACATATTTATTAATTGCTTGCATATATTAGATATCAAACTTCTATTCTTATCCTAGATGCATTAATGTTGTCTGTGCAGTAGCTTTTCAGTTTCATGTAATCAAAGTTACCTATTTTATCTTTTGTAACTTCCTCTATCTCTTCTCTGGTCAAGAATACACCTTCCTCCTGTAACTGTCAGAGGTATATGATCTTCTTCTCTTCTATTTTTTTATAATATGATCTTAAACATGAGGTTCACATATTCATTTAGAATGTATTGTGGAGTGTGGTGTAAGGTGTTATCTAAGCCTAATTTCTGCCAGACTACTTTCTAGTTTTTCCAGCAGAGTTTATCAAATAAAGAATTTTTTTCCCTAGGTAATTTATGTTTTCCATTTTACCAAACACTAGATTATTGAGCTCCATTGTTTCCAGTTCTGTCCTGTCTAGTCTGTTTCATTGATCTATCTCTCCATTTTTTTAACCAATACCAGATGTTTTTGATGACTGTTGCTTCATAATATAGTTTGAGGTCTGAAAGTGCTATTCCTCCTTCATCGCTTCTTTTCATCATTTCTCTTGATATTCTAGATCTTTTCTTTTTCCAAATGAATTTTGTTATTATTTTATTGAGTTCCATAAAGTATCCCCATTGGTGATTTGGTTGGTATAGTATTAAAAGTTTAAATTATTTTTGGTAGTATTGTCATTTTTATTAGATTTGTATGACCTAGCTACATGTACTGAATACTCCTCCAGTTACATAAGTTGTTCTTTATTTCTTTAAGGAGCACTTTGTAATTGAATTTATACAAGTCTTTTGCATTCTTTGGTAGGTTGATCCCAAGATATTTTATGCATTTATATGCATTGTTTGGAATGATCTTTCCCTTTTTATTATTGCTTTTTAGGTTTTTTGTTATTACATAGAAGTGCGGTTGATTTTTGAGGAGTTATTTTGTGGCCTATGCCTTTGCTGAAGCTGTTGTCTCAATTAGTGTTTTTGCTGGTTCCATAAGATTTTCCAAGGAAACCATAATATCATCAGCAAAAAAGGGATAGTTTTATCTCATCTTTACCTATCTTTATGCTATTAATTTCTTTCTCTTGTCTTATTGCAGTTGATAGAATTTCTAGAACTTTATCAAATAACAGTAAGGAGGGTGGGCATCCTTGCTTCACTCCCATATTTATTGGGAAAGATTCCACTGTATTCCCAGTGCATAGAATACTTGCTTTTGGTTTTCGATAGATGCTTTGGAGGGGGCTCAGACAAAATAAGAAGGGAAATGCCTATAAGTTAGAGTGTTGAACTAAATGGCTTTTGAATTCCTTATAGATCTCAATCTATGATTCTGTGTGTGATGTTGGTTAAATCACTTTGCCTCCCTGGGCCTCAGTTTCCTCCTCTTAGATTTTAAGGCTAAGGTCCCTTCCAGCTCTAAGTCTGTGATCCTCTGGTACTCAGCCAGTTAAGTTCTTTGGGATTCAATTTCCTCATCTACAAAATGCTGAGATGGCTTCTGAGGTCCCTTCCAGCTCTAAATCTATGGTCCTGCTCTAAGGCCCTACTCCTCTTAAAGTTCCTAGGCCTTGGTCAGTGAATGAACTGAATTACAAGGAGGCACTGAAGAGAAGGAAAAGGGGAAGGCCTTTTCTATGGCTGTTTTAAGAATGAATTTTTTACTGACAATTCTCAGCCCCATTCCTACCCCTATCCCCACACAATAATGGGATGGAACCCAAGCATATGAAGTCAAATTGTCTAATGGCAATGTTACCTTAGCAACACAGCTATCTAGGTGGTGAGACTGGCTCACAAACAGTTCCAGTAATCCTTGGGAAATCCCTGAACAATGGCTTTTGTTCACATCAGGGCCTTCATGGAACATGCTAGATTTGTACCTGGCAAACAAGACCCTTCACCAGAGTACCAGTGTCTTGGGCTACTGTTTCTCATGTTTGGGGAGGCTCCTGCTCTGAGAGCCTGAGCCCTCTTGCCAATTTTTCAGCTTGAACTAGCTGTAGTACTACTCCCTTGTCCCTTACCAACCACTTTCAAGTCACTCTGTCAATCGAGAGGCCAAATTGCTTTTACCCCAACTTAAGTGGCTGGTCAGTGGCCAATGATCTGACAGGTAGCAGCATGGGGTTAAGAGAGAGAGTACCAGGCAAGGGGTCAGAAGTCCCTGCTCTGCTCCTTATCAGCAGTGGGGAAGTCTGCTTACCTCTCTAAGCTCTAGTTTTTATATCTACAAAAATTAGGACAATAATTCCCTCCCCCTGCCCCCTGCTGCCATCTAACTCTTTTGGGAAAAGGTGCTTTGTAAACCTTAAAAAATCTTCCAGAAGTGGGAGTTATGGGTATGCTTATTACTTCTCTGCTGCAGCTTTCCAGACCTCAGGGACAAATGGGAGAATATCCAAAGTACAATGTCTGGATCCCTGAACTTAGATCATGATGGTAGTGATAGACATGGGGCCCATGTCCCATCAAAACAGAGCTTTGAATACAAGCTTCCTATTCCCACCAAATATACTTGGGAAAATAAAAAAGTGGGGTGTGTATGTGTATGTGTATGTGTATGTGTATGTATGTGTGTATGTATGTATCAGGGAGTCCATATGGAGGCAGGCCTAGGTTCTGGCTGCTTCTGGTAGGAGACTTACTCAGGCGCTTTGCTAAAGGATATGCATGAACAGTAGGCTTTTAAAGGAGAGGACAAAGTGTGGGCCCTCCCATCCCTCTTTCTTCTGTCTTTTGAGCAAATGGCTTTGAGGCTCTGCCAATATTTCCCTGCTACTTGTAGAGAGGTATACCCCACTGGAAAGGGCCAGAGCACAAGCCTATCCCTATATAGGTTTCATGGAATTCCCCTTCCCCCACATGTGGTATATTAAAAAGAAAAAGACTACCAGGCAGGGGGTTGGCCAACCCAGGGCCCCCACTCTGTAGTTGACTTGCTCAACATCTCTTGTCCTCATTGTTCCCATCTGGTTGGTCTTTTTTTGGTTCTAGACCTTGTGATCTCACATCAGTGTAGCTATGAGTATGTTAAGTTCTGCATTGCAATTATTATATATTTATTGTATCTTAATTGAGCATTTCTTTCATAATTAGCCAACAATAAGTGCAGTGGAATCTTATATTCTCTGTATCTCTGTTAATTGTGGGACAGTGGAGATCTGGATCATTGTAGGACATTGCTTGCAAAAATCTGTCTGTTCCCTACTAATGCCCTTGTTGAGAATTCCCTCAATTTGTGTATAGATAAGTCTCATAAAGATTGAGTATAGATGGGAAACTAGGCATATAGATCAGTAATTACTGATGCTCTCTCAGTTGCCTTTTTACGTATTAAGTTTTAAGATTTTTCCTGAGCCTTTGGTATCTTCCCTTCCTTCATATACCTTGTGAATCAGTCCCTCAATGCCCTCACAATTGTGTCTCTTTCAGCACAGATCTCTTTTATAGGCACTTGGTCCAATCTGGCTGCTTCTCCTGTCTTTGTTCTCTCTAGTGTTATTTCTACCATCCCTCTAAGCACATTCAGACTGTGCTGTTATCATCTAAGTGTGGTGGCTGCATTGTCCTTAATGTAGACAGTTTGTTAAAAAAAATCTGTGCAAGTTTTTTGATTCAATAGAGTGAAATGTTGCCATAAGGATGCTCATCCACGGTATAGCATTTATACATCAAAACCACTCAAGAGTCCTTGAAAGATGTAACAATAGACATAACCCTTTTCAATGACCTGATCACAAATATTAGGTGATACTTGGATTTGTATGCTTACCAAAGCTGCTGTCTACTCTGATAGAGGAGATACAGTGCTAAATCCAAGTTAAAGAGGGATTCTCTGTTGGTGGTGAGGACTTCCAGATGCTCCTGTTTGTAAATGATGTTGCGCTGGTTGTAGCAAGCCCCAGAACTTAGCAGAGCCTCCTGAAAGAGATCTATAATCATTCAAATGAGTGTGACCTGACCATCTACATGGGAAAGAACAACTGGATGAAAAATGTCTATTATCCAAATCATGGCATGCATTTAGATGGTCAAACCATAGAGCTTATTGATCAGTATGTACATCTGGGACAGACTTCAAATGGACGAATTGGACCCGGAATTAAACAGAATTATATAACTCCCTCATGCTCCTTTCATTGAGCCTTCTCTTGTAACAATGATTATTAAAAAAAAAAAGAAAAAAAAGTTCAGCAAAACCAAAAATAGTATATGTAATTTTTCATACTCATAATCCCCCACTTCTACAATAAAAGGATAGAGATACACTGTCTAAATTTTTCTCTGAGGCCAAGATTTAGTCATTATAGTTACATATGCATTGTTCAGGTTTTTTTGTTATTTTTTCCACTTAAATTGTTGGAATCATATTGTATGTTCTTTTCCTGCTTCTCCTTACATCATTCTGCATCTGTTTATAGAAATTTCCTCATGCTTCTTTGAATTTTTTACATATTTCTTATGGCACAGCAATATTCCATTACATTCCTCTATCATAGTTTGTCTAGCCATTCCCCAATTGATGGGCATCTACTTAATCTTCAGTGCTTTGATACTATAAAAAAGCACCATAATGAATATTTTGGCATATATGGGACATTTTTCTTTCCTGTATTTAACATTATCCCTAGCAGGGAGACTTCCAGATCAAAGGGCATGAACATTTTAGTCTTAGTTTTAGCACAATTCCAAATTGATTCCTAAAATAGTTGGACCAATTCAAAACTCCACTGACAATGTATTAGTGTGCTTGTCTTCCTGTATCTGTTTCAACACTAATTATTTTCATCTTTTTTCATCTTTGTCAACTTTTTTGTGTATGAAGTGAAACCTCATAATTATTTTGACTGGCAATCTTTCTTATGATTATCAAAAACATTTAATTATTCTTTTGAGAATTGTTTGTTCATATCCTTCTATCACTTGTCTGTTGAGGGAAATATAAGAACAAGAGTTCTTATATTTATATTAGTCTCTTGTGTATCTTGCATATCAGACCCTTATCAGGATATTTTATACATTTTTCCTATTCTACAATTTTTCTCCTTATCCCAGTTGCATTGATTATGTTTGTTTAAAAGCATTTCATACAAAAGAACTTATTTATTTTGTCTTTTGTAATCTCTATTCCTTTTTTGGCTAAGAGTTATGAAGGATACTTCCACATCCATTTTCCTCCAATTTTGTAATGATGTGAATTTTTCTCTTAAGTTGATATCCATTTGGTTCTTGAAAATTCACTTTGGTAGAACAACTTTGATCATACTGGCTAAGTGAGGGATCACTACATATCTAGTGTGACTGAGCAAATAAATGGTTGGGGATGAGAGGTGGGAGATAATGCTTACTATGCCAGTTTGTTACAGTAAGAACAAAAGTATGACAGGCTATAAAAGGTTGGTAAATACTAACTTCCTAGTCTCCTTGAGAACAAGGATGATCCAACAGACTTTAGAGAGATCGTGCAATCCCCTCCCTGGAAATAGCTCAAATAGTGAAACAAAAATGGCACCCCACTCAATAATTGCTCTAGCTTCACTGGGAGAATGCTTTTTTTCTGGAATGGTTAGTGATGGTTGAAGATTGGGCCACTGCCAAACATAAAATGGATTTAGAAAGACAGTAGGAGTCAAGCTGAATTCCTGAAAATCATGAGGATGTTAGGAAATTTCTATTTCTTCTATTGGGCCCTTAGGTCATGTATCTTTTCAGGATATCATGTGAATCATATAATTCTGAAGTTGTAAGGGGCCTTAGAGATCATCTCATTCAATCTCCTGTTTAAGAGAATCCTTTTTATAATATCCCTTCCAAGTACTGATCCATCTTCTGCATGAAGGCCTCCAGTAGTCAGGAGCTTGCTACCAAATAGGAAAGTCTGTTCAATGTTCAGATAGTCCCAAATGATAAGAAACCCTTTATTTTATTGAGCCAAACCTGCCTCTCGCCTACAAACATTTGAAGACAGCGCTCATGTCCTCCAGGTGATTTCTCCAATCTAAACATCCTCAGTTCATGGGATCATAGGTTTAGACTTGGAAAGACCTTCAAGGTAAAATAACTCAACATCCTCATTTTAACAGTAAGGAAACCAAGGCCCAGAGAGGTCATAGGATCGTAGATTTAGAGTTGGGCAGTATGTTAGAGGTTGTCTAGTGCAGTGCTTCTTAAACTGTGGGTCACAACCCCATATGGGTTTACGACCCACAGTTTAAGAAGCACTAATTAGAGGTCATGAGTGAAAAAAGTTTAAGAAGCCCTGGTCTGGTGCACATTCTTCATTTTACAGAGGAGGAAACTGAGACCCAGGAAAGTTAAACAATTTAAATAAATAATTTGTCCAAGGTCACCCAAGTAGTGAATGGAAGGGCTGGGAACCTAGATCTTTTGGCTCTAAATCCAGCTGTCTTTCCACTATACCACACAACTGATCACTATAGGAAAATGACCCACAGATCTGCCTATATCCCTGGCTCCTATGATGGATTTCACATTAGTCTTCTGGGATTCCTATGGAAAATAAAGTTAAGCAACAGGAGAAGTGTCACCTGCATAAACCTAGCTAGGCCAGGGATTTATCATCAGTTTGATGTATTGTAATTATTTGGGATTTAATAATTGCATAGTGTCTAGAGTACTGGATTTGGAGTCACGAGCTATATTTAAATCCTGCCTCAAACACTAGTAAAATGGTCTTGAGAAAATAATTTTTGTCTCTCTGAGTCTTTGTTTTGCTAGCTGTAAAATGAAAATAATGATAGATAATGATAGCACCTCTCTTATAGGTTGTTGTGAGTCTCAAATGCAAAGTGCTTGCAATTAAAGAGCTATATACAATGATAGATATTTTAATCAATTCCAGTTCATCCACCACAGGGCATTAGTAAAGGATCATAGACACAGAGTTTGAAAGGATCTCAACCTTTTAATCCACTCTCCTCATTTGACAGATGAGGAAATTGAAGTCTGGCCTAAGGGAATGCCCAAGAGGACAGAGTTATCATAGACTCATAGCTCTAGAACGGAAAGGTATCTCTTAGGATGTCTAGTCCAATTTTCTCCTCCATTTCCTGATCAGGAAACTGAGGCCCAGGGAGCTAAAATGACATGCTGAAAGGCACTCCCAAGATCTCAGATCTGCAGCTGGAAGGGACCTCAAAGGCCATCTATCTAATTCTCCATCCCTCCCCCCACCCTTCCCATTCACAGATGAGGAAACAGGCACAGGAAAATGAAATTACTTGACCAAGTCACTGAGAGGATTATAGGTTCATCATCCATCTAGGGCTGGAAGAGAACTAGGAAGCCTTTTAGTAGGCTCCTCCCCAGAGGAGGAAACTGAGGCCCACAGGGAGTACATGGGTAATAAATGTGACTTGTGGGGTTAGAAGCCAGAACCAGCACTTTTTCCATTGTGCAATGCTGGGCTAGGGGCCCATTAAGCCAGGCCAAGAGTTCTTCATTGTTTCCCTAACTTCCAGCATCCCTTTGCTGTCAGGACAACTGATTCATGCGAAAGCCCAGCAGCTGGGGGCTCTTGGCAGTGGAGAAGTTTGGGGCTAGGCCTGTCCCAGACTCTGTGCATATATAGTTGACAATTTTGCAACACATCTATAGTAACTTAGAAGAACTTGGCTCTCAGGAGAGCTGAGACCCTTCAGATGAAGCTTCTATCCTTCATGAAGGAAGTCTCCCAAAGCTGAGAGCAACATCAGAGACTCAGAACTTAATGGGGGCATGTGGCTGATTTAAAAAAAGGAAGACAAGTGGATTGTTATAGAGAGTTACCCATACACCAAAGGTCTCTTGAGCAAGCAAACAGAGGGAAACCAGACAAGTGGGAGGCAGCTTGGGTAAGAAGGGGACTTGAGTGAGACACAATCTTTTCATTTTCAAGTGCTTGAGGTTACTTATTCTACTTTTGTGATTTCTGTCTTTCACTTCTTTCTGTCTCCCAAGTCCTGTGCTGTAGTCAATATCCCATGATTAACCCCTAAATAAATACAGTACTTAATACTGCAAGCCCCTGTTTTTAGGATATGACACATTCATCACAAAATGTCAGTACCCCAGGGGCTCCCAAGGAATCTTTGAATTCTGACTATTGCTTTAACAGGAAGTGGAACTGGAGCTGCTTTTATAGAAATGATTTCCCAAGTTCCTGCCCCTCAGTATTGTTCTGCTCTTTCACTCTGTATGGGGCCATTGCTTGTGTACTAAGCATGGTGCTGGACCTTCTCAATTCAGGCTTTGACCTTTCTAGTGGCCTGCTGATTGCTGGCTCATCTTGGACTTCTTAAAGGATCTCAGAGTGCTTTTAATGAACTTGGCCTGCTCCCTCCTTACCAATCTGGGCACTGTTTCAATCAGCACCATGGACTCTGTTGAGTCACAGCCCTTGATGGACCCTGACCCCAGCTCTAGCCCCTATTGTACTTGGGAGGGGATACAGTACTGTCTCCATCTCTCCTTATCCTGCCACCCTCTGTGCCTGCCTCTGCTTAACCCTTGACACTGGTAGAAATTGCTCAAAGCTGGCACATACCATACATTTTCTGGCTTTAAGAAAAGTACAAATAATATAGAGCTAATCTTTGATTAAGCAGAATTCTTGGGGAAGGGAGGTGGAATTTCTGGTAAGTTTGTTAATGTGAGAAACATTCCTTGAATCATATAATCATAGATCTAAAGCTAGAGGGGACTTCAGAGGCCATTGCATAAAGCCCCTTCATTTGATGGATGAGGCAACTGGGGCCTTCAAAAGGGAAGTGACTTGCTTAAGGTTAGACCCACTTCACAGGTGAAATTTGAACCCAGGTCCTCTGATTCCAGAACCAGTGTTCTACCTGCCATGCCTACTACATGTAAAGACCTGTGCTAGGTAGAGTGGAAGAGACAACCACAGATAAGGCAATATCCCTGTCCTTTAGGAGTTCATAGACAGATATGAATTAACAGTTGTCCCCTTCCTCACCAACATTAGTGGAAATATTCCCTTTCCATAATGCCTGAGTCTACTTCTATGCCTCAGTAATTTGAATTTAATGATCATTAGTCAATCTTTGCTGTCATGGGATTCAGCAGGGTCACTAACTGTAACTATAAGTGATTATTTCCCAAAGTGAGGGTTGGTGGTAGTTATGGAATCTTAGGATCACAAGATTTAGAGTTGAAAGGAAACTTATAGGTCATCTAGTCCATCCCCACTCATTTTACAGGGGAGGAAACTGATGCCCAGAGAATGGAAGTGATAAGTACAAGATCACATGGGCAGTAAGTGGTATATCTCCAATTTGAACCCAGTTCTTATGGTTTCAAAGACTGTTCTTTCCACCACATTATGCTGATGTATTAGACGGCCAGCATCTTTATTGATTCTAGGCCATCTTCAGGCCTTTGTTTTCAAAATAAATTAGCTCTTCTCCCTTGTCATTTCCTCTTAAAAATCAAGTTACCTCCCAAATTTAATCCTGAACCCCTAACAAATCAATGCATTGCCCAGAGCTGGAAAAGTATGAGTTCTGAGGTCTTTCAATTGTGTTTTCCTTTACATTATTGTGGTCGTTGTGTAAATTGTTCTCATGGTTCTATATTCTTCACTATGCATCCATTCAGGCAAGTCTTTCCAATTGTTTCTGGATTATTCACAGTTATCATTTATTATAGCAAAATAACATTCCATTACATTGTTCCTCCACTTCCCAATCAGTGAGCACCCCTTCTCGTTCTAGTTGTTGGCTAAGAAATCAATCAAGAAATATTTATTGAATACTTATTAAGTTGTAGGCACTGTACTAGGCCCTCGGAATACAGACTGAAGTGATATTTCAGGGGGAGAGACTCCCCTATAAGGGGAGATCATGTGTACACATATAAATAAGGACAACATTTATATAAAATAAATATGTAATACCTACTTTTAGCTCTCTCTCCAGGCACTAGCATATGGAGTCCCCAAAAGGGCAACTACTACTACTTTCAGGGTTTTGGGGGAACCCTGTGGGTGGCTATTCTCCTAACACTGTAGCACATGAGCTCCCACTAGTGTGCTTTTCGTTAACAATCAGCCAGTAGGATAATTTGCTTCTTTAGCAAAGGCATTTACTCAAATGGGATAGCAAAAACAGTAAATACCAAGCATTTTCCCTTCAAACCTAAGGTGTAATCTCCTACAAATATGCACAGAGTCTTAAGGGGGAAGACTAGGCAGAAGCTTACAGTACAGTTGTAGTGAGGGACATATGTGAGGAGAAAACATGGCCAAGGTGACTCAAAACTCTGTAACTCCAGATGTCCCGTCTTGATGTCCTTTCTTCCTCTAGAGGGTCCTCAGGAAGTTCAGTTCACAATGTGGCATTGGTGATGGATGAGTCATTCTACTGGTCAGCTAGATTGGGTCCTGACAAGATAGGGCAGCATCTTGGCTGTGAAAGGGAGTAAGGCATAATAAGAGGCTACAAAGGTAGGTTGGAACTAGGTTATGAGGGGCTTTTGTATTTGATCCTGGAGGTAATAAGTAGTAATGGAGTTTATTGAGCAAAAGAGTGACATGCTCAGACTTGTACTTTTGGAAGATCACTTTGGTAACTGTGAGGACAGGTTGGACAGGGGAGAGTCTGGAGGCAAAGAGAGGAATTGTGAGGCTATTTGAATAGTCCAAATGAGAGGAGATAAAGGCCTGAAATATAGAGTGGTGGTCGTGTAAGTGGGGAGAAAGGGATGTATGTGAGAAATGTTGTGGAAATGGAATCAACACAAATTGGCAGCTGATTAGATGTGGAGGAAATGGGAGCGTAAGGGGTTGGATTGAGAATAATGCTAATATTGTGAAACTAGGTACCTTTATTTTCTCATTAAAGTATGAGGTGAGATCATATTGCCCAGAGCTGGAAAAGTATGAGTTCTGTGAGGGTTGAGAGGATGGCTTGAGGAGAAAAGAAAAATTTTGGAACAGCTGTGAGGAGTGTGATGAAGAATCAATTAGGGAAGAGTAAAAGGATTGTCTTGCAGGAGTGAGAGCCCACTTGAGACATGCATGAGGAAATAGAAGACCAGAGAGTGAAGTGGCCTGTCCAAGGTCATGCAGAAAAGACTCTTCCAGGCAAAATCTTCCAGGTCTCTTGACTCTCAGTCTAGGACTTATTCTGCTTAAGCATGTAACTACAGCTGCCTCCTCAATGGGGAACTTCTGTGTATTTGGAATCTAATGAGTGACTTGTCTTCTTATCAACTCAGGCCTCTTGCCTGGAATACACAAATAAATAAGTAAGTGGATACAGCCCTAAGATTGATGGTGCAACTCACAATGAACAATTCGCCACATGGGTAGGCCAGTATTTGTATAAACTGCATCTCATTGTAATTCATGTGACCCAGCTCCTTCAATGGATCAGCAGAAATGAAGATTGATGGTAAGTGATTAGCATGAAGGGTTCTGTACTGTCCAAATTGCTATGCCACATTTGTTTCCTTTTGCTCTGGTCTCTAGAAGACTCCCACTTCCAACTGCCTACAGCTTCCCTGTTCCCTTGAGGCCATGTTAGAAATTATGATGGAATGATTTATCTATATTTCCCCCACACACACCTTTGCTTGGGTCTTGGGGATGGGTGATGGTGATGGTGGTGGTCTGTATTCCATCAGAGCCCAGCCTCTAAGAATTTAATTGCCAGGAGGCTGATTGGCGACTGCTTCTGGGGATTGGCACATGTTTCCTGCTCTAGGACCCCCTTGATCTTGTGCCACTGTTGTAGGCTGAAATTTTTTTTTCCCTTTAAAGTCCAGTTTAAATCCTGCTTTCTCCATAAGACCCTCGCCTACTATCTCTGCCCCAAGTTATTTCTCCCTTTTTATTTCTCCTATAATATACATAGTCTGTGATACACAGTCAATGGCATAAGTCTGACCAAGTATTCACCTGCTCAGAAATCTTTAGTAGATGTCTATTTCCTTAGGATAAAGTACACACTCTTTAGGCTGGCACTTTAAACCCTTTTTACAACCTGGGTCCAACCTACCTTTCTAGCCCTCTGTCCAATTGCTTGCCTTCACACATTCTATATTCTAACCAAACAGCTCTCCTTCCTGTTTTCCAGACTTGGCATTCCATATCCTGCCTCTAAGTCTTTGCACAGGGCAGCTAGATGGTGCAGTGAATAGAGTGCTGAAGATTCATCTTCCTGAGTTCAAATCTGACCTCAGATACTTACTAGCTGTGGGACTCTGGACAAGTCACTTAACCCTATTTGCCTCTGTTTCCTTATCTGTAAAATGATCTGAAAAAGGATGTGGGAAACCACTCTAAGATCTTTGCCAAGAAAACCCCAAATGGGGTCACAGAGAGTTGGACGTGACTAAAAACAACTGAATAATAACAGGCCTTTGCATAGGTCATGAACTCCCTCCTGGTCTCCTCTCAGTTAGATGGCCCTGGCTTCTTGTTGGAAGGGTCTCATGGAAAATTAAAGACAATGAGAATTATCCTTAATGAGTTTTACTTGGTAAAAGGGAAAAAAAAGTTCTCTTTTAAAAACAAACGATCCTCAGAATGATTTTTTTTTCAATGCTAGCTGTCTTGTAAGGAAAATAAAGAAAATATTGGGTTTGTTTTCCCCAACATCCATACAAGAGTGAATTCCCAACATTTAGGAGTTAACATCCTTAATAACATGAGAAATCATTTAAAATGGAATAATTAAATATTCCAGGTGAAAAAGGTGTTTGGTTGAAATGATGTCCCATGGCTTGCAGTCAGCGTTATTTCTAAACCAGCACCTCTAGGCCTGGACAGAGGCATTAAAAATTGATGTCTTCTTAGTGCCTTCGACCTCTTTATTTTTCCATTGTCTTTCAGAGTGGGCCAGGCTGTTTGACTTGCTATATCATACTGGTAGCCTTGCAGTTTGAACTGAAGGTGAACGTGTGGCTGTACTACATTGGCCAGCTGGGCCCTGGGGCCATTGCCTTCCTACTTGTGGAGGCCAATGTTCAGCATCCATCAGGAGGACTCTGTCTATCCCGCTTATCACTGGGTCCACAATATTAGGAAGGTGCTAATTAGGAAGCCTCTTTCTTGAAGGAAGTCTAAAGGCTAGTTGAACAAACCTAACTTTGCAGAATCACAGACTGTCAGATCCAGAAGGGACCATGGTGGTTGTTGTCCTTGGTACTTGAAGAGGACCAAAATGACTATGTCAGGGTTAATGTACAGTGTGTCTGATTGTGGCTAATCAGATTAGTATGAGCTCAGAAGGCTTTATCACAGGTTGGGCACAAATAGTCTGTATGAACATTTGTAATGGAAATGTCTCTAAATTTGTACATCTCGTGTTTCTTTTGAGTTACTGTAATTCTGCTTTGCTCATAGAGCACAGCACTTTTTTTGATGTGGGCACACCATGCTGGGCCGTCCTGTGCCAGTGTCTCCCATGTCGCATAATTGATTCCAAAGTTCTTCAGAGAGACCTTGAGAGTGTCCTTGTATCATTTCTTCTGACCCGTGTGTGAGTACTCGCCTTATGTGAGTTCTCCATAAAATCATAAAATAGTCTTTTAGGCCAATAACCAACATATGTTTGGCATTCAAATAATGTGGCTAGCCCATCGGAGTTGTGCTTTCCACAGTAGGGTTCAAATGCTTGGCAGTTCAGCTTGAGAAAGGACCACAGTGTCCAGTACCTTATCTTACTAGGTGATCTTCAGAATCTTCCTAAGACAATTCAAATGGAAGCCATTCAGTTTTCTGGCATGGCACTGGTAGACTGTCCAGGTTTGACAGGCATACCCCAATGAGGTCAGCACAGTGGCTCTGTAGTCCTTCAGTTTGGTAGACTTCTTCTCTCCCACACTTTCCTTTTGGAGCCTCCCAAACACTGAGCTAGCTCTGGCAATAAGTATGTCAGCCTCGGGGGCAGCTAGGTGGCGCAGTGGATAGAGCACCAGCCCTGGATTCAGGAGGACCTGAGTTCACATCCGGCCTCAGACACATAACACTCACTAGCTGTCTGACTCTGGGCAAGTCACTTAACCCCATTGCTGAGCTTAAAAACCCAAAAAATAAGTATGTCAGCCTCATCATTTATGTGTACATCCCTAGGAAGTATACTGCCAGGGTAAGTGAATTTATCCATAGCATTCAAAATTTCTCCATTTGCTATAATTGATGGTTCCATGTATGGTGTGGTGCTGGCTAGTGGAGAACCTGTGTTTTCTTGGTGTTAATTGTCAGGCCAAAATTAGCACAAGCCATCATACGGCTCAAACCAATCCATTTTTTAGCTGAGGAAACTCAGAGAGGGGACATGACTTGCTGGAGAGTGTGCGTCCCAGAAGTAACACAGTTGAGTCTTGACTTGAACCCAGGTCTCCATACTTCTACCCTCTGGCACATTTTTGTTGTTGTTGCTCAGTCATATCTGACTCTTTACGACCCCATTTAGGATTTTCTTGGCAAAGATATTCAAGTGGTTTGCCATTTCCTTCTCTAGCTTATCTCACAGATGAGGAACTGAGGCAAACTGGATTAAGTGACTTATCCAGGGTCACACAGCTAATAAGTGTCTCAGGCCATATTTGAGCTTGGGTATTCCTGACTCCAGGGTTTGTTGTTCTGTCCACTTCAGCACCCCTTACCTGCCTCTAGCACATAGAAAGCGTTTAATAAATGGCTGTTTAGGTCAAATGAATGAATAAGATAGAAATAAATTTGTGTCTTTTTCCCTTTATGAATATGTCTAGTTATTTTAAGGACTGAAGTCAGCCATGTTGCAGAGGAAAGTATGGACTTTGGAATCCCAGGACATGGGTTTTAATCTGTGGTCTGCCACTTACTGAATCTGGCACCTTAGAACTTTTTCTGGGCCTCAGTTTCTTCAGCTATAAAATGAGAAAGTGAGAGTACATGACCTCTAAGATGTTTTCTAGCTCTAGTCCAAGAGTTCTTGACCTTTTTTGTATCCTGGACCCCTTTTGGCAGTCTGATGAAGCCTATGGGCAGATCCCTTTTTGGAATTATATTTTTAAATATTTGAAGGAAATGCCAAATTTCAGTTAGAGTTTAGTGAAAATAAAGTTGGAAAATTTTTTTTTTCATCCAAGTTCACAGATCCCCTGAAATCTATCCATGGATCTCTTGGGGCTCCTCCAGGTTAGGAAAGCCTGCTCTAGCTGTATAATCCACTAATTCATTCCCAGCTGCTAAATTGTTTTTCTTGACCAACTCTTTTCATTAATTCCTCCATACTCTTTTGTCCCATATTTAGTTAGGTCAGGGGTTGGCAGTTATTATGAAACCACTGTAACTATTTTAAAACCTCTTATGTTTTCTGTTTAAATATCTGTTCAAAAAGGCAGATACTGGCCCTTTCAGAAAACAGGTCCTGCTCTCACCCATTTTTTTTAAACTCCCAGTTCTACAGCAGAGAGAAGTAATATAGTTCCTGGTTGCTAAGGAGACCATTGTGTGCAAATTACCGGTAAGCACAATAGCTGACAGCTAGTTGCCTGGTTTTTGGTGGTGTGTATGGATTATTCTCCTTTCTGAGTGAAGACTTCAGATTTAATTGGAGAATCAATTGATCAATCAACTAGCATTTATTAAGCACTCTCTCTGTGCCAGGCACTGTGCTTGGTGCTTGGATATGAAGATAAAGATTAAACAAAGGTCACAAGGGTTACACTTTATAAAGACCCACCCAGATGACTATATTTTCTCTTTTCTGTTTCAGACCCATGGATGGTAGGTAGGAAATCCTGGGGACAGCTCTTAGATAAGATTTTCTTATCCTGAGATCCATAGATCCCCAAGGAAACCAAGGATAGATTTCAGGAGGTCTGTGAATTTGTATGGTAAAAAAATTTGCATCTTTATTTTCACTAATCTCAAACATGCCTGTCTGTGTGCAACTCTCTTTCATGTCCTCACATATGTTCATCATAGGGGGTCTGCTTAAACTTTTAGGTATTTTTCTCACTTTCCTTTGACTCTGGGAGTATACCAGTAGAGGATACAAGCCATCCATCCATTTTCCTTTGCTCTCAACACATGACCAGCCCATCTTACTTTTTGTTTAGATATTTCTTTGGTGACATCACTTATACAAGTTCTTTTTTACAAGTCATTGTTTGTAATTTGTTGCAACCTGCTCCCGGCCACCATGCACCTCTCCACAGGCCTTTTAAATGCTATATTATGAACAAAAAGAGTATTTAAAAGGAACTAGGATTGTGGCTGGGTGCATGGGACAATGATAATGGAATGTTGGCGTAATTTAAAATTTGAGAGCATAAGGGGTGGTTTGTAAATATTTAGAAAGGGAAGCAGTGATCATTAAGAATCAGCATGCCTTTATCAAGAACAAATCACACCAGACTAATCTTGTTTCTTTTCCTGACAGTTATTAGACTGGTAGATCAAGGATAATGCTGTAGATATAGCTTACCTAAATTTTGGCAAAGCGTTTAGTCAAGTCTCTCATAATATTCTTGTGGGCAAGATGTGGTAGTAGATGACAGTAACTTGATCCAAAGAGGAGTCATTAATGGTTCAGTGCCAGTATGGAGGATGATCTCTAGTTCCATGCCCCAGGGATCTATCCTTGGTCCTGTACTAGTTAACATTTTAAAAATCAATCATTTTGGAGGAAGGCATAGAGGGCCTACTGAACAGATGTGCAGATGCCACAAAGCTAGGAGAAGCAGTTAATAGGTGATAGTCCAGATCTTGGCATGCTAGAATGATGTCCCAAATTTAATGAAGCCAAACTTATAATTGTAAGGGTCCTGGACTAGGAGTCAGAGAAGCTGTGTTCAAATCTTAGCTCTTCTACTGTGTGACTGTAGTAAAATCATTTAGCATCCCTGGACCTTAGCTTCCATATGTGTAAAAAATGAAAACATTAGATTAGATAACCTCTGAGATTACTTCCAGTCCCATATCTATGGGTCCATGAGCCGGCAATCCTAATAGAGATAAATGTGAAGTACTACTCTTAGAAATATGATGAGGTAAGGCATGGCTACATACTCATTTATATGAAAAAGATCTTGGAGGGTTTCATTGGACTGTCAGCTCAAAGTGAATCAGTAATGGAGTGTGCCCAACCACAGAGCTAGTGTAACCTTAAGCTACATGAAGAAGGGGCATGGTATCCAGAACAAGGGAGAAGATAGTCCTGCTGGACTGTACCCTGGTCTGATCGAGTGTGGAAGGACATTGACAAGCTGTAGAACACCAAGAGGCAGGTCATGTGGGTGATGAAGATACTCAAGACCATGCCAGAGGAGTACTGGCAAAGAAATTGGGCAGGTTTGGTTTGGAGAAGCAAATATTTAGAGGAGGGGCACAATATTTGCTTTTTAAGTACTAAGAAGCTGTCAGCTGGAAACAAGATTAGATTTGTTCTACTTGGCTCCTGAGGGAAGGACTAGGAGCCGTGGATGAAAATTTCAGAGACGTAGATCTAAGTTCCATGGCAGGAAAATTATTCTAACCGTAAGGGTTATCCCAAGGTGGGATGAGCTGCCTATGGGGGGAGTATATTCCCCCTCACCAGAGGTCATCAGGAAAAAGATGGATGGCTACTCATTGGTGATATTTTGGAGATGATTCCTCTACAGGCATGGGTTGGAGTGGATGGCCCCAGGTCCCTTCTTAAGCTGCCAAATCACCTTTCTAATGTGTAGTCCTGAATGTGCCAAATTGTTGGGAAACAGCATTGGTGCAGTGGAAAAACATACACTCACCTACTGGCTCTGGAGTCAGAGGATCTGGGTTCAAATTTCAGTTCTGCCACTTACTACTACCTGTGTGACCTTTGACAAGTCCCTTCCCTTCCTTGGGCCTCTGGTTCCTTTTCTGTGAAATGAGGGGGTTGGACAAGATGGCCTCTGAGGTCTCTTTCATCTCTGAATCTCCGATCCGATGATCCTTGGTAGAAAACCATAATGATTCTTTATTGCCTACTAAGTCAAACCCATACTCATCTGCCTAGTATTCATGATCCTGTGCAAGAGAGCCCCTTGTCCCCCCTCTCACTGCTGTCCCACAATACTCTGGTACATGATCCCTCTTCTCTGGCTTCCAGTCTCCTCCCAGTTACTTGAGCACGTTCCTTCCTTGGCACCTTCGTTTAGGGCTAGGCCATTTTCCTTTCCTGCAATATTCTTCTTCCTCTTCTCTGGTTGTCTAAATACTTCCTTCCCTTCAGATAATGTTCTATAGTGGTAAAAGTTCTGAATTTAGAGTCAGAAGAGCTGGTGAAAATTTTGGCACTGTTACTTACAATCCATGTGACCTTGGGTAAATCACTTCCCTGCTCTGACCCTCTGTTTTATAAGATTATAGCTTTAGTGCTAGAAGGGATTTCAGAGACCAACCCCCTCTTTTTACAGATGAAAAAACTGAGGCCTAGGGTGATACAGTGACTTAACCAAGGTCACTAGAGGATTCTAGACCTAGGGCTGGGTGGGACCTCAGGGGGCATCTAGTCCACTCTTCCCTCTGACTTTCTAGAATAGGAAATTGAGAGCCAGAGAACTGAAATTACTTGTTCAAAGTTACATAGGTACTTTGTGCAGAGCCAACACTTTCTATTGTTTCATGCCCTGCAATAGAAGACTTCTAGATGAACCTGCTGGCCTGAGCACACAGTTTTCATACAGTTTGTATCAACTCTGGGGCTCTGTCTGGGGTTTCTAGCCACCTGGCGCCCATGCTGTTAGGGCCACCTTTGCCACAAATTCCTCAAGAGGTTTCAGGCTGTTGTGCCAACTGGCCAGAGCTATGCATGGAAGCCCTTAGTTAGAGCAGGCACATTTTGATTCCTGTAAGCTTTTATAGAATTCAAAGTCTAGGCTGAATGGGAAATGAAGATTGATGCCACCTTATCTGTTGAACAAACCTGCATCGTGTACAAATGCAGTAATAGCTCATGGATTCAGCCTCCACTCATTTGGAATTTGTGATGATTCAACCAGGGCTGGGCTGAAGCTCCCCTTTGCACTAACTGTGAAGACAAGGTTTGCTAAGAAAATGAGTGGTGCAGATGGGATTGCAGGGGTGGGGGAAGCGTGGGAGGAACTTTATAACCTCTTTGGAAGAACAAACACTGTTTAAGGTTTAGAGATGCAATGTGGTATAGTGGATAGGGCAGCGGACCTAGAGTCACAGAGACGGGCTTAAAACCCATCCTCAGATGCTTGCTAGCTATGTGACTTCAGGTAAGTCACCTTACCTCTCTGTGGCTGTTTCCTTGTTTGTAAGATGAGGGACATAGAATCAATGACCTCTAAGGCCCCTTCTAACTCTCGATCTAGGATCTAGACCTGGCAGAATAATTTGCGTGGGAACTGTTTCACAAAACTCCTCCCTCACAGCACCCTGGGTTTTTGCTACTTACTAGATATACGACCCTGAGCAAGTCCAAAGCATTACTTCCTCATACAATTAGATGGTTGCTGAAGTCCCTTTTAAGCCCAGTCTTCTCTGAAGCTACAGTATCTGATGTGCTTATTGGCATTTCTATAGCAAAGCATTTCATATACATACTGGCATTGTACCCATCTCCCTGTCTGCTTCTTCCCCACTCTGCTACAAAGAGTGGTGCTGATCTGC
Organism: Vombatus ursinus; assembly: GCF_900497805.2. NCBI lineage: Eukaryota > Metazoa > Chordata > Mammalia > Diprotodontia > Vombatidae > Vombatus > Vombatus ursinus. The sequence goes on along the minus strand of NW_020944374.1, from coordinate 1,461,839 downwards.
GGGGGCAGGAAGTGGGGAGAGATGCAGCTGTAGAAGAGAGAGAGAAAGAGAGAGAGAGACAGAGACAGAGAGAGAGAGACAGAGACAGAGACAGAGATAAAGAGAGACACACACAGAGACACAGAGAGAGACAGAAAGAAGGACTAGAGATAGAGAAAGAGAGAGAGAGAGAGAGAGAGAGAGAGAGAGAGAGAGAGAGAGAGAGGGAGAGAAAGAGAGAGAGAGATGGCACTCAAAGTTAAAGAGGTCTTGCTGGAGCTGCCTGCTGAATCCCTTCAGTTCCTACTGAGCTAGCTGTGGTAAGAAAAGGTAGGAAAGAGCTCCCTGCCAGCAACAAGACTGAGTTCTACACACCAGGCTGAGCTGAAATGCTCTCTTGCCTGATATTCTGTCTACCTCCCACACTGTGTCCTAGGTCAAGAGATCTGCTAAGGGGGGCTTTTAACCACTTTTGTGCCCATTGGGTAGTCTGGTGAAGTCTATGAAGTCCTTCTCAGAATATTTTAAATGCATAAAATAAAATACAGAGAACAATAAAGGCAACCTATTACTTTAAAATTCCATTGTCAAAGTATTAAAAAAAGTTCATGGAATCTAGATCCCCTTAACTAGAATGTCAGAGCTGGCACCAGGTGACTAGTCCTATTGGAAGTGTGAGTTGAACATCCTGTGGGAATTAGGCTGTTATGTTCCTTTACCTGCTCAAGGAAGGACTTGAACTTCACCTTTTCTATAATTTCAAGGTCCAGAGTGATGCTATGTTGGCAGGGGTGGGAGAAGTTAGGGTGGGTTTCAGAGTTTAGGAGAGTTGTGGGCACACAGGTGCTCACATCAATAGATGTCACACTATTATGTATTGGTTCCTTGTTATAAGTACTGTTTACTTGCCTATTGATTCTATGATAAACACCTACCATGTGCAGGATTCAAACAGGTGTATTTGTTTTTATGGAGAGCCAACTCCATTGTGCCAAGGTGACAAACTCCATTTTTCCCATACTTGCCATTCATGGACAACAGGGATTGGGGCCCATTGTCAATTCAGAGAGTCACCAAATCGCCAATTTGGAAGGGACCTCAGGGACCATTTAATCCAAACCCAGTTTGAACCAGAATCTCCTCTGTTATGCACATGACAAGTGGTCACTGAACCTTTGCTTTATGACTTCAAGTGAGGATGAAGCTTCTACCTCCTGGAGGCAGCCCAGTATGCTTTTGTCTGACTGATTTATTAGGTCATTTTTTCAGAAGTCAAGCTTACATGTTCCTCTTCCCAACTTTCACCCTTTGTTCCTCCTTGATCTCTAAGAACAAACAAGACAGGTCTAATCCTTTTTCTAAATGACAGTTATTTAAATTCTTGAAGCCAGGTATTTTTTGCCCTCTAAGTTAGGGGTTCTTAATCTTTTTTTGCATGTGTCATGGACACATTTAATAGCATAAGAGGACTTTCAAGCATTCCTGATGAAAAGACCAGAGTCGAATAGAAAATGTGATTTAAATACAGGATAAGAGAAGAAAAAAAGGTAAACAGGAAAGAGAAATCATAAGGGATTCAATAAGGTTGAACTGTTTACATTCCCACATGGGAAGATGATACTGGTAACTCTTAAGAACTTTATCATTATTGGGACAGACAGATGACAGAGGGCATGGGTATAAGATGACTATGAAGGAATATCTAAAAAATTAAATTAAATGGTGAGAGAGAGGAATGCACTGGGAGAAGGGGGAAGGAAGAGGTAGAATGGGATAAATTATCTCACAGAAAAGAGGCATGAAAGTTTTTACAGTGAAGGGTAAGATGGGGGGGGAGACAACACTTGAACCTTACTCTCATCAGAATTGGCTCAAAGAGGGAATAACATACATACTTAGTTGGGTATAGAAATCTATCTTACCCTACAGGGAAGTATGACAGGAAGGGAATAAGAGAAGAGAGGGCTGATTATAGAAGGGAGGGCAGTTCCCTTTGACAGTTTGGCAAAACCTAGGGACCCTGCTCAGAATAATATTTTGAAATACATAGGGTTAGAAAAGAAAACACATTAAAAAGCTCTAAAGCTCACAAATCCCAGGTTAAGAACCTCTTCTCTAGGTCTTCTCCATGCTAAACATGCCTAGTTTCTTCAGCAGATCTTTATCTGGTGTGAAGGCAAAACTCTTCACTATCCTAGTCACTCTCTGGACACTTTCAAGTTTATCAGTATCCTCAAAAATTTCTTTTCTTTTAATTTTTATTTTCAGTTCCAAATTCTCTTCCTTCCTCCATTCATTGAGAAGGCAAGCAATATGATATCAATTGTACATGTGAAATCATATGAAATATATTTCCACATTAGCCATATTACAAAAGAAAATTTAAAAAAATCAAGAAAAATAAAAAGGAAAAATAGGCTTCAATCTGCCTTGTTAAATCCTTTATGATTTCTCACTCATGTTTACCTTTATATGCTTCTCTTGAGTCTTGTGTTTGAATGTCCAATTTTCTGTTCAGTTCTGGTCTTTTCATCAGGAATGCTTAAAAGTCCTCTATTTCATTAAATATCCATTTTTTCTTCTTGTAGGATTGTACTCAGTTTTGCTGGGTAGATTATTCTTGGTTGTAATCTTAGCCCCTTTGCCTTCTGGAATAAATTCTAAGCCTTCCACTCCTTTATAGTGGTAGTAGTTAAACCTTATATGATCTTGACTGTGGCTTCATAGTATTTGAATTTCTTCTTTCTGGCTACTTGCCAGAATATTTTTTCCTTAAACTGGGAACTAGATTTGGGCTACAATATTCCTGGGAGTTTTCATTTTGGGATTTATTTCAGGAGGTTTCAGGTGGATTCTTTTAATTTCTACTCTACCCTCTGGTTTTAAGATATCAGGGCAATTTTTCTTTATAGTTTTCTTGACATATGATGTCTGGGATTTTTTTTTAAAAAAATTATGGCTTTCAAGCAGTCCATTAATTCTTAAATTATCTGTGTTCCAGGTCAGTTGTTTTTCCTATGACACATTTCACATTTTCTCCTATTTTTCATTATTTTGACTTTATTTTATTTTTTCTTGATGTCACATGGAGTTGTTACATTACAGTTGACCAGTTCTAATTTTTAAGGAGTTATTTTTCTTCAGTGAGGTTTTGTACCTCCTTTACCATTTGGCTAATTCTGACTTTTAAGGAGTTATTTTCTTTAGTATTTTTTGTGCTTCTTTTACCAAGCTATTAATTTTCTTCTCATAATTTTCTTTCGTGGCTCTCATTTTTGCTTCCATTTTTTCTATCACTCTTATTTGATTTTTTCTTTTTTAATATTTTGTTTTTTCCAATTACATGTAAAAACAATTTGAAATTCATTTTTAAAATTTTGAGTTCCAAATTCTCTCCTTCCCTCCCTCCACTCCCCCCTCATTATGAAGGCAAGTAGATTGATATAGTTTATACATGTGAAGTCATGTAAAACACATTTCCATATTAGTCATATTGTGAAAGAAAATGAAGTTTGCTTTGATCTGCATTCAGACTCCATCAGTCTTTTCTCTGGATGTGTATAACATTTTTTTAATCATAAGTTTTTTGGAATTATCTTATATCATTGTATTGCTGAGAATAGCTAACTTATTCACAGTTGTTCATCATACAATATCGGTGTTGCTGTGTGCACTGTTCTGGTTCAGTTCACTTCACTTTGCATCAGTTTATGTAAGTCTTTCCAGGTTTTTCTGAAGACATCCTGCTCATCATTTCTTATAGAACAATTTTGTTTCATCATAATTATATACTACAGCTTGTTCAGCCACTCCCCAATTGATGGACATTCCCTCAATTTCCAATTCTTTGCCACCACAAAAAAAGAGCTGCTATAAATATTTTTGTACATATAAGTATTTTTCTTATTTTGAAAAAACCTCTTTGGGCTATAGACCTAGTATTATGGGATGAAAAAGTATGCATGGCTTCATAGCCCTTTGGACATAGAACCAAATTGCTCTCCAGGATGGTTGGATCAGTGCACAACTCCACCGACACTGCTTTGGTGTCCCAATTTTCCCACATCCCCTCTAATATTTGTTATTTTTTTCTGCCATATTAATCAATCTGATAGATGTAGGGTGGCACCTCAGAGTTGTTTTAATTTGCATTTTTCTAATCTAATTAGATCATTTTTTCACGTGACTATAGATAGCTTTGGTTTCATTGTCTGAAAACTCCTGTTTTGATCATTTATCAATTGAGGAATGACTTGCATTCTTATAAATTTGACTTAGTTCTCTATATATTTGAGAAATGAGGCACTTATCAGAGAAACTTGCTGTAAACTTTTTTTTCACAGTTATGATTACTAACTGTGTATTTCTCTCCATCTTGTTTTCCCCCATGTATCCTTCTCTCTCTTGCCTTTCACCCTGTCACTCCTCAAAAGTATTTTGCTTCTGACCATTGCCTCCCTGAATCTGCCCTCCCTTCTATAATCAGCCCTCTCTTCTCTTATTCCCTTCCTGTCATACTTCCCTGTAGGGTAAGATAGATTTCTATACCCAACTAAGTATGTATGTTATTCCCTCTTTGAGCCAATTCTGATGAGAGTAAGGTTCAAGTGTTGTCTCCCCCCCATCTTACCCTTCACTGTAAAAACTTTCATGCCTCTTTTCTGTGAGATAATTTATCCCATTCTACCTCTTCCTTCCCCCTTCTCCCAGTGCATTCCTCTCTCTCACCATTTAATTTAATTTTTTAGATATTCCTTCATAGTCATCTTATACCCATGCCCTCTGTCATCTGTCTGTCCTAATAATGATAAAGTTCTTAAGAGTTACCAGTATCATCTTCCCATGTGGGAATGTAAACAGTTCAACCTTATTGAATCCCTTATGATTTCTCTTTCCTGTTTACCTTTTTTTCTTCTCTTATCCTGTATTTAAATCACATTTTCTATTCAACTCTGGTCTTTTCATCAGGAATGCTTGAAAGTCCTTTTATGTTATTAAATGTCCATTCTTTTCTCCCTGAAGAATTATATTCAGTTTTACTGGGTAGGCGCTTTCTATTTCTTTTTCTATTTTCTATTTCTATTACTATTTCTTTTTTCATGATTTTCTTGTATTATTCTCATTTCTTTTTCTCGTTTTCCTCTCTACCCCTCTTATTTGATTTTTCAAATCCTTTTTGAGCTCTTCCAGGAATTTTTTTGGCCTGAGGCCAATTCACATTTTTCTTTGAGACTTTGGACATAGCTGTTTTGACTTTGTTGTCTTCTTCTGAGTTTATATTGTGATCTTCCCTGGCACTATGGTAACTTTCCATGGTCAGGTTCTTTTTTGTTGTTTCCTCACTTTTTAAGTCTATATTTTGACTCTTAACTTTACATTAAAGTTGGGTTCTGCTCCTAGGGTGGAGGGTTCACTGTCCTAGGCTTCAGGTTTTTCATGCTGCTGCCTTCAGAGCTAGTTCTTGGAGTCCCTAAGTTTTCAGTTCTTCTAAGGTGGTATGATCTAAGGAGAGGTAGGGTCACTGCTCTTCTGGCTCATGCTCTGTCTTAGAACTGTGACCACAGTCCCTGCTCCTCTGAGGCCACACACTGTAGCATGCTAGTGCTCCTCCTTGCCCTAGAACTGTGACCTGGAATCACATATGGGCAATTCAACAGAGTCCTGTACCCAGTGCCAGCAAAGGGTCCCCTGTAATCTCCTTCTGACTAGTTATTCAACCCCCTTACTGTCTGTAGGCTGAGATTTCTGGAAGCTGCTGCTGCCAATTCAGTTGCCCACAAAGTCTGCTGTTGGCTTGCCAGACCTTTCTTTCCAACCTTCTGAGTTATTTTGGGCTGAAAAAATGTTTCATTGCATCCTTTTGTTGATTCTGCCACTCCAGAATTTGTTTTGAGGCTCTGCACCCATTATCTTATTTGATTTTTAAAATCTTCTTTTGTTCGTTCTAAAATCTATTTCTTTAGCTTTTGTAGGTATTCTTGTTGGGCTTGTATCCAACCTGCATTTTTTCTTTCAGATTTTGCGTATAGATGTTTTCCAGTCATTGTCTTCTTCTGAGTTTGTATCTTAAACTTCTCTTGTAACCATAGTACCTTTTTATGGTCAGGTTCTTTTTTTGTTTTATGCTCATTTTCCAGTCTATTTTTTGACTTTGGACTTTATGTTAGAATTGGGTTCACTTCTGCAGGGGTAGGGGAAGGAGAAGATGACTGGTCTGAGCTTCTGTCTTTTAATTCCTCTGCTATGTTCTTGGTGTTTCCAATGTAGTGTGATGCATGGAAAGGTCTGGTCACTGACATCTTGGTCTGCATGCTGGTCCTTATATAGGTAGGGTCCCTGTTCCCTTGTGACTATGGTTGGTCCTCTTTGCATTGGAAATGTGACCCAGAATTGGGTAGTGGGCAACAGAAGTGCCAAATGGTATCTAATCCTGCTCCCAGTGCTGGTATAGGGGTTTCCTAAGATCTCTTTCTGGCCAGGTATTCAGTGCCCTTACCATCTCTGGGTACTGCTGCTGCCCTGTAGTGCACAGTTGGTGTTGCTTCTACTGTGCTCCACTGCCATGCTCTCATCTACCCCTCATGTGGTTCTTTTTTTTTGTCTTCCTAAACTGTTATGGACTAGAAAAATGACTCATTGTGTCTTAGCTGTCTCTCTCAGAATTCTGTTCAGTGTTTTCTGTGGTCATTTTGCAGGAGAGGTTTTGGAGAGGATTGGCAGTTGTGACCTTTCACTCTGCCATCTTGACTCTGCCTTCTTTCAGAATCTTTTATAAAATTGCAGTGCCCAGAAGTGAACACAATACTCTAGATATGTTCTGTCCAGGGTAGAATATAGACCATCATCATCATTTCCCTAGTTCTACATGTTCTGTGTCTCAATGCAGCATTTGCTTTGTGTATGTGTGTGTGCTTTTATACTGCCATATTGCACTGTTGACTCACATTGAGTTTTTAGTTCACTATAATCCCCAGATATTTTTTCAGAGAAATTTCTTTCTAGCTATGACTCTCCTATTTTGTACTTGTGAAATAGATTTTTTTGTACTCAAGTATGAATTTCTATTTATCCCTATTAGATTTCATCTTATTTGATTTAGTCCTTCATTCTAAGTTATTAAAATCTTTTTGAATCTTGACTCTGTTACTTGGTGGGGTAGCTAGTTTACTCTCCCAGATTTTTGTATGATCTACAAATTTGATAAGAATTACAGCTATGCCTTTATCTAAGGCATATAATGATAATGGTAATAATAACAATAACTAGCATTTACATAGTTCTTTAATGTTTACAAAGTACTTTAGAAATATCATCTTATTTATACTCACAACCAGCCCAGCATGTTGGTACTATTATTAATCCTCATTTTTTCTGTTGAGGAAACTGAGGCAGCAGTTAAGTACCTTGCCCAAGGCCACACAGCTAGTAGATGTCTTAGGCTAGATTTAAACTCAAGTCTTCCAAATCCAGATTCAGCTTTCTATCTACTGCACCTCCTAAGTGCCCTGAAAAATGTTTAACAGCACAGGACGAAAGACAGATCTCTGGGGCCACCAATACACTAGAGAACTCCTTCCAAGTTGCTGTCAAACCATTAATGACTAGTCTTTGCATATGGTCATTTGACCAATTCCAAACCCACTCAATTTTACTCTCATCTAGTCTACATCTTTCCACCTTATCCACAGTAATAGTATGAAATGCTTTGTTGAATGCAATGAGGCCATCTAATTACACTATATATAAATAGCATTATCCTTTCAAAAAAAAGGGAATGAGGTAAGTCTGGCATGATCTCCTCTTGATGAAGTCATCTTGGCTCTTTGTGATCACTGCTTCCTTTTCTAAATGTTCACAAACCATCTCTTTAATAATTGAATCTGGCCAGCAACCACAGTTAAACTCAGACTCAAATTCACATGATTGCAGAATTGAAAGGAACCTTGGAATCCATAGATTCTAATTCATGCCTGAAAAGGAATCCCCTTTACATCATATCTGATATAAGTGAATATCCAACTTCTGTTTCAAGATTTCCAGTGAAGGGCAACCCATTACCTATCTATTTCACTTTTAGACAGCTCCAATTGTTAGGAATTTTTCGCTTAGATCAAACCTACTTTTGCCTCTTTGTAATATCTACCCATTTTCTCTAGTTCTGTTTTCTGGGGCCTAGCAGAATGAATCTAACCACTCTCCTAATCAGCAGCTCTTCATATACTTGAAGACAGCTATTATGCAGTGAAGGCCTTACTGGCTGAATAAAAAAATGGAAGGTCACTGCTAAGTCCTGAGACTTGTCTGAGAACTGTGATTCTCCCTCTAAGAATTCTAGCCTTAGAATAGGCCAATGGCCATGAACAATAGTTTAGCATTCCCAGAGCTGATATCTGAATTGTCTTGCTCTTCACTTCAATTGTTCACGAATTCCCCTCTCCCCAAACTCCAATGCTTCCAAAAGTCTGAATCTCTAGTACTAGACTTCTCGAAAATGGGGGAAGTAATACTGGTACTCTACCCAAAAGGACTGTTGGGAAGAACGTGCTTTGTAAACTTCAAAGCTTTTTATGTCATTCTCATTAATCAATTATCATATATCGATTAAATGCCTACTATGTGCCAGGCACTTATGATTGATGATCACTGTCCCTGCCATGGAGGAATACTAGTGCCCTTGGATTTTAGTGGCTTGTTGCTGAAATGTCTAAGAGGGTGAGTTCACAAGGCAACTTTTAAATCAACTAGGGGACAAGGGCTGTGCTTAGCTGGGTTCCCCCCCCCCCCACTGAAAGACCTCATTAGCACTGGTGTCACTGTCATTGGAGTGCAGACAGAGGTGGTGCAGGGACACACTGTCCTAGTACAGCTCTAGATAAAAATCTTCATGGTCACAGGGAGGTTTGGGATCCTCTTATGAACACACAGTTTTAAAGGGCTCCCCAGTTAATAAAGGCCTTTGTTCACAGCATCCCTAGTTCAAGATCATATTGTGTCCCCATTTTCCAGAGGAGGAGGCTGAAGGTCTGAGAGGGGATGTAATTTGTACAGGGTCACACAGATGGTAAATGGCAGAGCTAAGACTCCAACCTAGTCTTCTGATTCCCAGCCTAAGGTTCTGTTGCCTCTCAGAAGGTTCCCAGTATGCCTTCCATGTTTTCCTTCGCCATTTGTGACCTAGAGCCCTAACAGAAACCCTCTCTCTGACCCTGCTTTCCTTTTCCCAGGGACTGAGGATTAGCCTCAGGGAGAGAGCACTTGGTTTCTACTATTGGTCCCATTTGCAACCTTTTCTTTTGGCCATGAGGAAGCATCTCTGAGCTGAGAGCAGTGGGGTCACTTTATAAAAGGTTCCAAGTTGCTGCAAATCCCTTTTCCCTGCAAATAATCCCTCAGCCCTCATTCTTCTGGGTTTAGCTTAAATGTCAGTTATGCCAGAAGTCTTACCGTTTGGCTGCTCAGCCCTTCAGGGGCAGACTTCCTGAATGGCAGCCTGGGAGTTTTGAACATGTCAAGGACTCCCCGAATTAGAAATAATACATGAAGCTTAAATATTCCCTTTGTCTTGAGCTTCAGCATTTTCTTTCTGAAAGGCAAGAAAATGCTTCTAAATTCCTTTTGCTGAAATATTCATGCTTGGGCTGTGGGGCTGAAGGGCACAATTGTAAAGCTGGGGTCTCTATAGCATAAACAGGAGGCTTTGGACCCAGCTGGTGGTTGACACTGGGGATGTTTATCTTCCTGTGGCTCTTTGTCAAGGGGCGTTCTGCCTGCACAAAAAGCCCCCTTTTAGCATTCAAGAGGAGATTCCTTTAACTCATTTGGGTCCAAGGGACTGCTTGTTTACAAACTGGCAGAGGAAGCAAACCCTTTTCTAGGACTTTCCAGGAATGATAACCCTCACTCCCATTTCCATAGTACTAGAAGGGTTCCATGTGTCCCCTTTACTCTGTCCACCTGGCTGCATAGCCTTCAGGCCATCACCGTCTCTCACCTAGACTACTACCCTAGCCTCCTAATTGGTCTCCCAGCTTCGTCTCTCCCCTCTGCAATCCATTCTTCCTACATCTGCCAAGATAATCTTCCTAAGGCACAGAATCATAGGATTTTGGAGCAAGAGGGCACTTCAGGGACCATCAAGTCCAACCCATGCCTGAAAATAATAATAATAACAATAATAGCTAGCATTTACACAACACTTAAAGAACTTTATGTAGGTTATGTCATTTGGCCTTCATAACAACCCTGGGTGGTAGGTATTGTTCCTATCTCCATTTTACAGATAAGGAAACAGGCTGTGAAAAGTTAAGAGACTTGCACAGGATCATACAGTTAGGGAATATCTGAGGCAGGATATGAACTCAGGTCTTCCTGACTCCAAATCTAGCCCTCAATCACCTAGCTGCCTGAGGGGAAAATGAAGCCCTTCTACAAGAGCCATCCATGCAAGTCTTTCTTGAAGATCCATAGTGAGGGGGAGCCAACTACTTGCAAGGCAGCCCCTGCTACTTTTCAATAGCTTTCATGGTTAGGGAGTTTTTCCTGATATCAAATTGAAATCTTCTTCTTTGCAGCTTGCACTCATTGCTCCTGGTTCTGCCTGCTGAGCCCAAGCAGGATAGCTAGGTGGCACAATGAATAGAGTGTTGGGCTTGGAGTCATGAAGGTCAGAGTTCAAATCTAGCCTCAGACACTTAACAACTGTGTGACTGGGCAGTTTCAGCCTCAGTTTCCTCGTGTACAAAATGAAGAGGTTAGATTCAATGGTCTGAAAGGTCCTTTATGATCTTAAATCCCTCTTCTCCATGAGAGCCCTTCAAATACTTGAATATAGCCATCATGTGTCCCATTAAGTCATATCTTTTTCAGGTTAAATAACCAGTCTCCATATAGCATAAACTTAAGGTCTGTCACTTTCCTGGTTGCTCATCTCTGGATGTTCTTGCACTGAGTAATAGTCTTTCCCAAAATATGGTGCCCAGAACTGAACCTAATACTCCAGATACAATCTGATTATGGCCAAGCACCAAAAGACCATCACCTCTCTTTTTCCCAGAAATTATAACCCTTGTAGTCCAAGACTACATTTCCTTTTTTGGCTGTCATATTACACATCTGACTCATATGTAGTTTGCCATCCATTAGACCTCCTAGCTCTTTTTCAAACAAATTGCTATCTGTCTAGTCTTTCCCTTCTTATACCAAGGAAATTGATTTTTTGAACCTAAAGCTAAGAATTTATATTTATCTTTATTAAATTCCATCTTCTCAGATCCTTCTAGCCTTCCAAGATCTTTCTGAATCTACTCTCTTGTTTAGCAACCTTTCATTGCCTGTAGGGTAAAATGTAAACTCTTTGGCCTGTTATTTAAGGGCTGCCAAAATAGAACTCTCACCTACCTTTCCAGTCTCATTTCATACCATTTTCCTTCATGAACTTTGCATTCCAATCAAACTAGTCTACTCATTGTTTTGCAGGCTTGATACTTTATTTATTGTTTCTATGCATTCCTATGAGCTTTTTTCATGCCTGGAATGTACTCCCTCCTTATTTTTACCCCTCCCCCCAATCCTTGTCTTCCTAACTTGGTGACATTTCTTATGCGAAGTCTTACTTGATCCTCCTAATGGTGGGTGCTCTTTTCCATCTTCAATTTTCCTTGCACTAAACTTAAAAGTATATACATTAGAGCCCCCAGTAGAGTAATAATAATTATAATAATAAAATAGCTAGCATTTATATAGCACTCTAAGGTTTACAAAGTGCTTCATATTTATTGTCTTCTTTGTTCCTTACAATACCCTTGGGAGGTACAGGTGAAGAAATTGGAGCAGACAGAGATTAAGTAACTTGCCCAGGGTCACATAGCCAGTTAGTGTCTGAGGCCAAATTTGAACTTGGGTTATCCTGACTTCAGGTCTAGTTTCTTATCTATTGTGTCATGAAGCTACCTTGAGTATAGAGGCTGTTTCATGTTTGTCTTTTCATCCCTAGCACCCAGCACATTTCTTGGCACATAGTATGTGCTTAATAAATGTTTATAGAATCCTAGATCTAGAGCTCAAAAGGATCTTAGAGGTCATTGAGTCCAACCCCCTCATTTTACAGAAGAGAAAACTGAGGCCCAGAGGAAAGATTACGTGCTTAGTTTGAGTGGTCTTTTCATCCTGATTCTCTGTTCTTTGAATCAAATTGAATTTGTAAAGTACCTTCCTTAGAACAACCCCATGAAGCAGCTAGCAAAAAATATTATTGTCCTCGTTTTATAGATGAAGAAGTGAAGATCGAAGAGGTCAAGTTACTGTTCTGAAGTCATATACATGCCTAGTCAGCGTTCAAGGCAGCCCTCAAGTCTCATGACTCCAAGTTTGGAGCTCTTTCCACTACTCTTAAAATTCCTTTACAGACAGTCCATGTTATAAAGTAAGATATCAGTGGGGGCTAATAAGCAAAATGAGTACTAAGTTAATGAAAAAATTACAATTCTCAATCAGCCCACATTACGTAATGATGTCACCTATGCAAAGACAGCCTTTTAATCTACAGACATTAATTATCAGCTCCAGAAGCCAAAGACACATGGGAAATCCTTAATTTCTCAAGCCTTCAGCTTGCAAATGTTCCTGATTCCAAGTTCTCCTTATTCACGAGCAGACTCTGAAACCTCATATTGGAGGAAACCATGCTGAACTTTTTTACTCAATAAAATGAGGTTTCTGGCCTCTGGATGATGGCCAGTTCCAGACAGGGAAGTCCAAATTCAGGAGCCTTCATTCTGTTATCTCTGTCACTGACTATAAATAGAGGCTTTTAAAAGGTACTTCTTTCTTTAGGGCTTTGCCAAAACCCAATGGGATCATGTTGATGACCCAATTCTCTTAACTCTTGGTGGCATGGTATAGTAGGGAAGAACAGTGGGTTCCCATCAGTAGACCCGAGTTTGAATCCTGTATCTGCTACAAACTAACTGTTTGACTTTGAGCAAACAGGATAATTAGATTTAGAGCTAAAAGAGACTTCAAGTCCAAACTTTTTGTTTTATGGATGAGGAAACTGAGGCTTAGAGAGTAGAAAGCACTTGCTCAAGGTCCCACACCCAAGCCCTGTGACTTAACCTCTAATACCCTTTCCCCCGACTGTATTGCAAGGCTCTCTATGAGTCTCAGATTCCTCTTCTGGAAAATGAGGCAGTTGGACTCAGTGATTCCTAGGGGCCATTTCAGCCCTAACAATTCTTTGGTTCTGCGTCTCTAAGCCTCAGTTTTCTTCTCTGTAAAGCAAGGGACTTGGAATTATCTTTTCATGCCATCAGAAATTTAGAAGAGAACCAGATCAGATACCTCTCACAACTATAGCCATGGAGAAAATTTTTAATCACAAAAAAGACAGAGGCAGTATCAAGAGACAAATGAGATAATTTCAATTACATGAAATTAAAAAGATTTTACACAAAAAAATCAATGTAACTAGGCTAAGAAGGGAAGCTGTTGATTGAGAAAAATGGCTTTGCATAAAATATCAAAGAGCCAGCATGATTTCATCAAGGGCATATCATACCAGACCAACCCTATTTCCCATTTGGACAGGATTACTAAACTAATAGATGAAGGAACTGTTGTGGATATTGTTTACCTAGATTTTAGCAAAGCTTTTTTTTTTTGGTGAGGCAGTGGGGGTTAAGTGACTTGCCCAGGATCACACAGCTAGTAAATGTCAAGTGTCTGAGGTGGGATTAGAACTCAGGTCCTCCTGATTCCAAGGCCAGAACTCTATCCACTGCACCATCTAACTGCCCCCTAGCAAAGTTTTTGACAAGGTATTTCATACCATTCTTGCGCAGAAGATAGAAAGACATGGATTGGACAATAATAGAATCAGATGGATTCACAACTGGTTGGATGGCAGTTGCAAAGTTATTAAGGGTTCAATGGCAGAGGTCTGCAGTAGGGTAGGACAGAGATTTGTACTTGGTTCTTTGCTATTTAATATATTTGTTAATGACTTAGATAAAGACACAAATGGCATGCTCATCAAATTTGCAGATGATGTGAAACTGGAAAAGATAACTAACATAGTCAGTGACAGAGGATCCAAAAGGATCTTGACATGGTGGAACATTGGACTGAACCAAAAAAGATGAAATTCAATAGGGATTAATGTAAAGTCTTGTACTTGGGTACAAAAAAATCCATTTCATAGGTATAAGATGGGAGAAGGATAGACACATAGCAGTTGTCCTGAAAAAGATCTGTGGATTTTGATAAATTAAAATGATAGCTCTGCTGTACTCGGCTCTCATCAAACCTCATGTAGAATGTTGTGTTCAGTTCTGGGTGCCACATTTGGGGAAGGATATTGATAAGCTAGAGCAGGTTCCCTACCCCTGAGCTAGAGTGTCCAGAGGAGAGTAACCATGATAGAGAAGAGCCTTGAGTCCTCATCAGATGAAAATCAGTTGAAGGAATTGAGAATGTTTACCTTGGAGAAGAGAAGACTCGGGGGCACATGAAAGCAGTATTCAAGTCTTTGAAGGGCTGGCGTGTGGAGGAGGGAAGAGACTTGTTTTGTTTGGCTCCAGAAGGTAGAAGTAGGAGCAGTAGTTGGGCATGGTAAAGAGGCAAATTTAGGTTCTTATGTCAAGAAATGATTTCCCAACAACGAGAGCTGTGCCAAGATAAAATGAACTTTGGGGAGAGGCCTTTAAGCAGAGGCTTGTCAGCTAGGTGATGGTAGAGAATCCTTTACACGGGTTAGACCTGATGGTCACTGAGGGCCCTTCTGACTCTCTGATTCTGTGATTCCATGATTTAGGATAATGGTCTGTTATCCAGGATACATTGGGAGTTAACACAAACGTGTAAGACCAAGAGCTAACACTCCATGCTTAAGTGGTCAAAGGATATAAAACAGTTCTCAAAAAGAGTAATTTCAAACTATTAACAGCCATGTGAAAGATTGTTTTAAGTCAGTGATAATCAAATTGATTTTTAAGGTCTCTTTCAACTCTAAAATCTGATGATTTTTATGATGCACCCAAATGCCATCTTTCCTTAGAATTATATCCCCTTTCCCCTACCCTGGCCCATAACTTTTAATTTCCTCCAGTGAAGTCAAATCTTGCTAGGCCAAGAATCTATGTCAAAGGCCAGAACCTGAGTGGCCAAGTTAATCCTTCAATCAAGCCAGCCTTAGGGTCAAAAGGGAAACAAGGTAAGGAACAAACAGAACCCCCACTGCTTTGCTGAGTTGAGCTATTAAGCTTGGCCCTGTTCCCGATGAGAATTGTCCGTTTCCTCACTTTCTGGTGACTGTGGCTTCTCTGTCATGCCAGGAGAGTGTGAGAATTGAGAGGTAGCATTCAGTAAGAGAAAGGCCTCCTTTTGGAGTGTTCACACTGAGAAAGGGCAGAGATTTGGCAGAGCTGCTCAGACTCGATCCTGGGACCATGCCTGGGATGGACCTTACATGCCAGATCCTCCTGTCCCCTCCTCCCCTTTGCCAGGTTCACTGTGGAGGGGGGGTGTGGGGGGGGGGGGGTGGGCGGGCCTGGCTTCACAGTGCTGGCCAGTCCTGTGGATATCATGGCTGTAGCTGTCATCCTCTCTGGATGACACATGACGCTAGAGGAGCTTGGTTTGAAATGTAGTGTAGAGGGCTCTGCTTGCCATGGAGATTTATAACTGTCTTCTCCTGAGCCTGGATGTGAGGAGCTTCAGGAAGAAAGCATTCTTAGGGACAGTGTAGTAAAGGGACTGCTCTGGACAAAAGGCAGAGGTTTTTGAAGTGTATATAACCTGGCTTGGGTCTAGGCCCTAGACTCTAGGGCCAGCCCTGTGCAGAACTGAGCAGTAATGGGGGAGGGGAGGTTCTTTTGGGTAGCCTCTCTTCTGCTGCATAGTGGAATGAGCACTGGCTCTGTAGTCAGACATGAGGTCAAATCCTGCCTCTGACATTTACTGTCCACATGACTGAGGCAAATCCCTTTATCTTTCTGGGCCTCGGTTACTTCCTCTGTAATATGAGGGAGTGAGACTAGATGATTTCAGGATGTTGTTTCCAGTTCTGTATGTGTGACCTTGGACGAGTTACTTTGGGTAACCTTGGGTTTCGATATCCTCATCTGTAAAATGAAGGGGTTAGATTAGATGGTGTTTGAAGTCCCTTCTAGTTGTAGATCTAGGATCTTTTCAGCACCCTCCCACTTCTAACAAGTACCAAAGCTGCCATGGCCCCTTTCCTGAACAGCCTTTCCTGGGTTCAAGCTCTAAACCTTTCTTTCTATTTCTCTCTCTCTCTCTTTCTCTCTCTCTCCTCCCTTAAGGTCTACTGGATGTGAGACATTATATAAGACCCTGGGGATACAAAGAAAAAGTGAGACAGTCCCTGCCCTCAAGGAGCTTATATTCTATTACATTGGCTCAGTCTACTTATGAGCAATTAATATTTTCTCAATTACTTAAATCTTTAATCTTTATTTGTGTGGAGTGCTTTATAATTATGTTCATACAGTTTCTGGGTGTGTCTTGGAAGATAGTACTTTGTACTGTTTGTAGTTATTTTAAATAGAATTTCTTTTTCTATCTCTTCTTGCTGGATTTTGTTGGTAATATGTAGAAATGTTGATGATTTGTTTGGGATTATTTTATATCATTATAGGATGCTGAAGTTGTTAATTGTTTTGATTAGTTTTTTAGTTGACTCTCTAGGGTTCTCTAAGTAAACTATCATATCATCTGCAATAAGTAACAGTTTTGTTTCCTCTTGGCCTATGCTTGTTTCTTCCATTTACTTTCTTATTACAATAGCTAGAATTTGTAGTAAAATACTGAATAATAATGGTGATAATGGACATCCCTGTTTCACCCTTGATCTTACTGGAAAGGCTTCTAGCTTATCCTTATTACATCTTATATAGATACTACTTATCATTTTAAGGAGAGAGGAGCTTACATTCTAACAGAGGCAACTTCACACACACACACACACACACACACACACACACATATATGTATGCAGGACTGATATAAGTTAACCTTGTGGGAGAAGGAGGAGAAAGGCATCAGGAAAGGTCTTATACAGAAGGTGAACTGAGTCTTGAAGAAAACCAAGGATCTCAAGGAGAAGAAGCAGTAGAGAGGGAGTACAATCCAGGTACAGAGCACAGCAAGTGCAAGGCCGTAGGGATAGGAGATGGAGTGAAAAATAACAAGAAGCCTGGTTTGTAATATCTTATAAATTTGAGTGCATAGCCTGAGACTAAGTTGTGAAGAGCTTTAAATTACAAAGAGAAGAGTTTATATTTGATCTTACAGTTAATAGGGAGCCAGTGCAGTTTATTGAGAAGGGGAGTGACATGATCAGACCTGTGCATTAAGAAAATCACTTTGGTGTGTGGAAGATCCATAAGTTAGAATGAGGAGAGCCTGGAGGCAGAGAGACCTATTAAGAGGCCCTAGCAAAAGGGAAATAACAGTTGTAAAATAAGGATGGACTTTCTGACCTCTAAAGTCCCTTCGAGCTCTCAATCTCTGACTATACGTCTCTGGATATGTCCATGTAAAAGGCTTGATAGATTTTGTCCACAGGAGAGAGCACTGTAGAAACTTCCAGTTTACCAAAGGACTATTTGTGTGACCCTGGGCAAGTCACTTCACCCTGTTTGTCTCAGTTTTCTCATCTGTAAAAATGAGCCAGAGAAGGAAATGGCAAACCATTCCAATATCTTTGCCAAAAAAACCCCAAATGGGATCACAGAGAGTAGGGCATGACTGAAAAATGATTAAACAACAACAAAGGAGATGTCACATGCACACATAAGTATGGCACCAGATAGAATGTGAAGGGGCAAAAGAGAGAGCAAGGCAAAGTAAATAGCTATGATTATAGCTATTTGCAAGTCTGTGTGGTTTGGTGGGAAAAGTATTGTTCTCTAACGCAAATAACCGGATCATGGCTCTGACACTTACCTTAGTATCTTCATTCTCTCTTTCACATTGTCCTTGCCCTGTTGTTTCTTCCTTCTCAACATCTCTCCCTCTTTTCCTCTGACCCTGCCACCACCCTGCTGCAAGCTCTCATCACCTCAAATCTGGATTGGTTGGTCTCCCTGCCTCAAATCTCTCCCCATTGCAGTCTAACCTCCATTCAGCCTCAAAGTGATCTTCCTAAAGTATAGGCCTGATGATGTCACAGCCCTTCCCTCTCAATTTGATAAACTTCAGTGACTCCAGTTGTCTCCAGAATCAAATATAAAACTCCCTAGATTTTAAAGCCCTTCATAATCTGACCTCTTCCTACCTTGACAGTCTTTTTGCACCTACTTATCCCTACCTTATGTACTCTTTGATCCAGTGACCTTTTTTGTTCCTTGAACAAGACATTCTATTTCCTGACTGCCTGACATGCCTAGAAAGGTCTTCCTCCTTATCCCTGGTTTCTTTTAAGTCTCAGCTAAAATCCCATCTTCTGCAACCATTTCTCTTTAATGCTAATGCATTTCCCCTGAGTTTATCTCTAATTTATCTGGTATATAGCTTGTTTTGTACATAGTTCTTTGCTTATGGTCTTTCCCATTAAGTTGTAAACTCTTGGAAGGCAGGGACTTTTTTTCCCTTTCTTTGCATCCCCAGTGCTTAGCACAGTGCCTGACTCAAAGTAGGTAATTAATGTTTATTGATGACTTTCCTCATTTGTTGCCTCATTGTTTGTTTCATTATACTCATACCTCATCCTCTGTTACCTTCACCACTGCAACATGCAGGGAACAATATGCCTACTTCATTCTCAATTTTGTGGACCAAGAAATGACAAGATTTGGTAACTGCTTAGATACGTGGGGTAAGTTTGAGTGAGGAGTTGAGGATGATATAGAGGTTGTGAGCCTGGGTGGCTGACTGGCTGGAAATACCATTGACAGAAATATGGAAACTAGAAAGAGTTTTAAATACTTGCAGAAAATACAGTTGGAAATATCTAATAGACAGCAGGAGCTATAGGGCTGGAGCTCAGGAGAAAGACTAGGGTTGGATATATAGATCTGGGAATCATCTGCATAGAGATGATAATTAAAGTCATGGGAGCAGGTTGAGGTGATTAAGAGAGATGGCATAGAGATAAGAGACCCCAGGGCAGATCTTGGGGAACCCACCAGCATCCAGCACATAGTGAAGTGCCTAATAAGTGCTTGTCAATTGGTTGATCTTGCCATTGGAGTAGCCCTTACGATTGGCTCTACTGATCATATTTCCTTCCCATCTCCCATGTTCTTCCTCTGGCTTCAGGGCTGGCTTTTCCCAACAAGTTCTGGGCTCCATGCTTCCTGCTGTCTTCAGTTTATCACCTTTGCAAGGATCCAACCATTCTGATGAATTAAGTCTACTATTCCCACCCTCAGAACCTCTACCAAGCTCACATCCCTCACATGGGGTCATTTGTAGTCATCCCTATAGAGAACCCCAGTTGCTCACAGGGGAAGGACCATTTGCCTTCCTACAGCCCCATTGTGGACCAGTCTTCTCACAACTAGACTCAGATATGGAGGCTTGATGTTCCCCCACATTTGCTTCTATTGTCTTTCAACCCTTTGCCTTCTTGACACATATGGTTGGGATTTTTTGGCCTAGTGGAATAACCATCTCTATAAATGTCAGTGTTTTATGAAGTTCATCAAAGAGTAGAATAATTGATCCACTGCCCCAAATTTGGTCTCTGTCAGCTTGGCTGAGTCCAAACTCATTTTGTAGCAGCTGTTTTCCCATATTTTTTTCCTAGGATTTGTGCTTATAATATGGCGCCAGTCTACTTACTGCTTCACAATTGGGGGCTAAGTGCTAGGATACCAGCTCACATGATTCTGTTTTTTGGCCTGGTGCCTTGCAAAGTCAAGGTTGGGGGGAGGCGTTTCATTGTCTTGGCTCATTATCATTCATGTCTAGCATCATGAAAAGCATATGCCCTTGCGTGGTTAAGAATGATTGCTAGTTATATCACAAGATCATGGGACCCTAGATTTAGAGTGAAGGTCATAGAGGTCATCCAGTCCGATCCCTTCATTTAACACATGAGGAAACTGAGGTGCAGAGAGGTAAAGTGACTTGTCTAAGGTCATGTAGATAGTAAGCAACAAAGCCAAGTAGAGAATTCAAGTCCTCTGAGTTGAAATCCAGTGTCCTCTCCACTATTTGCCTCCTTGCAGTTTTTCTTCTGGCTTTAAATCTGCTTACCCCACTTTATTGGTCTGTTTTTTATTACTCTGTTTTCCCCTTCTAGTCTTTCCTCATTTTATTCAGAAAGAATTCGCCAAATGTCCATTAGGTACTAACGGTCTACAAAGCACTGTGCTAGGTGATGTACCAAGTTTAGATAAGGTATAGTCCCAGCCCTCATGATACTCATAGTCTTATAGGGGAATATGGCAGAAACCCAGGTGGCTACAATCCACCCTAATACACGGCGAGTGCATTAGAGAAGCATGAAAAGATGTGCTTTATCATGTCCAGGGGGTAAGGTGGTTTTCAACAGGTGTGTGGTAGCCCAGAGAGGAGGGTCCTGCATTTTCCTTCCCCTGGACATGAGGCATGACATTTTAGAATAAACCTTGATTTCAATAGGAGAGAGCAGTAATGTCTAACACCCTTTGGTTTGGTTCTCCTCTGCCCTGGTGCTTGTACAAGGCCTACCAAAAGACAGTCTACTTTGTCTTGCAGCCTGAGGTAAATCCCAGCCTAGCAGATTAAGAAGTCTCTGTCCCCTTCTCTGGAGTACAACCAAGGATGGAAGGCCAATGCCTGACCAATTTGAAACTGAGTATGACTACATGTTTTCTGTATTCTCTAAGTACCTGTGGGAAAAGTCTCCTTTTCAGAAGCCCACCTGCCCCATGGAGATTGCCTTCTCTATGGGTCAACTGATGCTTCTCCCTGCCTGGCTGTGTAAAATAGCTAGAATAAAACTTTTTATTGACTTGTACTCTAGATTGTATGCAATTGGTTTTTTTTTCCACAACAGGAGGAGAGCTTCCTAGAAGATATACCATTAGGTTTGACATTTAAAGGATGGGTATGTGAAGAGAGGGGAGAGAGTATTCCAGAAAAGGGAACAATATAAGCAAAAGCATGGCATCAGGAAGGCATAAAACATAGTTAGAGGACATAGAGTGGTCCAGAATCACAGATTTTCAGAGTTGGAATTAACTTCAGAGGACATTTAGTCTAATCTTTACCTGAGCAAAAGTCCCTTCTATGACATCCATAAGAAATGGTCACCCAGACTCTACCTTAAGGCCTCTAGTGAGGGAGCACCTCCTAATGCAGCCCATTCTATTTTGGGCCAGCTCCCATTCTTAGGCAATTTTCCCCTTAAACCAAGCCAAAATCAAGACAAGATTTTCCTCTCTGTAGCTTCTGCCCATTGTTCTCATTTTTACCCTCTGGTATCAAGCACAGAATCACAGAATTGAAAAGGACCTCAGCAACTCCCTAGTCTAAGGGTGGGAAACCTGTGGCCTCATGGCCCTACAGTCTAACCCAGACTCAAAGGGGAATCCTTACTACAACATACCCAACAAACACTCACCTGGCTGCTGCCTTAAGACCTTCAATGTAGGTGAACCCATTACCTACTGAGGCAGCTCATTCCACTTAGGGCAGCTTTCATCATTAGGAAGCTTTTCCTGAGATGAAGACTAAATATACCTCTTTGTAACACTAGCCAGTTTATACCCCAGTGGATAAAGTGCTGGGCCTGGAGACAGGAAGACTTGAGCTCAAATTCAGCCTCAGATATATTAGCTGTGTGACCCTGGGCAAGTCACTTAACATCTGTCCATGTTTCCCCTACCTTCTACCTGGGATGTTGATTTTTTTGAACCTAATGGTAAGACCCACATTAACTTCTATTTAATTTCATCTTATTAAATTCCACTCAATATTTTAACTTGCCAGGTGCTTGTGGATGCTGATTTTATCATCTACTGGATTAGCCATCCCTTCCAGCTTTGTGGCATCTGATAATTTGATAAATATGCCATCTGTGGAAAATAAGTCATACTTCTTTTTTGCATGATGGCCCTTCAAGCACTTGAAGACAGCCACCATTCACCCCATATGGCTTGATCTCAAGGCCCTTCCTCATCCTCATCACCCTTTCACTGGATATGCATGGTAGAACATCAGGCTAGAAAGGGAGATACAGATGATCCAAGGTTGTAGAGAGTCTGGAATGAAAATCAGAGAAATTTGAGCTATATTAGTAGGCAATAGGGAGCCACTGGAGACTTCTGAGCAGAGGAATGATGTTACTACATCTCTACATTCCTTGTTTTTCTTTTTTAGTTTCCTCCTACCTGCCCCAACCCCCAAGTTACAAATGTTAAGGGGAAGGTGCTAAGAGGTATTTAGGGGAGGAAAGAAGTAGGGACCTTCAGTTCTTTTTTATGCCCCCCTCAAACTTAGTTCAATCCCTGTGACTTTGTGACAGCATTGGAAGGAGATATCATAAAGCTCATTGAGATTTTAAGACCCACCTCACCGTAGAAGGGTTGGCCCATTGTCAGTAGACAGGCCTGTGGGCATTTCTATTTGGAAGCAGTAAGGGGTGCTGCCCACAAAAAGCCACACCTTGTGACTCACAGTCTGGCATGTTGAACAGGCCTATGGATGTCAGTGTCCAGTATGAAGCAATGTGTGTGTGGGGGGTGGGTGGGTTGGAAGGAGTGGAGAGAGCTGGGCTTAGATTCAGGTGACCTTAGAGTTAGGTGACCTTAGAGTCAGGTGACCTGAATTCAGTTCTTCTCTCTGCCACTTACCTTCTTTACCTGGGAAACAAATCACTTCCTTTCTTTGGGCCTCAGTATTCTCAACTGTAAAATGGGGAGAGGTAGAGGCTGGGCAGGATAGTGGGAAAAGTACTGGAGCAAGAATTGGGAAATCTGGGTTGGAATCCCTGAGATTTCATGTGAGTAGCCTTTTTGAAACTTAATTTCTTCATCTGTAAAGTGGGGATAATAACATTTGCATTGTTTTCCTCACAGGGCCATTGGGAGGAAAGTGCTTCACTTAGTGTAAAGCTCTAGAGAAATGGGAGGGGTGGGAGGGCTCAATTAGATGCCTGCTGGGGTCCCTTCTAGATTCTGAGATTCTGAGGCCACTTGCAGCCTGTGGGGGTCTGTTCCCTTGCTCCCTGGTCCTTGATCCTACTCCTTGAGAATCGGGCATTATCTTCACAAAAAGAACAAAAGGCCAAAAGGATCTATCTCCTGTATTGCTGGTCTGTTTGGTCCTGCCTGACATCAGCCTTCTGACCCAGCCAGGCCTCCAAGCTGGGGTCTAAATCCTGCATCTGCTCTGATCAATTGGCAAGCATCAGTTAAGGGTCTACCACTACAGTATGTGCCAGGCACTGTGTTAGCCTCTGGCAATACAAAGACCAAAATGAAACAGTTCCTGACCTCAAGAAACTCACATTCTATGGGAGGAGACAACCTATCGATAAATGTGAACAAAATAAATACAAAAGAATCATGTAATTTCTGGTGGACCACTTTGGCTTGATTGGTAATAGTGATAATAGCTTCTATTTCTATAGAGGAAATATTAGCATTCCCACTTTGCAGAGGGGAAGAGTGAGGCCTAGAAATAAAAAGCAATTTCATGAGATCATAGATTTATAAGCTGGAAAGACCTCAGAGGCTATCTAGTGAAATCTTCTCATTTGATGTGCGAGAAAACTGAGGCCCAGAGAGGTCAAGTGACTTGTCCAAGGTCACACACCTACATCATTTCAGAGCTAGGATCTAAACCCAGGCTTTCTGGCTCCAAGGGGTTCTACTTTGTTCACTGATTATCTGCAAGTAGAGCTGATGGTACCCCATAGTCAACCTGAGACCTGCAATTTGCCTCTTGCTGTCTGGAAACTGGAAATGAGCCAGTGTTTCCTGAAATATCCCTATGGGGAGACTTGGGGTGTCTAGCTTCATGAGGCATGATTTAAAAACAGCTTATGCAATTTTGGTGACTAATTTTTAAAATCTACATATATTCTTGGGGAATATAATTTGTGACCATGTATTTGTATTAATTTAAAATTTAGTACAATATTTATTCATATAAACTGCCTTTATGTTCGTAAATCATGGCGAGATTAGCATTAATCTGACAGTAATAAATTGAGCCATCCAATTCTCTGGTTAATTCAGCTAAGCTGAGTTTTCCCCATCCATCTTGGAAATGCCTTCTCGTGGTAGTCAAGCGTACGGCTCCTCCCTCTGATCCCCCTTATCACATTTATTAAATCACTTTTTGACTGAGAAGTCTTTTTTAGACTTTGGAGTTCAGGTACCTTTGGCAACTTCTGTATAGAGGGTCCAGGATGAGAGCATCCAGTCTAGGAGTCATGGGATCATAGAATTTAGAGCTAGGAAATTTCTAGAAGCCATCTTGTCATAAGATCATAGGATCCTAGATCTAGAGCCTGGGAGGGGCCTCAGAAGCCATCCAGTCTAGTCCCCTCACTTTACAGATGAGGAAACTGAGGCCCAGGGATGGGAAGTCACCTGCCCAAGAAGTTGAGTGTTCCACTGGCATGAGTGACCACAGTGGACGAGGGCCAGTGAGGACATGGAGTCGATTTGAGCAAGAGCACAGGATTTGAAGTCAGAACACCTGAATTTGATACCTAGTTCTGCCCTTGAGTAGTTGTGTGGCCTCATGTGAGTCATCCCCCTCTCTGAACCTCAATTCCCTCATCTCTAAAATGTAGGGCTCAGGCTAAATGTTCTCTGAGGTCTCTTCCAAAACATGTGACATTATGATATGACCCATAACTGGTACAAACAGGCGAAAGATCGGGTCCCAAGAGGACGGCTAAGGCAGGGAAGAACAGGAAGGCAGCAGATGTCTAGGCAGACAGACCTTGCTGAGAGAGTCAGCAAGAACACCACTAATGAGCTGGGCTACTGAGCAGAGGAAAGTCAGAGGCCTGCAGCCTTCAGAATAATCCAGCCCCAGTGTTGCATAGGCAGAAAGTAACAAAGTGAGAGGACCCTATGCAATATACCTTTAGGTGAGCTCTGTTTCACTACATACTCTGGATCTTGAGTAACCCAGAGGCTGAATTAGGTTCTCCAATAGTATCTCTGGCTTAAAAGTTGAGCTTCCTGAAATGGAGCTGTGGCTAGCTCTGTGTGTAGATGCAGAGGGGTGGCAGTTAGGATAATTCCAGAAATGAAGGGAAGCAATAGTGATTGGGTTGAAATCCCAGTGAGACTGCCACATGGAACATGGCTTTGGAAGTGTCCCTTCCTCTAGCCCCTGAGGAACTTGTCAATTGCAAAATCACGGGGTAAGCACTGGGAGGGTCCTTAGAACTTCTTGTCATGTCCAAGCTCCTCATTTGACAAAGGAAGAAACTGAGGCCCAGGAAGGGAAAAGAACTTGGCCAAGGTTCAAAGTTCATTGCTCTTTCCCCCTCCTATGGAGTCCAAGACATAGAAATTGGATTTGATTGTAGGTGTTCATGGTTTTTTCACCATATTGCATATTAGGTTTCTAAATGGTGTCTCCAAGTCAACAGCATGATCTGTTAAGCTTCTCTTTAGTACATGTTGCCCAGACAGAGATGTACCAGGGTTGTGGCTGGCCACAAGAAAAAAACAACTAAGAAACAGGAAAAAGGACTGCTTGATTTCTTGCACCTGCCTTTCTGAAGTCTCTGTCCTCTATCCCTCCCAGGTGTCTGGTATTCTAGTATTCCCATTCTACTCAGAGCGTGCTGTTGTGCTCTGTTGGCTTGGGCACCATCTTAAGTTCCTAACCTCTTAATATTTTCCCCCCTTCACCCTCTGCCCTGCCATCAAAATGGAGCTGTCATTTGGCCAGTCCCCTTATCCCTTCTTGGATATACCCATCTAAAGAAAGCGGCCTCCTTGATAGATTCATTGACTCTGTCCTTTTCTCTCATGTCCCTAACCTGCCAGCCATGACCCTCTGCTTATAATGATTTAATCAGATAAATTGAAACCCAGTAATATACATATGGTAGAGTGGAAAGGGCACTAGCTCTGGAACCAGAGGGCCTGAGTTCAAATCCTTCCTCTGTCAAATACTACCTATATGATCTTAAGTAAATTACTTCCCCTCCTCCGGTCTCAGTTCCCACCTGACCCTGTCAAATGAGGAGGTTGCATCTGATGCCCTCTGACGTTCTTTTCAGCTGTAGATCTAGGACTGTATGATCCCTGGAGGAGTAGAAGGTGGCTCAGGGTTAGTGGGGGTGAGAATGAACCTCCAACAAGCCAATCTGCATCCCTAACTTCCTTCGGAATATTTCCACCAAGATGTCTTGTAGGCGCCTCAAACTCAACATATCTAAAAAAGAACTGGTTATTTCCCCCCAAATCCAGCTCTCTTTCTAACTTTTCTTTCTCCTTTGGAGGAGACCACCCTATTTCAAGTCATTCAAATTCACAACCTTAGAGTCACCCTCAACTCTTTCCTCTCCCTCATTCCTTATATCCAGTCAGTTGCAGAATCTCATTATTTCTACCTCCACAACATCTCTCAGATCCAGCTTCTTCGCTCCACTCCGATGGCCATCATCCTAGTTCATTCTTTCATCACCTCCCACTTGGACTGTTGCAATAGCTTTCTTATTGTCTTCCCTGCCTCAAGTCTCTCCCCTCTCCAATCTAACCTCCACCCATGTGCCAAATTGATATTTTGGAAGCACAGCTCTGATCATACCCTTCCTCTATCTGAGAAGCTTTGGTGGCTCCATATCATTTCTGAGATAAAATCAAAACTCCTCTTGTTGGCATTTAAAGCCTTTCACAACCTGTGTCCAAGCTTTCTATGAGTCAATGTAGACTTGGAGCCAGGAAGACCTGGGTTCAAATCCTGCTTGTGGTATTTACTAGCTATATGACCCTGTCATATAACAACTCTCTGAGGTCCCCTCCAGCTCTCAATATTTCATTCTATGATCCTATCTGGCCAGGCTTATCTCATCACTCCTTTTCACATACTCTAGTCAAATTGGCTTTCTTGCTGTTCCCTCTATACGATATTTTATCTGGTCTCTATGATTTTGCACAGGCTGCTCCCTACAGCTAGAATGTTCTCTCTTCTCACCCCCACCTTTTAGAATCCATGGTTCTCTTAAAGGCTCAGCCTTTCCTGGACCCTCCCTCCCATTGTTAATGCCCTTTCTTGCCTAAGTTACTTTGTGCCTACTTTTTATATATTTTATGTTTGTTCAGATAACACCATGCTACAGTAATTAGTTCACTTTAAGCTTATGGGCAATATAATTGTCTCTGTAGTTCCATCCTCTGCAGCTTTAGGGAGTTTATTTTGGATGAAAAATTAGGAATACAATCATAGTTACTCTGAGCCCCCAATTAGGAAAATCCCTGAAATTTAGGCAGAGGCTTGACTTTCTACCTATATTTACCTTTATAGCTATTTCTAGTTAACCCCTGGCCTCTTTTTAATTGAGGCAAGATTCAAATTTCCCCAAAAGTTTGGTAATGAAGTGGCAGTTTATATGACAGGCACCAGGAGAGGAAGTTGGGGAAAGAACAGACCTGTTTCTTGGGACTTGTCTTCAGAGCTTGAGTCCCAAGTCTTCTACTTCAAGGCTCCTAGAGGGATGATGGCCCTCCTAGATGTCTCCCTTCTGTGCAACAGCTCAGTTTGACCTTCTCTTCCCCCTTTCACTGCTGTGTTCCCTCTGGGCTGCCAATTCTTTTCAACTTTTCTATGACTCGCTCCCTTCCACTTTGCTTCCAGAACCTTGGAATTGCTATTGGGTTCTGAGATAACTCCTCCTTTTTATATGAATTTCTTAGAGTGTGACCAAATCTCTCTCAGAAATGGTTTTTAATTAATTTAAGGAGGTGTATGGGTCCTATTCACACTCAATTCTGAATGATTGGCTCAGTCAAGAAGTGTTTTTACCTAACAAAAGTAATTACTTTTTAGTGGGGTGGGATAATTAATGGAACCCCCAATGCCTTGTACCTATTCTCTCCCCCTACCTCCAAGTAGAGTGTTAACTCCTCCAAGGCAGGGACTACTTTAATTTTTATATTTGTATCTCTAGCTCCTAGCACAGTGCCTGGAACATAGTCTAATGGAATGGAATTGAAAAACATCCCAAGCCCACATTAGTAGCCGCAGCATATCTGGGTCAGGAGAAGTCACTGAGGACCTAGTTTGAGATTACATATAGATACATCAGTGCAGGATGAGGAATGCATGTCAGTGCTACAAAATTCTAAAGGCTTTGACCATTTCCTGGCCAGAAACCAGAGCTGAGAGCCCCAGAATCACACCATAAGTCTGGAGGACTGCAGTCAGTACTCCTTTGGGGAGATGCGGCTCACTGCAGAGGTACCTTTCCAGATTTAGACCACATTACTTCCTTTTATGCAGCCTATATTGCAGCTAAATTGATCTTCCTTCTGGTCTCCAAAGTCAACATTCCACATCCCACAATTAGTTCATCACAAAGGCATTTAATGAAATGGTGTAGGAAGAAAAGTTATAACTATACATTTTCCTGTACTTTCTCATAAATCTATACAATAGCAGTAGAAAGAGTAGCCACACATGGATGGAGGTACATTTGCAAGGAACACTAAAAATCAGGGTACACATGAAGAGAGGGAGTACATGTAGGAGCCCTAGACAAGCAACACGTGTGGAGATCAAGGCCTGTAGCCTCTATGGGACTGGTCTAGGATGCTGCCGGCGAAGACACATAGTCTTCACCAGACATTGTTCTCTTGTAGCCTCTGCTGGATCCTGTTCCATAGGATATAGCTTTCTAGACAGGTTCTGACTCAGCTGTATTCCTTGGCTTTTCAAAAGAAAAGTGGGTGGTATCATGCTTTTCTAGCTTAAAATAAAAAAGACTTCATATCCCCAACACTTTTTTTTTTAGCCCCAGGTATCAAGCTCTTTAGACCAAAAAAAAAAATACAGGGTCCTCCTAGCTAACTAATGTCTGCTGGCTTAGTCTTTTCTTTGGACTCTTCCTCATCCAGTTCTCTCTGCCGGAGAACTAAGCGTTCCATATTCCTACCAATTTTAATCTCTAAAGGCTAAGCTATCGACCAGGTAATGGTTATTTGCCCAATAACTGCCAAACAGCTTTGGGTTTCCAGGTTCCCAGTTTTTTCCCATGTAGATGAGTGGGTGGGGAGAAAGCATAGAGACATGACAAGACTAGGGACAGGGTCTTCCTCCACCAGCTCAGCCACAGTTTTAGCCCTTTCATATGCAGATGTGACCAACAAAGGCCTCAAAAGGCCATTCTAGCAGGCCCTAATAGTAGCATCTGTCTCTGGGAGAGCCAGGAGAACTGTGCTTGATTGGGAGGCGCCCGTACTTGAAGAGAAAGGCTTGTCTTTGGGAAATTATCCATGGTTCAAGGCTGAATGGCTGAAGGACAGGGAACACAGTGACCTTAATGTGAACATTTGGGCTGTTCATTGAATACATAAATGAGTTTTGGAGGCTTCACACCATTTGCAGTTGAACAGAATCAGTTCTCATTGAGATGTTCAGGACAACTCAGAACAGGGAGCTCAAGGATGGATTGGCAGGGGATATGTGACCATAGGATTTAGTGAGGCAAAACAAAGCAGCCTTGGAATTGCAGGAGAGTTTGGAGACACAGAGGAAGGGTTGAAGTTTGGATGGAGAAATCAAGGAATAGCCAGGGAAAATTAGGATATTCCAGAACTGCTACCCATGGGAACTAGTCGGAACTTCCAGGTACCCAGGATCAAGAAAAGCTTTGGGGAAAGCCAATTCACCTGGTTCAGTCCTACAAGCAGAGCCTGTGTGGTTACAGGGGCCTTTGTGCAAATTTGGGGGAAATGAAGCCAGCAAGAAGTGAGCCTTCAGCCAGGGGTAGAGGGGAAGAGCTCACCAGAAATCTGGAGGGGGAACTCAGGGGTCACAGGATCATAGAATTTGAGATATAAAGAACCTTATCAAGTCCAACCTCAGTTTACAAGGGAGGAGGCTGAAGTCCAGAGATATTGTGACTTGCTCGGCCTCACAGTAAGTAGCCAAGGCAGAACTTTAAGTTGCCTCTTCCTGTCTCCATGTGTGATGCCCTATCCACTTTGTCAGGCTGCCTGCCACTCACTAACTATGTGGCCCTTGGCCTTAAGTTCCCTGAGAATCAGGTACTCAAGAAGACATATCTACTGAGTTATATGCAATTACACTTCCTTGGGTATTGAGTAATGGAAAAGAGGAGGATCCCTGTGGGTGTTCAGTGTGATCAAACAAATATTCATTCAGCACCTACTATGTGCCAGGTACTGGGAATACTAAGACAAAGGTCAAACAGCCCTTGGCTTCAGAGACCTTACTTTCTCCTGGGAAGAAACAACACACACACACACACACACACACACACACGTGCACACACACACACGCACACACACACACACACACACACACACACGAATGAAGATGTGAAGCAGGGGTTTAAAAGGCTCACAAGATCATTGTGTACTCCCACAGGATTGTCCCTTACAAAAATGGGGGATACTTGTAACCAAGCATTGATAACTGAGGCCACAACCAAATAATGATCTGAAATAGCTATGATTTATCTTTCATTTCTGACTTCCAGGATAGAATAGTGGAGGTGGGGTGGGGGAGGGAGGGATGGACACATATTTTATTGGGTATGTGGGCAATTTACAATCTTGTGAGGATTAAGGCTGAGGGTGAATGGAAGATATATTCTCATACTCAATCTGGACACTAAATACTGAATTGTGCTCTTTTGGGGGCTGGTCAGTGCTAAGGGATTCCTTTGCAGATCTTCCTGGTGAATTTGTTGCAGCTGATATGCTGGGATGTTGTCATTAATTCTTTTATTGTCTTGTCATTTAATTCTTTCACACAATGAGCAGGAAATGTGTCTATCACGACAGAGTAGTTTTGCATCCCCATGGCTTATACTGTGAGTCAGAGAATTGGCCCATCCATTAGTCCACAATAGACTACACATGAGTTCAAAATATTTGTAACCGAGTGTCCCTCTCTGGAAGGAAGGCCTCTAATCACTCATGAGTCTTTATCATGACATGACAATTGGATTCGATAACATATAGGGCTTTCCAGGGACCAGAAAATTCACCCTCTGTTGTCGAGACCCCATATGAGGTTGCAACTCACAGTTTAAGAAGTGCTGTTAGGGGGTATGAGTATAAAAAGTTTAAGAAGCCCTGCTCTATTCCATATCATATCCTTTCAATCTGCATATTCTCCAGAATTCCCACAATGAAAACAAGAACAACTGGCCCCCATTCATTTCAGGTAACAGGACAAATATGGATTACAGGAGATTCTAGATTTCGAATATCAGAGAAGCCACTGGTATTAGCTGGTAATATAGAAAGATTATGGTGCCAAGGACAAGACATGGGAAAAGTGGAGAATGTTTGTACTTTGGTACTATTAGGCACTTAAGGTAAGTACACCTGGAAAGAACACTAGACACTTTCTTCAGAGGAACTGGTATGGGAGAGTCCTCAAGCTGTCAGCAAGCATGGGTGGAGGAACTGGGCTGGGGCTGTGCACAAGTGTTGAGCATCAGGCTGCTAGCAATGAGCGTAGGGGGTAGAGGAATTCAGTTCGAACTGTGTACCTAAGATGAGCATCAGGAATCATTCCACCGAGATCCAGGAAGTATTTATCTGTCTTATATTACCTTCACTGCTGGTAGAATGTGGTAAGAAGAGCTGAACTCTTGTGAGAGCTTGAGTGAATTGTGTGAGAGAGTTGGGAAGTGGACAGCAGGTGAAATTTTGAGACGCTATATATTGAAAACCACATATTCACGTTAGCTATGTTTTATCATATTTTTATTTATTTTGTTCAATATTTCCCAATTACATTTGAATCTGGTTGTCACTCAGTCAGGAGTCTTGCTCAGCAGGAGATGTGTTTGATATCTCTGGTTTGGGGTATTCCACTCCTGTCTCACAGTGTGGTGTTGTGTGTGGCCCTACTTTCTGTGCCCCTAAGAAGGTGGTCTGCTAGGAGCTCATATGACATGTCTGTATTTTCTTGGTGGTCTTGCATGGTCCATGGTTGGGTGGGAGCTTAGGAGACAGCATGAAATGCATCTAAGAAGAGACGTGAATGGTCATGATGTGTCCTGAAGATGTGGCTTCAGATTCACTTCTCTGAGGTTTTGACACTAGGTGAGTTTAGGATTAGGGATACTGCATTACACCACTATGTAAAATTGCATAGAGTGGGCACTTATAATTATTTTATTCAACATAGGAAAACCCAAAACTTGAAAATGTGATGTCTGTGCACCAATTGTCCATGCAGCCCCTTTTCAGCATGGTGCTGGAAAGTGAGGGAGAGTAGGGATCCCTACTCCCTGCCCCCTTCTTCCTTCCCCCAAAATTTCACTGTGAGATATGGCTTCTTGGATTTTAATGACATTATTTTTCATTACACAATGGCTTTTTTTTCCATTTTAATAACCAGCAGCTTTCACTAGCTAATTCTGGTGTGTATTAGTAATAAACTTTGCTTTATGAATGAATGGATAAATGGGCCCTGCATTCCCCCCCTCTATTCCCCAAAGGAGAAGTTAATGATATTCCCCAAATCCCACTGCTTCCAAATGTCAGATTAGAAATACATGATTCCAATCTACAGATGGTGCAGTCCCTTCAATTCTGGGGGACCCCCCCCTTTGCATTATTGTTATTTACTTAGCTGTTTCCTCTGAATCTTGAGATTCAAGTAATGCTTTGGAAAATATGGGAAACCAAATGCCACATTTACAATTGTTTCTGAAAAGGTCTAACCTTTATTAAAGTAACTGGGTAAATACAATCCAAAGGGGTTTATTTTCCTTGTAAATTAAATGGTATGTTTGTAGACTGAAAGGTCAATTTTAGGCAGTGCCTGGTCTTCAAAAAAGATCCCCTTTCTCCACAATAAATCAAGGTAACTAATTTGCTTCACATGTGCAATACATAAAGCAGAATTCTCTTTATCTGTTTTTGAAAATCAATTGTTCATGGCATTCGAAGCTGTGCTTGCTTCGATGCAGTATAAATGTGGGTTCCCTGAGACAAGTGTACAAGAGCTTTAATGTGAAGTATGGGACTCCCTACACTTGAGGAACTGAATTCATCTTACAGGATATGTAACCTAATCATGCTCTACATGGCACTTTGGGTCTATTTAGTCATTTTGCTCCTTGCTCCTGAAAAATATTATTTTTCTCCTTTTCATTAGAGAGAAAAATCACCTTTTCCTTCCCACCATAAAAAAAAAATTCCGTTAAAAAACATGACCCACTTAAGAGAGTCTGATTCATCACACTGGTTTTAGTTACAGAGTCTGCCTTGGCTCCGGACTCAGGTTTAACATCTTCTTACCAAAGAAGAAATGTAGGGGGGAAATCAATCAGGAATTTATTATTTGCTGGAAATGTTACCAGTGCTCCAAGAGAAACTTTCTGGGGCGACACGTTGCCAGACTTGATTCATCATGGCTCTGAAGAGTGCTGTTTGTATTGTAGGGGCAGATAAGCCACTACTAATAAAATCAAATAAGAGAAGAATATAAATAATAAAAATAATAGACAAGTGTTTTGCAGATATGAAGTTCTGAATAAATGATAAAAAGGGGGAACAGTAAACACTGGCTCTGGCTGACAAGTTTATTGGTGCGCTTGCTTCCTTTAATCTGCTAATGATCAGCCCCATGTTGTCCGCTTTGTAAGGTGTGGGTGCTATGTTCTCATGGTCAGACAAGGCATCTGTTTTCTCTTTCTAGCTTAGCTCAAACCTTATGGGTCACAGGGGTCTATTCCCTGGATGGGAGAGAGAGAGCGCTCAGGGTTCCCTGGGAACCCTGTTTGGGGGATGGCCACTCCTTTCTATCTCTGTTCTTGGGCTTCATTAAAAGATTGGTAACCAATCAATCAAGAAGCATTTGTTAAGTGCCTACTGTGTGCCAAGCACTATGCTAGTCTCTGAGGATTCACAATTGCTGTCCTCAAGAAGATTACTTTCCATTGAAAATGATGGAAATCCTAGACCAACCAATAACCAGGCAAATCATTTTACCTTTCTGAACTTCTGCCAAGTTGTGAAGGACAGTAGAAAACCATAGGATCCCATATTAGATCTAGACCTGGAAGAGACCTTAGAAGCCATCTAGCCCAACCCCCCTCACTTAACGATGAGGAGAATGAGGCCCAGGGAGGGGAAGTGAGTCGCCCAAGAATACATATAAGATCCTAAATCTAGAGCTGGGAGGAATCTTAGAGACTATTAAGTTCAACCCCCTCAATTTATAGAGGAGGAAACTGAGGTCCAGTTGAGGCTCAGAGAGATGATATGACTTTCTCAAGGTCACAAAGGTCTTTGATTAAAGTATAACACATAAATTGCTCTTTTATGTTACCCACAGGATGCTAGCATTGTATTTTCTAATTGGAGCTTAGCAACTTTAGTTTCTTCTAGATTTAATTCATATTTGAATTCATCACACTATGTTCTTTACCCTAGCTCTTCAGAAATGACTCATTTTCATTCCCTTTCTTTCCCTTCCCAGAGATCTAGAAATGTCGTTTCTAGTTAGGCAGACAATCATAGGATCCTAGATCTAGAGCTGGAAGAGACCTCAGAGGCCATCTAGTTCAAAGGTGGGGAACCTGCAACCTGGAGGCCACATGTGGCCTTCTAGGTCCTCGGGTGTGGCCTTTTGACTGAGTCCAAGTTTTACAGAACAAACCCTTTTATTAAGGGGATTTGTTCTGTGAAGTTTGGATTCAAAGGGCCACACTTGAGGACCTAGAGGCCACATGTAGCCTTGAGGCCACAGGTTCCCCACCCCTGATCTAATCGAACTCCATCATTTTATGGAAGAGGAAATCAGCGTCAGCAAAGTGAGGTGATCTGCCCCAGCTGACACAGGTAACGTGCTTTACACCCACATCATCCTAGCGGGTTAAAAAATGATCGAGACCACTTGATTGAAAGGCTTCTAGCATATTGGGTAGATGTCTTACAGAGGATATGCCCCCTCCCAAACCTCCAAGATACCCTGCAATGCATATAAGAATCACAGAGGAAGAGAACATGTGTATGATTTGCAATCTGTACCTCTGCAGGAAGTACACACATTGTTGATGGAGCCAAGGAAACCTTGGAGGAAGTCAATCTTTTGGCAGTAGACTCCTAATATATTTGTGGCTATAGCATAAATTCACAATCTGAGGTTTCGTATCCCCAAATCTTAGAGCAACAAGGAATGCTAGAGACCATCTAGTACCACAGATTCTTAATCTGGGGTCCATAAGCAGTTTAAAAATATTTTAATAACTGTATTTCAATATAACTGGCTTCCTTTGTAATCGGATATATTTTATTTTATGCATTTACAAATACTATGCTGAGAAGGCTTCACCAAACTGACTGCCCAAAGGGGTCTGGCACAAAAGGAGTTAAGAACTCGTCATTTCTGGAGCAGTGTTCTCATCTCCCACAAAGGGGGCTGACAAATAACACAGATAATGGAGGATAGGTGGAATCTGGATTTGGGATCATTTTGATTTGGTACCAGGGTTTCTTCTGAGTGTCTGAATTCAGGAGGTTGACACAAAGCCAATCGGAAGAGCAGACATCATCTTCTGTGAGGTCAGTATCAGGATGCCAGATATAGGAAGTATTGAGGAGTAGACTGTTTATAGAACCAACCTATCTCTTCAAAGCTTTGCTGTTTCCTGCTTTTTGGACATGCTTCCTATCCCTGGTCAGTCAGAATCCCCTGAATACCCCCTTGGCTCAGCCACGCCAATATGGGTTTGAACTTTATTTTGCAGAGGAAAAAAACTGAGGATCTTTCTAATCTTACTTCTATGCAGGGTGCCATAGACACTCACCTGATCGGAGATGAACATCAGAACCAGAAGCTATGAGCAACGGATTTAGGATAGGAGGAACATATTTGGGACTATGTATCAGAGGGAAGCTCCATGCTATGGAGAGATCATGACCACTACTAACTGGGGCCCATCTATTCACTCTTACGGTTCTTTCCTTGTTTTCCCTAGGTGGAGTCTTAGTACCCTAAGTGGAACTGCCCTGCAGGTCTATGGATGTGGTCTTTCTTCAGCCCCTATCTCACCCCCAACTCATGAAGACTAGTTAATTTCTAAGATTATCTCTACTTCTAAGAGTCTATGAGTTTCTAGGATCCTAGAACTTATCATAGGATCTCAGAGTTGTATGGGACTTCTCTAGTCATCTACTTCACTGTATATCCTCAAAATAATCTCCTGTACAATACACCTGAAAAATGGTCATCCAGCCTTTGCTTGAAGACTATTCATGAAGTAGAAACCATTATTCATTGAACTGACCCAGTCTACTCTGGGCTAGCTCTCCTGCCAAGGAAGTTTTCCCTTATGTTAGAACTAGATTTGCTTCTCTTGTAATTTCCACCCAATTTTGAACTGGAAGGGACCTTACAGAGCATCTAGTAAATTCTCCTCATTTTACAGGAAAACTGAGGATTAGAGAGTGACTTGTCCAAGGCCATGCAGTGAGTGAGTGGCAGAGCTGGCAGAAGTCAGGTCTCCTGATTCCAAGTATCACGTTCTTTTCACTAGACTTCACAATTTCAGCTAAGATCATGAGCCCTTTCAAACAGGAGCTAATTATTACTTTAACAAGTCTTTACCCGCCCCCTCCAACATTACCTAGACCAACAATGTCAAACTCAAATAGGAACAGGGGCCTCTAAACTATACATAAAGATCCCCACGGGCAGATTTAAACTTAGAAAACCACACATTGACATTATTTTGTGTTTTGTTATTTTTTATTTATTTTGTTAAATATTTCCCAGTTACATTTTAATCTCGTTCAGGCCATGTATGGCCACTGGGCTGCGTGTTTGTCAGTCTATTGCTTGGTATATCGTAGATCCACCATTTTCTAAGTTCAGTCTTTCTTCTGGGCTTGCCCCGGTGGGCCCTATAGCCACTGGATTCCTTGCTCTGGGTCTCCTAAGCGGATAGTTCCAGTAGAGTCCAGTGGGTAACACTATAACCTACCTCATCATGGAGCCCAGTATCAATGTTTAGGATTAACCCATTGCTGTGACATGTCTTGGCTAGAATGTTAGCATTTAGAATTAGGAGTGGCTATTTTCAACTATGATGAGCTAAGAAAAAATGCCTTTCATATGTTTTTCAGACCAGTGCTTTGTAGTCACAACAGTTATATATCAAAGAGTCCCATTATTTCCCCACTGTCCTCCTCCTCCTTCCCCTACTCCCTGATAGCTTCACTCCCCTTCTGTTGATAAAGTACTGAATCTCCATACCTAACTAGACAGTTGAATTGTATGTGTAAATCTCAATATTCCCTAAGCATTATTAATACCATTAGGTTGACATGTTCTGGTTCCTAATCTTCCTGCCATCCCTATGACTGTCTCTAGAACTTGAATATATCAACCCATCACATGATCTCAGAACCATTCATTCATCCATTCAATATACAGTTTTTAATTGCCTTCCCATGTCCAAAGCCCAGTACTAAGCATTGAAAATGCAGGGGTGGGTACCATGAAAATCTTGTTCTCAAGAAGTTTGTCTAAAAATAGAGGGACAAGATACATACATAAAAACTGCTATTCTGGTGAGATAAGTACATGGGAGAAGTCCAGGAAAAGTGCTAAGAGAACTCAGAGGAAGACGTCACTTCCACTGGGGAGGAGAGGAGAGTGCTTGGAGAAGGCTTAGTGGAGAAGGCAGCATTTGAGAAATGCCCTTGAATGAATGGATGAAAAACACTTATCAAACATGTATTATGTACCAAACACTGTGCTAAGTGCTGGGATATAAATAGTAAAAGAAGACAGTTCTTGCTCTTCAGTAGCTCACACTCTAATTGGAGAAGAAAACACATTAAGAAGAGTTCAGTGGAAGCATGGATGCCAAGACACAAAGTCCTTAAGAATGCATTGGGATATCTGTCCCAAAGAGTGGGGACTGTGGAAGGGATTGGCCCACCACCATTGGGAAGGGGAGTATGGATCTAAAGATCAGAATAGAGTGGAGAATTCTGAGTTCTCTCCAGCAGGATTGGGCCAGGACAGTCAGGCCAGGAGAGGAAAAAGAGAAGGAGGAATGGGCAGGAAGGTTGAGAATAGAGTCTTGGGGCCTGGGACAGGGGAAGGGGAGAGCATCCACTTGGTCCCAGGAAGGGAAAGACTTCAGCAGATGGAGATGGGGGTAGGAGTGAATGTGTTTCAAGGCTTGTTTTCAGATCTGATACAAAAAATTATTTAATATTTTATTTTTCCCAATTACATGTAAAAACAATTTTTAACATCCATTTTTTAAAATTTTGAGTTCCAGATTCTCTTCTTCCCTTTTTCCCATCCCCTCATTGAGAAGGCAAGCAATTTGATATAAGTTATACATGTGTAATCATGCAAAACATTCCATGTTAGTCATGTTGTGAACGAAAACACGATCGCCTCCAAAAAAAAACCAAACCAAGAAGAAAAGTAAAGTTAAAAAAAGTATGCTTTGATCTGTATTCAGATTCCATTAGTTCTTTCTCTGGAGGTGGATAAGCATTTTTCATCCTAAGTCTTTCAGAATTGTCTCAGATCACTGTATTGCTGAGAATAGCTAAATCATTCATAGTTAATCATTGTACAATATTGCTGTTACTGTGTACAATGTTCTCCTGGTTCTGGTCATTTCACTTTGTATCAGTTCATATAAGTCTTTCCAGGTTTTTCTGAGAGATCTGATACTTTTCTGCTTGAGATGAGAGTAAGAATGTG
Organism: Vombatus ursinus; assembly: GCF_900497805.2. Lineage (NCBI taxonomy): Eukaryota > Metazoa > Chordata > Mammalia > Diprotodontia > Vombatidae > Vombatus > Vombatus ursinus. The sequence continues at coordinate 1,422,989 of NW_020944374.1, read as the reverse complement.
TTTAGGAAATATTTCCTTAATCATCAAGGCCAAGGGAAATGGGACATTTAATCTTAAAGACTCCTTGAAAAGGAAGAAGAGTCTGCAGATGTCACTTTAAGAAAACTCAATGTATGAAAACTCCAAAATTGCCAGATAAATTAAAGTTTCATCATGTATGTCACAAAGGTTTGCTTCATTTTTACAAAGGGATTGTTCACAGGTTGTTTTACATAGAGAACTACTCTTGAAAATTAGCAACTTTTTTTTTTTAGATGGCACAAGAGGCAGTATGTCATAGTGGGTAGCAAGCCTGTCTCAGAGTCAGGAAGACCTGGATTTAAGTTCCATGTCTGCCATATACTGGCTGGACAGTCACTTAATTTCTCAGTGCTCTGAGAAACTCTCTAAGACTGTAAGTTGAAGGGCAAGTTCTTAACTGCATTGGGAAAGGGAATTCATCATTTGGAGCCTCTACACTGATGAAATTACAGATCCAAAAAACCCCAAATTTTATGTTTTCCAAAAGATCATTGGCAACCTGACAATAGAGGTGATAGTCTCTTATACTCTGACTTTGACTTTGACAGATAACAACTGGAGCAATGTAGTCAATTCTGACTACTTCATTTTAGTAACGATGTTGACAAAGCGGAATATGTCCAGAGGTTGTGACCAGGACAGTGAAGAGCTCTAAACCAGCACTTCTTAAACTGTGGGTTGCGATCCTATGTGGGGTCTTAAAGCACACTTTAAGAAGTGCTGAGAGGGGTTGTGAGTGAAAAAGGTTTAAAAAGCCCCGTACTAAACCACACCATAGAAGGATTACTTGAAGGAAATAAGGATATTTAAGCTGGAGGAGAGAGGAGTTGGGGGCTAGAGAACATGACAATTGCCTTCAAATATTTGCCATGTGTAAGAGGGATTAGATTTGTTCAATGTAGTCCCAGAGTACAGAATTAGAATCAATGAATGGAAAGTACAGGGAGTCAGATTTCAATGCAACATAAGGAAGAATTTCATAACCATTACAGCTGCCCCAAAATAGAATGAGATGCCTTGGGAGGTATTGAGTTCCTTGTTAATGGAGTTGGCAGGAACCTCAGAGGCTATCTAGTTCAACCTATACTTGAACAAAAATCCCCTTTATGACAGTCCCAACAAGTAAAGAGAACATGGACAGAAATCACCAGAAAAGGGCACCAGTTATGCAGACACTACATATAGGACCACAGAAAAGGGAATGCGATGTCCACAAGAATACCCATAGTGGTTAAAAAGCCTAGTAAAATTGAAGGAAGAGATAAAAAGCAAAATTATAGATTTTAGTGGATGGTTCATAAGGAGAGTTGATGATTTAGAACCAAAATCAGAAAACCTTAACAAAGCACTTTGAAAAAGAAAATGGAGGAGACAACTAAAAATGCAGTGATAACAAGAATATTCAATTAAAAAGTAAAAAGAAATAAAACCAGGAAAGCGTGAGAGCTCTACAAAAATGACCATTGACAATATTTGAAGAGATTAAATAAGAAGCTTCAGTGTCTCAGAAAAAAAAAAACACCTCATGATAAAAAGGATATCTGACTTACAGGGCAGGGTCAAAGAAGGGATTGCTTTAAGGAAAATAATCTCTAGGGCACATTTTTAAAAATGGGAAGTAAGAACCAGTCATTTGGGTCTGGGCATTGAAGGTAAAGGGAAGAGAAGAGATTATTCCAAACAAAATAAACTGTGGATATTTATTGATGAGCTCTCCCTTTAATTTTGTGAAAGTATTATGACAGTAGAGTTTGATGGAGGGAAAAATAAACTTAGCAACCGTAACTGTGGATATTAATGGAATGAACTCATCAGTAAAATGAAAGATAGTGACAGACTAGATTATCAAGAAACCTGCCCCCAACATGTTGTAAATAAGAAATGGAATCTTAAAACAAAAAAGCTTCATAAAGAGCTAAAATGAAGGTTTGCAATAGAATTGGTTATGTTTTGGCAGAATCCACTAAAATTAGGAATGAATATCATAATTTTGCAGAAGTTGATAGTATTAAATAAATATTATTGATAGTGACAGACATGGAATCTATATCTTAATTAAAGATACCATAGCTAATGAAACAAAGGATATGGATAGGGACCAAACCCTCTGCTTTCATTGGCATGGGGATTCTTGGATGAGTAAACAACTTCTATCAATGTAGGTTGGTACTTTCTCTGCAACTATAGTCTTAGAGCATTGAAATGTTAAGTGACTTACCCAGAATCATACAACCAGCATGTTTCAGAGGCAGGACTTAAACCCAGGTATTCCCTGACATCAACACCAGTTCTGTTATACTGCAGCAGCTCTTATTAATGTATATGTGTATGTATAGAAATATGTATGTATGTATAGTATGTATATGTGTAAATTTATGTACGTATGTCTATATATGTATATGTGTATGTTTGTGTATTCTCTCTCAACAATCTTCAGCCTGGTATTTAAAGTCCTCCATACTAGGATTTTCACCAATCTTCCTAGTCTTATTGCATATTATTTCCCATCTTATACTCTATGCTCCAGTCAAACTGGTCTACTAACTGTTCCTTGTACATAACATTCTATTTCCCACTTCTATAACTTTTTTTTTTCTTCTATAACTTTTTATAGCCTGTCTCTCATGTCAAGAGTGCCCTCCTTCCTCACCGCAGCCTCTTAGAATCCTGAGCTTGCTTCAAAGCATAGCTCAGGGGCCACCTCCTATACTAGATCCTTCTCTATCCCTCTAGTTTATTAGTCTTCTATCCCTCTTGAAATTCCTTTTTAATTATTTTTGTATATACTTTTTATTTACTTCTCTGTATACAAGTTGAATCTTCTAGTAGAGCATAAACTCCTTGAGAGCAGGGACTGCTTGGGTCTTTGTATTACCAGTAATGGTGCAATTTCTGGCACATAATAGGTGCTTAATAAATGCTCAGTTAATGAGTGAATAAATGGAAAATAAGCAGGTTCTATTTCATTATATTCCCAGCCTAGCACACAGCCATGCAGATGATAAGTGCTAAATTAAATATTTGTTGAATTTGTGGTTGAAAGACACCGTTGTGGCTAATGAAATGAATGTGCTCCAGTTCTGTAGCTTCCAAAGAGCACTAGTGATCAATCAATCAATTATTTAACAAGCATTTATTAAGTATCTACTTCATGCCAGGTAATGGGCTAAACACTGTGGATATAAAGTCAAAGGCAAATCATTCTCTTACAGTGAAATAGATCAGCAGCATTTCTGGAATCAACATAAAGCATCCCAAGAGGACTTCTTAGAAGTGAGTAACACTCATCTGTATGTAAAACTAGGATATTTGGATGGTTTTATGGTCTTATCAGAGGGGTACTTCCCCTATAGATTCAGATTGCTGCCCTTTCCCATCTTTGCATCCAGTGTTGTTCTTGTTCATGTCTTTCTGTAAATTCTCCATAGAAGATTTATCCAGTGTGCTGGAAGGCTGCCTCAGGGTCTTCTATCATACGAATCTAAGCTTATTAATAAGTTAGTCTCAGCATCTTATACGTTGATCCTTATAACTCTCTTGTGAAGAAGGTGGGAAAGGCATTATTATCCTCATTTTGCTGCTGAGGAATTAGGCACTAGTCAACAAAATTTTATTAAGTGCCTACTATGTGCCAGGCACTGTACTAAGCACTGGGATATAAAGAAAAGCAAAAGATAGTCCCTGTTCTCAAGGAGCTCACAGTCTAATCACAAACAAACAGCTGTGTATAAACAGGCTATATAAACAGAATAAGTAGGAAATAATGAACAGAGAAAAGGACTAGTATTAAGAGAAATTGGGAAAGGGTTCCTGTAGGAGGTCAGATTTTAGCTGCAACTTGAAGGAAGCCAGGGAACCAGGAAGGGGAGAATTCCAGGAATGGACAGACAGTGAAAATTTCCAGAGTAGGGAAATTTGAGTGTCTTATTTGAGGAACAGGAGGGAAGTCAGCATCACTGGATTGAAAGATATCTTGGGGGTTGGGGGTTGTAAAGTGTAAGAAGTCTCAAATGTTGGGGAAGAGGTTAAGTTATAAATGTCAAACAGAGGATTTTGTATTTGATCCTGGCAGTGATGGGGAGCAATTGTAGTTTATTGAGTAGGAGAGTGACATGGTCAGACTTGCACTTTAGAAAAATTGCTTTGACAGCTGAGTGAAGGATGGGGGAGGAGTGGGGAAAGGCTTGAGGCAGGCAGGCTATTGCAGTCATTCAGGCATGAGGTATGAGGGCCAACACCAGGGTGAGTGGAAGTGTCAGAGGAGAGAAGGGGGTACATTGGAGAGATGTTGCAAAGGTGAAATCAACAGGTCTTGGTACCATATTGGATCTGGGGAGTGAGACAGAGTGAGGAGTCCAGGATGACTCCTGGGTTGTAAGCTGAGGGACTGGGAGGATGGTGGGGCCCTCTACAATAATAGGGGCATTTGGAAGGGGAGAGAACTTGGAGGAAAGAAAATGAATTCTGTTTTGGACATGTTGCGTTTCAGTTGTCTACTGGACAGCCAGTTTAGTAGGCAGATGAAGGGATTTCATGTTATAGAATGTCAGAACTGGGAGGAATCTTAAAAATGAGTTCATACAACCCCCTCATTGTTCAAAGAAGGATACTAAGACTCAAAGAAGCAAGATGACTAGTCCAATATCACCCAACTAGTAAGTGGCAGGTGTTCTGATTACCCAATCAGCCCCCTCTCCACTGCCGCCCAATTCCTAAAACATGGTAGCAGGATTGTCAACTTTATAAGTTTTGTCACGTAGAAGACGTAGAAGACAAAGACCTGCTTTAATGAACAGATAAGGACTGGTTATAAAAATAATAAAAATTATACTAGCTAGCATTTGTATAGTGTTTTAGGGCTTGCCAAGTATTTTATACCTCTTTTGATTCTCATAACATAACATAACATTTGATTCTCATAACATAACCTTTGGGGTAGGTGCTATTATTATTCCCAAATTTTGGATGAAGAAATTGAGGCAGTTTAAGTATGTTGCCCAGGGTCACATGGGGAAAAGACGAGTTAGGTGATACAGTGGATAGAGCATCAGGCCTGGAATCAGGAAGACTCATCTTCCTGAGTTCAAATCTGGCCTCAGACACTTACTAACTGTGTGACCCTGGGCAAGTCACTTCACCCTGTTTGCCTCAGCTTCCTCATTTATAAAATGAGCTAGAGAAGGAAATGGCAAACCACGGCAGTATCTTTGTCAAGGAAACCCCAAATAGAGATGGGGAGAGTCAGACGTGACTGAAAAATGACTGAACAAAAACAATACATGAGGGAAAGAGTGAAGGGAATAAGCATTTACATAGCACCTACTAAAATATGGCTGCCTAGAGAAGTTTATCAGTATTGTACATGAATTTCATGATGGCATGCTTGTCCAGGTTTTGGATAACGAATGATACTCTTGAGTTTTCCCAGTCACCAATAGCTATGTGCTTGTGTCCATGCTTTTCAGCATGTTTTCAGCAATGTCGTCAGACACCTTCAATGAGAACAAACATGGCATTAAGGTCAGCTACTGCATTGATGGTAAATTATTTAACTTGAAAAGACTACAAGCCAAGACTAAAGTGGAGGGAGAGTTGATGCATGAATTTTTGTTCACAGGTGATTGTGCACTCAGTACAGCCTCTGAAGCTGAGATGCAATAAAGTATGGATTGATTCTCTGCTGCTTGTGCTAATTTTTGCCTAACAGTTAACACCAAGAAAACACAGTTCTCCACTAGCCAGCACCATGCCATCCGTATGTGGAACCATTAATTACAGCAAGTGTAGAAATTTTGAATATTGTGGATAAGTTCACTTACTTTGGCAGTATACTTTCCAGGGATGTATATGTATATGTATTATCTATGTCGATGTATATATCCACATAGGTGATGAAGTTAATACATGCATTGCCAGAGCTAGCTCAGTATTTGGGAGGCTCTGAAGGAAAGTGGGAGAGAAGAGGTATTAGACTGACTACCGAACTGAAGGTCTACGGAGCCTTTGTGATGATCTCCTTGTCATATGCTTGTGAAACCTTTACAATCTACCAGTGCCATGCCAGGAAACTGAATCAATTCCATCTACACTGTCTGAGGCAGATTCTGAAGATCACCTGGCAAGATAAGGTACTGGACACTAAGCTGAACTACCAAGCATTCAAACTCTACTGAAGAGAGCACAGGTCTGAGGGGCTGGTCATGTTATTCAAAAGTCAATCATATATTTGCCTAAAAGACAATTTTACAGGGAACTCACACAAGCCAAGTGCTAACATGGAGGTCAGAAGAAGTGATACAAAGACCTTCTCAAGGTCTCTTTGAATAACTTTGGAATCAATTAAGTGACATGGGAGACACTGGCACAGGACCACCCAGCATGGTATGCCCGCATCAAAGAAAGTGCTGTGCTCTGAGTGAAGCAGAATTGCAGTAGTTCAAAAGAAACATGAGATGTACAAATTTAGAGCCATCTCCACTCCAAATGTTCACGTGGACTATTTGTACCCAAACTGTGGTAGTGCCTTCCAAGCTTGTATTGGTCTGATCAGCTACAGTCGGACACACTGTACCTTGACTTCAATATAGTGACGTCATTTTGGTCCTCTTCAAGAACAGAGGACAAAAACCAGTCAACCAACTATGTGCCAGACACTTTGCTAAGCTCTTTACAAATGTTATCTCATTTTCTCCTTACAACATCCCTGTGAAGTAGATGCTGTTGTTATCCTCATTTTATTTATTTATTTTTTTTAACATTCACTTTTTATTTTGAGTTCCACATTCTTTTCCTCCCTTCAGCCCTTCCCCCACCCATGGAGAAAACAAGCTATATGATACCCGTTATGAATGTGAAGTCATGTAAAACATATATTATTCCCATTTTGCAGTTGGGGAAACTGCGGCAAACAGAGGTTAAGTGACTTTCTCAGGGTCACACAACTAGTGCCTGCAGCCATATTTGAATTCAGGTCTTCCTGACTTGGGCCCAATACTCTATCTACTGTGGTATCCCCTAGCTGCTCCAATTTTTTGTATGAAATGTGTTTTATGGCAATATTCATTTTCTTCAATAGGTTAAGTATGTGTTTCTGTAATATTGTTCTTTTTTGTTTCTCTACTTTGATGGTTTGTGATCTCATTGCTGTGGATTTTCCCTTGAAAAGGCTTCCCTTGTGTCCATCTTCTTGGAACCAGGGGCCCACCCAACATCCTGAGAGCTTTCCTCTCTACCTGGGGATGTCACCGAGATACCAATGGCCTGCCCTGGCTATGCATTATTCCTTGTTCTTGCTCCATGACTGGCCCACCTCCTTTAAAGTCATAAATCTCCATGATGTCTTTTATGTTGGCTCTTGTATATAATTTTGATGATAATATTTATTTAGCAGCATGCTCTGTGCTGCATACAAACTGCACCCCCCATTATCCTTTGAGTGACTTCCAACTGTCCGTTTTAGGAGATCATGGTATTCCTTGATTCATTGTCATATAGAGTCATTAGAAAAAAACTGGTACTAAAAAGATTGACTTTTGGTTCAGGGAAAAGCTTGAGGTCATTAGCAGCACTGTCCCATTATCTCCAAAGTGTAGTGTGTTAGAAAGATCAGTGTACTCAGGAGATTCAAAATCCACCTCTTAAGCTTCCAACTGCATGACCATGGGCTAGCATATCTGAGCCTCATTTTCATCATCAGCAAAATAAGTAGCTTCCTTGCAGGGAGTTTTGAGAATCAAATGAGATAATGTATGTAAAGTACTTTGCAGAATATTTTAAGTGCTATATACTGTTACTCCAACTCTCTCTCTTCCTCATATTTAATTAACATCCTAGTTGACTGTCTATAATGTCTGTCAAAAATCTCCATGATAGACCAATTCTATGAGCTGTCTGTACAACTGCATGTTATAGTCTAGTCAATAGACATATTTCATCCACTTGATTTTTCTTATTTGGATAGTTAGGCTTGTGAAACTTTTTTTGGGGAGTGGGCGGGATTGTGACAGCTTTAATGGATAGAATGCCAGGTTTGAAGTCAGGAAAATCTGAGATCATATCCTGCCTCAGACACTGTGTGACCCTGGACAATTCATATAACCTCTCTGTTTCCCTTTCCTTAGCTGTAAATGGGCACAATAATAGGACCTACTTCACAGAGTCCTTGTGAGTATCACATGAAATACCATTATGTCAGTTTGCAAACCTTGTATATCTCATGATATTTATAGAGACATGTTTGTAACTTAGATTTTACAACAATAAATGCTGTCCTTCCTTCATGCATGTCAAAAGTTAAATACTGCTTGGTCTTAGAAAACATACATACACACACACACACACACACACACACACACACACACACATACCACAGTTGTGTCGATAACCAGGAGACTCTCAGTGACTTGTATATTAGCAGACAGAATATTGTGTATGCCTGCTGTGTTAACAAATAACTTGCACTCCTCTCCAAACTGCTTCGTGGAAAGTCCCAGGATGGGAAGAGGAAGGTTGTAATCCTCCTGCTAAATAGCGCCTTTTGTCTGTCTTTTGCTTGCCTGCTCTTCTGCTGAGAAAAGTTTCTCATGATTGTTTACTTGTAGCCACCACCTGGCATGAAAGCAAACAGATAAGAGAAACCCTGCCACATTAAAACTCAAACTGTGTGACCTCATAGTGATTGTTTGGTCACTAACCACCAAGAAACCAGCCTCATGTATAGAGACTTAAAGGTAGAAATACTTATATTAAATGGTCTACGTAGGTGTGTGTGTGTGTGTGTGTGTGTGTATGTGTGTGTGTGTTTGCACTCATCTGTTATGTTAGATGTTAGAACCCTTCCTGGCATCTCTTTCTGTATGTCTAAATAGCATCATTCTACTCATATTATTTTCCTTTCCATTCCTAAGCCCCTGAAAGGGACCTTTCTATCTCTAAAAAGTTATAATCATATAGATGGATAGTGGCCATCAGAGCAGGAGAGTTATTTGATGGCCCTTCAGTCCTGGTAATGTAAAGTTGAGGGTCTTAAAGACCCCAGCTCAAGTCCTTGAGGAAAGAAAGAAATCAGATATTCCAACCTTATGTGTGGCCACTCTGTCTTAGCCGATCATTGCCCTCAGGCCCCTAAGAAGCAGGGAAACTGCTTAAGTATCACCGATATATGACAGAGATGGAGCTTTTCTCTTATACAATTTTAATGTGAAAGCTTTAGTGGCTTAAACCTGCACTGAGTCTTTGGGACACCCTGGAACAATAGCATATCTCTATTGTACAATTGGCATCTCACGAACTGAATCTGTAGATGTTGAAGCTTGCCAGGCTCAAGGTGGGCTGGCGTGAGGCTCAGTCTATAGGACCAGATAAAGATATATCACTCATCTGGAAACATCTGAGAGAACCCCACAAGCCACTAAGAATGGTGGCACATTTATGTGGTCTCTGCCACTGGGGAAACTGAGGCTAGAAGATCTCTTGGGCTTGAAAGTTCAGAGCTACACTGAGTGAGGCTGATCCGTTTGTCCTCACTAATTCTGTCACCAATTTGGTGAGCCCCTGGGTTGGGGGTCTACCAGGCTGCTTAGGAAGGAGCCTAGATCAGAAGACTTCCAGCCTGGGTGAGATAGGAAGGAAAAAAGTGTTGATATAGTACCTACTATGTGCTAGGCACTGTGCTAAGAGCTTTACAAATATTATCTCATTTAATCCTCACAACAACCCTGCAAGGTAAGTGCTATTATTATCCCCAGTTGAGGAAACTAAGGCAAACAGAAGTTAAGTGACTTGTCCAAGATCACCTAGCTAGTGTTAGAGGCAGAATTTGAACTCAGGTCTATCTGACTCCAGTCCCAGTGCTCTATCCACTGCAGCGCCACCTAGCTGCCTCACATGATAGGGAGACCCAATCTCAATAAAGGACAAACACAAATGACGGATTCTTTGGCTAGATGGCCTCCATGACTGAAGTAGTACTGTCTTTAATTTGCTTGGCAAACCTTAATAAAAAACAAAGCTGATTCTTGCTTTGGGGTAGGAGTTCTTAACCTGAGGTCTGACATTTTTTTTAATGTTTTGATAACTACATTTCAATATGTTGATTTTTTTCATAATCATGTATATTTTATTTTTATGCGTTTAAAAGCATTATTCTGAGCAAAGGTCCATAGGCTTCACCAGACTGATTGCATGGGATCCACAGCACAAACAAAGTTAATATGCCATTGCTTGTACAGGTTATGCTGCTACAGGAAGCTTTCTCTTCTTTCCCAAAGCTTGGATCCCCATGTAGCTGAGCTGTTCTAAGGTTTTGAGGGGAAACAATATCAGGACCAGTGCTGGCCTTAGATATAGGCTTTAGGTAGTCACCTCTTTTGTGTTATATAAAAGATGCCCAAAGGCTCAATATGTCCTCCATGTGTCTGAAATCTGCACCATTAAAACTCTCATAGGGTAGGGTAAGAATTCCCTGGTATAAAAAAAAGTGTATATATGTGTATATATGTATATGTGTATATACATATATATGTGTGTGTGTGTGTGTGTGTGTGTGTGTGTATGTATATGTATATACACACATACATACATATGCATACACACATATGTATGCATGTGAAGTAGGATTGGGCAACCCATCAGTGCCCATTAAGACTTTAGCCTCAGAAAGTAAGACCATAAAGAAACGGGAGGTAGAGAGGTAGAGGTAGAATGGAGAGCTGGGACCAAGGAGTTGTTGTCTAAGGAGGTCAGGTACAGAGGGGTACCACTGTGGGAGCTGTTTGTAGCCAGAGGGCAGCATGCTTAGGGAGAGGGATCTAAAAATGGGAGGCCAGGGGTGTCCAAGTCTAACTTTCCAATTTCAGAGTTCTATGGAGGGCCAGCCCAGATCATAAGATGCTCTATTTTGACATACTTGAGAACTTTAAGATCATCTGGTCCAACCCCATCATTTAATAATTGAGGAAATTGGAGGCAGCCAGGTGGTGCAGTAGATGGAGCACCTATCGTGGAGTCAGGAGGACCTGAGTTCAAATCTGGTCTCTGACCAGACACTTGACACTTACAAGCTGTGTGACCCTGGGCAAGTCACTTAACCCCAATTGCCTCGCAAAAAAAAATAATAATAATTGAGGAAATTGAGGCCCAGGGAAATGAAGCAACTTGCTCAAGGGCACAGGAATAGAGCTGTCCTAAGATGTGAACCTCTGACCAGATGGCTTTTCCTGGCCTATGCCATGAGGTTAATACCTGTTGGGGACAGGGTGTGGTTGTACCACACCTGGACTTAGGTTACTAGGATGATGAGTATCAGAGCTTTCCACATCAAATTACAGAGTAGGATTCTGAGTCTTAGAAAGGTGAGGTGACTTGCCTAGGGTCACACAGCCAGTTAGTAGTAGAACTGGGATTATAACCTCAGACTTCTGGGAAAGTTAGCAGGATAGAGTCAGAACTGAATTTTCATTGAGATAGGAATATGGCAGGCAGGCTAGAGAGGTCATCTATGGCAAGAAAGAATAGGCAGGTAATTTCAGTTCCAGAGTCCAGCAGTTCAGGCAGTAGGACTTAGGATCTCAGCCATGGCAATCAGGGGATAAAGGATGGGGGATTTCAGCTACAGAGCTAGGCAATGGATTGGCTTGAGGCACATGATGCTGTCAATCAGAACAGATCATTTGGCTCCTTGGTCTCGTCTTCTACATCTCTTGCTCAGGATGAGTCTCAAGTCATGGTTGGGGCCTGAATCTGAAGTGGGGAAGGGTATAAGTAGGAAGGCCTGGCTAGTGTTGGGGCATAACTACTTGGGGACCAAAGTTCTTCCTGACAGAGGGAGAAGGAAGGAATTTTCATAATCTGCACTAGGCAGGTGCTGGGATTTGGGTAGGGGACAGGGAAGGGGAAGTCAGGTCAGAATCAGGCTGTATAAAAGGTTAGTAGGAAGGAGCACATGGCAGGACTCCATTGCTAACTTGCCTCTCTTTTCCAATTCACATGTTTTCAGTGAGACTTTGTACCCAAAGCTTCATGAGAACTATGAGCCCCAACACAGGTAGTATGGACTATAATTAGGGATGGCAATACCACATTGAGAACTTTTGTTCAAGATGGCCCCTGACAGACTCCCAAGTTAATGGCTTTTGTCCAAGATAGCTCTGGATTCAGGCAGATTAGTGCTCAAGTTTGGAGTCTGATGGGACCACTGTAGAACAGGCCTGTTAGACTCCACTCCAAGTACATGCTGCTGTTATCACTAACTGGAATTATAAGCAGAACTTATCTCCAAATGATGCCAACTTGCTCTCATTAAAACACTTGACCTCATTGATGGGTGAGTTAGATAGCCTTTTGAAGCTAGTGAAGCAAAAAAAAAAGTGAAATATCAGTTTCTTTAAAAATGCTTCTGATGGCTGATCAATTGTGCCACTTTAGCTTCAAGGTGGAGGTTACTTCCCTAAACACAGATTGTCCTGAGAAAAAACAGAACAGCAATAGCCCAACAACCCAGAAAACTCCTATGAGGTTTGTGGTGGAGGTTAAAAGACCCTGGGAATCTCCCCAGTTCTCCCAGCTCCCTCAAGGAGCCAAGGATCTGAAATCCAGAGCTAGAAGGGGCCTTAGAGGCCTCCAGCTCCACTCCCCCTTTCTGGCTCTTTCTGTTTCCTGTCTTTCTTTCTCTGTCTCTGCTTTTGTCTCTGTCTTTCTTTCTCTTTCCCTTTCCCTTTCCCTTTCCCTTTCTCTCCCTCTCCCCCTGTATCTCTCCCCCTCCCTCCCTCCTTTGACTCTCTCTTCTTCCCTCCTGCTTTTCCTCCTTCTTTCTTTTTCTCCCTCTTTTTTCCTCTGCCTTTCTCCTCACCCCCCTCTCCATACCCTCTTCTTCTCCCTCTCTGTTCTGTTTCTATCTGTCCCTGTTTCTTCCTTCCTCTATTTCTGTCTGGCAGTCTGTCTGCCTCTCCTCGCTCTCTGTTTCTGTCTCTCTGTGACCTCTCTGTCTCTGTCTCCCTCCTCCCCCTCTCTCTGTCTGCCTCTCTCTGTCTCACCCTGTCTCTGTGTCTCTGTCTCCCCTTAACCTTAACACCCCCTATAGGCTCTCTTATCTGCTTCTCAGTCTCTTCAAAATCTACCCTAAGGAAAAGAACTGATAAACGTAGTCATAAGGAAGTGAATTAAGAACAGAACCATTAGACAGTGAGCTAGTTGAGGGCAAGGCCTGTTTTGTTTTCCTTTATATCCCCAGTGCTTAGTACAGTGGCTGGCACATGGTAGGCACTTAAAAGACCCTAGCTGATTGATTGACTCATATTTCTTGAGCCTTTGATCTTGGTAGAGCACTTTCATTACAACAACCCTGTAAGGGATAAGATGATTATTCCCGTTTCTGTTACTCTCTGGTCCCATTCCCAAGGTCCTAAATGCTTCACTTCCTGGCCCTACCTTTGACTCTTGAGACTTCATCACCATGCCCTGGTTGGGGTAGCTTTCTTCTCCCATCCTGGCTTTTTAGCTCTCTTTGGTGTGTAGTCCTTACCGCATTAGAATGTGAGTTCCATGAAGGCAGGTCCAGTCTTTTGTTGTTTATTTGTTTGTTTGTATTTGTGTTCCCAGAGCTTAGCACAAAGTCTGATACATAGTAAATGGCTAAAAATGGAAAGGTAGTGGATAGAGTGCCAACTCTACCCCAACTCTGCCCCATCCCCCCATCTCCAGTCTCTCCAGATACTTTCCTTGTTTCCTTTTCCATTTACAAACATTTCCAGGACTCTACCCTTAACAAAAAGAAAGAGAAAAGTCCTGAACCTTTCACTTAGGACCTATCATTCCCTCAGACTATTGTCCTATATCCCTCCTTCCTTTCTTAGCCAAGCTCCTAGTGTAATAGAGCACTTTAAGGTCTGCAAAACACTCCACATATATTATTTCATTTAAGCCTCACAGTGCAATGACTGTGGGAGCGTAGGTGCTATTATGATTTCCATTTTTTACAGATGAGGAAACTGAGGTAGAGAGAGGTTAAGTGACTTTGCCCAGGGTCACAGAGCTAGTGAGTACCTCAGGTAGGTTTTAAACTTTGATCCTAGGTCTTCTTGATCCCAGGCCCATGATGCTTTGCCACTTTGCCATCTGGATGCAGCTTAGAAAAAAACATTATATTCAAGTTGCTTCCACTTTAGGGACACCCATTCCCTCCTTATCCCCCTACAGTCTGTCTTTCTACCCTTCAGCTAGACTGAAATTGCTCTCTCCAAGGCTACCAATGTTCTTCTAGCTGCTGAATTTGATGGCCCTTTCTCCTGTAATGGTAGGGTTGATTGATGGACTGATGTCTCACTATCTCATTTAAAGTGGGCAGAAGCAGCTGGATGGCATTGTAGTGGATAGAGGGCTGATCTTGGAGTCTGGAAGACCTGAGTTCAAATCCAACCTGAGGCACTTTCTAGCTATAGGATCCTGGCCAAATCACTTTGCCTCTGTCTGCCTCAGTTTCCTCAACTTTAAATTGGGGATAGTAACAGTACCTACCTCCCAGGGTTGTTAGGAACATCAAATGAGATAATATTTGCATTCCTGGTACATAGTAGGAGATTAATAAATACTTATTTCTTTCCTTAAACTAAGATGCCCAATCAATCAATCTCTATTGTAGGCCCAATTGTATTGTAATCCCAATCCCTAATTGGGAACTTCAGTGACATTGTACAGGCAGAGAATCTGGATAGGCTGAGCTAACTTGTTTACTCCCTAAAGGTATTCTAGACCAGCACTTCTTAAACTGTGGGTCACAACCCCATATTGGGTCATGAAAAGTTTGGCAGCAGTAAAAGGTTTCTGAACATACAATGACTAAAAATTAATTTAAAATCAAACATGTAATGAGTCTGAGGTATTTCTGGCAGTGCTTGCTCGTATTGCATCACACAACTTCACTGCAGCCTTGGTTCTGAACACAGAGCATGTGCACTTTGTATTGCATATGCCCTCAGGCCACACAACAACATACTGAAATGCAAAAAGGGGTTGTGAGTGGAAAAAGTTTAAGAAGCCCTGGTCTCAACATTATTAAGTGCACTGAGAAGGGTCATTGGAGAGGTTCCACTCAGCATGGTGTTCCAATGAAATGCATGAAGAGGACCTGGGGGGTGGGGGTGGGGGAGGCCTTCGAGATTTGAACCCAGATTCTATAAGCTCTGGTTCAGTGCTTTTTCTACTATGTCCTGTTGCCTCCCAAGAATGCAAAGGAAACTAGGTATACTGTTGTGGGTTAAAAGCAAACTGGGAACAGGCTAATGCCACTCTTTTGAATGGTAGTCAAGGTTTATCAAAGGTATTTAATTTTAGCTCTGAAGAGCAGAAAATGTAGTTTAAAAATAAACCAGCAATTGAGAACAAAGGCTGCTGAGACTTGGGGAATCTCAAGCAGAGGCATAAGTTTCCCAGTTGGACAGGAGATCCCAGGGGTGGGGAGGAGATTGTGAATGTTGTCATTTAGCAATTGTTAGGTGTGTTCAGTCTGTCAACAATTCCTGACTGCCTGCTTCATCCCCAAGCCCTGTGCTGAACATCCTGGGGAAATGCATTGGGAAAGGGCGCTGGACTTGTCAGATCTGCCATTAACTTGGTAGGTCACTTCTGGATGCTGGGCCTCTGTTTCTCCATCCACCCATCTATCCATTGAGTGAAGTGGAAGGGTTTAGATTAGATGCTTTCCAGAGGCCCTTCTGGCTAAGGGTATAGGCTCACTTCCTGACTTGGCCACTTATTATATGTGACCTTGGTCAAGTCAGTTACATTCCCTGACCTTCAGTTTCTTTATCTGTAAAATGAAGAGGTTGAACTGGATGATATTTATTCTGTATTCCAAGAGCCCTCCCAGCTTTGAAAAATTGATTTTCTAAAGTCTCTCCAGGCTCTGATGTTGTATGTTCTTAGGTTCTTCCCAGTACTGCTATTCTGTGTTCTAAGGTCCCTTTCAGCTCAGACGTTCTCAGCTCTAAGTCTGTCCAAGCTCTGGCATTCTCTGCTCTAAGGTCCCGTCCTGATCTGACATTCTATGCTCTAAGGGCTTATTCTGATCTGACACTCTGCTGTAACACTTGGACAATCTAGCAGCCAGGGAAGAATAAGAAGATATCTTGAGATCAGAAGCAAGGTGAAAAAAGGTAGCTAGATCTCCTTAGATAATTGGATTTCTATTTTGGGTTGAATTTTGTTTGCTTCTGTATGCTTGTGTCCTGTGCTTGCTGTCTGTTAAATCAGTTAAGCCTCATCCTCTCAGGAGGTGGGGACAGAGAGTCTTGTGGCTGGGGAAATACAGGGTGATATCTGGAGAACATGACTAAGAAGAAACAAGGTCCAGGGGGCATGGTCTACTTAGCTAATTGGATTTCTGCTTCTGGATTGGCTTCTGGTAGCTTCTGTCTGTGTTAGGGCAGGGCAGCAATGGGCTGTCAGTTAAAGGCATCTGAACAGATGGCTTGGTCCTGTTGCCAGAAAAGGTGGCAAAACCACTCTAAATAATTTAAACCTCACTCAGGACTCCCAGATCTTGCCCAGTGACTGAGCATTTAATGCTGCAAACAACACTAAGCTTAGCCACTGCAGTGGCCATAGCTGTCAGTGAATGATAAGGCTTAGCTGTGAGCTGGATTTGGTGTCGAAGGACCTGCATTTGAATCCTGCCTGGATCTGAGAATTACGTCTATATGACCTTAGGCAAGTCACTTAACCTCTAGGACTCAGTTTTCTTTTCTTTTCTTTTTTTAAAGTGAAGGTTAATTTTTTTTCCTGAATTTATAAGCATTTATGTTCTCTCCCTCCCACCTCACTTTCCCACTGGGAAAAAAGAAAAATAAAGTTCTTATATCAAACATCCATGATCAGGCAAAACAAATTTCTGTCTTGACCATATCCAAAAAATGTGTGTCTCATTCTGCATTCTCCTGGAGTCATGATTGATCCATTGCATTGATCAGTTTTTGTTGGCCTACGTAGCATCTAAAGCCCCTTCAAGTACTAAATCTATGAACTTATGAAGAGATCCAACCAGCTGGAACCTAGAAAGGATTGCCAAGTCCTGAGCCAAATGCTGAAGCCCCTGGGAACACAGGTGGTGTTTTCATCACCGCCGTCTATCGAAGGTAGGTATTCAGAAGAGAAAGACTGATTTGGGAAGTGAACAGCTGTCTGAGAAGATACTATTAGAGGATAGAATTTGAGCTATTTGCCACAGCTTAAAATAAAGGAATGATGGCCAGTAATAGAGTGTACAGGTCAAGGGCTCACTAAAATATACATGCATGGAATCTTGTCAGTCTAATCAATATAGTCCAAGAAAAGGAGAGACCCAATGGTTGGGGTGGATGGGATGATGGTTATTGATGTCAGTGAGCAGGATGAGCAACTCAGCTTTTATTTTACTTTTGTTTCTCTTCTAAGCAGTATGATCTTAAGACTGGAAAGGTTAGAGTAAAAAAAGTTTAGCAGGGAGTAAAAATCCAAGTTCAGTGAGGAGACGGCCCGGCATCTAGGTGCCCTCTATGCATTCATGTCACCAGGCTTGCATGAACGTCATTCTAGGGAAATGAAAAACCTGACAGATGGGACTATTGATGATCTTTGAAAAGACCTAGAGGGTGGGAGAGGGGTTGCTGGCTTAGAGGACAGAACCAAAGAGCATTGGGCAAAAGAGGTAGATGTCCAATTGAAATGAGGAATAACTCTCGATAATAGCTGTCCCAAAGTGGATTGGGATAAATCTGGATATAATGGGCTCCACCTCTTTGGAGGTCTTTAAGCAGAGGCTGGATGTCAACAGTGTTGCAGAGAGGGTACTTACTCATCTATAGGTTGGCTAGATACTTTCCAAGGTTAGATTCTGTTATCTTATGATCTCTGTTCAAAAAAGGCCCATTCCAGCTCTGTTGCTCTGTGTTCTAAGACCCTTCCTAGCTCTGATGTCTTCTGTCCTAAGGTCCTTCTCAACTCTGACATTCTGTGTTTTAAGGTCCTTCTTAGCTCTGACATTCTGTGTTTCCTCCCAGCTCTGACAATTTATGTTCTAATAGATTTCTCAGTTCTGATGTTCTCTGTTCTAAGGTCCCTCCCAGCCCTGAAGTTCTCTGTGACTTTGGACAAGTCCCTTCCTTCTGGGTCTCAATCTACTCCTCTGTAGAATAAAGGGGCTAGACTCAATGGCCTCAATGCCATGGCTTACCATTCTAGATATAGTCTTCTCTGAAGCCTCCTTTTGTGGAGAACGTGGCACGTTTGGTACCTCTGAGGGCCAGACAAAAGAGAGGGAGGGAAGGCCAGGATAACATTTTGATTCCAAGCTCCAAATCGTCTTCGAGGTGGGGGCAGGGTGGTCAGGAAAGCTGCTTTAGCCAGTTCTAGTCCTCTGCTTCAACTCTGCTGCCTGTCTAAACCCTTGTGTTTTGTTACTATAACTACGGGTTTGTAGGCGAAGATAAAAGGAGCAGGAGACAACTTAAGTCTTTAAGCCACTTTCTTGATTCCAAAGCAAAACAATTCAAATCCACTGATATTAATGAAGCCCCTACTGTGATCAAGGCAGTGTTGGGCTGCAAAGATGCAACAAGGCACAACCTTAATGAACCTACAGTGTAAGACACATACACAAATAGTGAGTACAAGGGAAAAAATGGATGAAATAGAAAGGAGAGGTGCAAAGTATCATTAGAAATTGTGGGATGGAGACATCCTATTCAGCTGGGGAGGTCAAGAGAGGATAATATGTTTGTAAATACAGAGCTGGAAGGGCCCTCTAAGGCTGTCTAGTCTACTCCCCTCATTTTATAGAGGAGGAAACTGAGGGAGGGGAAGTGACTTGCCCAAGGTCACACAGAGGATCCTGGGTCTAGAGCTAGAATGGACTAGAGATAGGAAAGCTGAGGTCCAAATAGATTTCATGACTTACCCAAGGTCAAACAATGCTTCATGGGGGGACTAGTCTCTGAGATTGGCCTAGAAGAAGGGGAGGGACTTCAGCAAGTGGAGGGAGGGGAAGAGGGTAGAGTCTATGATGTGCAGGGGGGATTGTGTGAGCAAAACCATGGAATTTAGTAATGGACAAGGCATGAATTGGAGATGGAGAATGGTTTGGCTGGAATGTTGAGTACACAAAGGGGAATAGTGGGAGATGAGACTGTCCAGGAAGTTGGAGCCATATTGTGGACCTAGAGATATAATCTCCCTGAAACATGGAGCCTTGGGGGCAAACGTGATTGATTATTCTAATTCTCGCTATTTGGGGTGGCCAGCTGATTCCTGGGGTCCATTATCTGGATCAACACCTCAAAACAACTGGTGCATTCCTTGAGGAAAAAGTAGTCAAAGCAGTAGTTTGACTGAGCAACCAGACAACTCAAAGTTATCTAGAAATGCCACCTTCTAAATTGATGGCAACATATGATAAATCATCCTCAGCTTATCTCTTATTGTTGTTGCTGTTAGCACAGCATGCTTTTATAACTCAGCCAAATTGGCTATTGACTCATAACAGAGCAGGGCCTATTGACAGCGCACACAAGAGCAATCTGTTGTTGAGCTAGCAATCTCCTGGTGCCATGACAAGTGTCAAGAAGAGCCGCTTTCAGAACTGTCACACCTTATAGGACAAGGCAAATGGAAGCCAGCCATCCTAAAAGAAGATCTATCTGAAAGTGAATGTGGAGCCTCTTTCCATGTGACAGCAGGCAGCTGGATGAAAATGGGAAAATGCAGTCAAGCATCCCCATCTCCCAGATCTTCCCCTGTCAAAATCGCCAGATGATTGACTGAATCTTCTAGTCTGCAGCTGGACCTTTGCTGTTACCACTCAGGAACCGGCCACATTTCAGCATGAGTGGTGGGTCTATGGCATGGGCAAAGTCACTGCCTTATTCCTGTTTGAGCGACTTCTGAATGTCTGGCTTTCTGCACACAAATATGGCCAAGTGGAGCCTGTCACAGCAGTGACAAAAACTAAACATCGAGAATTAAATTAATGTAGGCAGGAACCTGATTACAAAGATATGCTGAAGCATATGCTTGGTTGATTCCATTTCTAATTTGTCTGTACTAAGTTTCAGCAGTAAACAATATATTTTTTAACAAATAGAACTTCATATCTCAGTGTTCATGGATTCCTTCTCTCCTTGGCAGGACGACCTTGGAGTTATACACACTGTCCATCCTAGAGAACTGTCCCATTTGAGTGTGGAAATATTTTTATAATGGGAAAAACATTCAAGAAAGGACCACCAGGTCATAAATCAGATCTGTAGCTGGAAAGGCACCTAAAGAGCATCTGGTCCAGCCCCTTGAAGAATGAACAGATGAAGAGAATGAGGAGTTGGCCAAGGTCACACTGCTAATTTGAATACAGAGCTAGGATTTGAACCCAAATCTTCTGCCTCCAAATTCAGTGCCTTTCTAGGTTTGTGTGGCATGAGTGAGCACTTCTATCCAGGCTCTTTTTCTGAAAATTGCCAAGATGCCCAAACTGAATCTCCTCCCTTTGCCAAGTAAACACAATAAGTTTGAGGAGGGTTAAATTCAGGGCCCAAACTGTGGTTTCACTGAGCTTTCTAGTAGAATTGGCCATTTGCTTTCCTTTGGTTGAGATAAGACCATAGAAAGAAAACCAGGGCTTCACTGATTACAGTCAAACCTCCACTACTCAGCACGTTCAGGGAAGAATGGGTTCTAATCAGTGTGGTTTTCTGGGTAAAAGCAATGTACTCTGGGAGATTATGTGATTATGGAGCTCGAGGTGATCTTAGTGATCACCAAACTCAACTTTTTAGAGGAGAAACCTAAGGCCTAGAGAGGAGAAAGATCTTGCTTGAGGCCTCTCAAGTAGTAAATAGCCAAATTAGATGGGTAAATGAGGGTTACATCAAAGCCTCTTCCCTATTGTTATTATTGGAAATCTTTTCACAAATACCTGAGTCTGCTTCTCTGCTTTAATAAGTAGAGTCTAGGGATCCTCACTGAATCTTTGTTACCTGAGGATACTATAAGGCCTTGAGGTCATCACTGCAAGCATCCATCATTGTTGCCCAGGTCTGAAGTTAGAGATGAGAAACACTGGGATGAGCGTTTGCTGGGCCAAGGCATCACTTGGAGATTTTCGTGGCGTTTGCTCATGTTTTTAACTCAGTCTTTGACCTGAGCTTATTTTCTTATGATTGAATTTATAGGGATGGATGGGAAAAAACATCATCATCATCATCATCAAAACTGACTTTTCCTTAGTGCCTTAAGGCTCACAAAGCACTTTGGCACACTGTCTTTTTCTTCTTCATGATAGTCCTGTGAGCAGGAGATACTAGATATTATCCTCATTGTACAAATCAAGAAATTGAGACTCAGAACTCCATTCAATTCAACAAACCGTTATCAAGCATCCATTATGTACAGGGGCTTAAAAAATAGACATGGAAGCCTTTGTCCCCAAAGACATTCTACTGGGAGAAACAACATGTACACAAAAAATATAAAAACAGTAATTTTAGGGGAGGGGCATTAACAATTGTAGGCCTCAGGAAGGGCTTCATTTGGGAGGTGACACTTGAGCCTTGAGTAGAATGAACAACTCCAGAAACAGAGGTGAGGAGTCAGAACATCCCAGCCACAGTGTTCTAAGCTTTCTAGGCGAAGTAAGAGAGCATGTGAGTGGGCTGACTTAGTCTCTATCAAACCATATAGAAGGCCAAGGGTGCAGACTCATTCTTGATCTGAAAGTACGAGGTGGTGTTCAGGAATTCTATAGGCCAGTGGCAGGGATGAATCAAGTGGGTTCACACAGCAGTAGTTTCTAGGTCTTATCAGGATCGCTGCTCAGAAAGGTCCGTAGCGATAGCCACTCCAACAGCTACACAAGGGCTCCTGCTTTCATGGCCATTGTTGAAAGGGTATAATAATAATCATAATGATATTTAATACTCCTTTCCATTTTTCACATGCTTTATGATCACAAAGCGCTTTCAGATCATTATCTTATTTGATCTTCATAATAGTTCTGTAAGGTAGGTAGGGCAAGGATTCTGTAACCTCCTTTCACAGATGAGGAAAGGAAAGATCAGACAGGAAAAGCACCTTGCTCCAGGCTACACAGGTACTAAGCAGTAGAAAGGACTTGCCTGCTTATCTGCCTCCCCTACCTCGTTTATCCCCTGCCTCCAGCGGAATGTAAGTGATCAGAAACGGTTTCATTTTTGTCTTGTGTCCTGAGCGTTTGACCCAATGCCTGGAACATGGTGGGTGCTTCATAGATACTTGTTGATTCCTGGGTCCGAATCCAGTACTCTTTCCATACCATGCTGTCCATACCTAGGTAGTATTGATCATAAAACCATATATTGTTTAGCTTCTAAGGTCCCTTCCAGCCTCAGATCAATGATCCCATAATCCTATGATCTAGGAAGGATCTCATGAGTATTCTAACCCAATAATCTTATTTTATAGAAGATAAAACAGGCCCAGAGAGGTGAGGTTCCTTGCCTAAGGTCACGTAAGTTAGTGGAAGAGCCTGGGCTATAGATATCTGGTAGACTATCCTTAGACTTGGAAGGGGCCTTTACAGCTTCCTCGTCCACCAAACCACCACAATCACTTTGACACCTAGTCACCTGATTCCAGGCCGGTGTTCTTGCCACTGTACACAGTGTGACCCCTAACTAGGGAGCTTGAGTCCCCTGCATTGAGTTTCCTTAGAGTAGCTCAAGCCTGCAATATAAAATTTCTCCCCATGTGAGGTTCAAAGCCCAGACCAAATCTTCAATAGGAAGCTGTAAAATGATGAATATCATAGTTTCCCCTTCCAAGTCCCCGTTGCCTGGTACATCAAACAGGGAGCGACTGAACACTCTTCAACCAGAGAATGAAACCCTATTACCAGGGCCAGATGAATGGTGTAACATCTGAGTATAAAATAATTAAATCTTGCAGGAGTGTTGACTTCCCCTACATTAAAAAGACAGGTGTACCATTCCCATGTGCAGGAGGTATGACGCCAGCACCCAGCCAATAAATGCGATATGCAAGAGCAAATTTGTGTCCCAGGCTACAGTGTAGGTAATCATGTTGGTGGTGGCATCATTTACTGTCTGAATGTGCATACCAGAGTTTTCCCCATTTTGATCTATCTCTTCATTAACTACCAGCACTGCAGAGGGCAAATGGAAGTTCTGAATCACTCCCAGGACATTGGGAAACAATGCAATGGTGCAGAAACTTTTCTTGAGATTCCTTGGCTAACGTAGAATGAATGGAAGGCTGATGTCTTTGTATGTTGACTTTGGTCAGTGTCACCCATTAGCCTGCCACATGAGGCTTAATTGGGGGCCCTCATTCCCTGAAGCCATGCAGCCCAAGACCAGGAGGTAGGATCTTCATATGTGAAAGGAAAGGACAGATTGCAAAGATGTTGTAGAAGTATAATTGACAAATGAATGAATATGTGGGATGTGAGAGAGTGAGGATGATTATGACATTTCAAATCTTGGCGAGACAATGTCCATAAAGAGCTTTGTGAGCCACTTCATATATACCAGCTATTATTATTATCATCATCACTGTTATTATTATAGTTATTGTTATTATTAGGCAGTATGGCAATGGCTGGAGTATTTTACTTAGAGTCAGGAAGACCTAGGTTAAAATCTTCCCTCAGGCACTTATTACTTTTATGACTCTGGTCAAGTCACTTAACCTCTCTGTACCTCAGTTTCCTCATCTGTTAAATTAATCAACAATTTATTAAGGGCCCACTATATGCCAGGTATTATACTAGGTTCTGGGTATACAAAGATAAGATAGTCCCTGCCTTCAATGAGCTTACATTCTTCCGGGAGGAAAATAGTTGGTAATATCAATACCTACCTCCCAGGGGTCTTGTAAGGATCAATCTTAAAGCACCATATCAATGTGAGCTATTATTAACAGCTTCTAGATTGGTAATTATAGATGAAGATTGGATTATAGATGAAGAAACTGAGGACTAGAGAGGTAAATTGATTTTCTCAAGGTCATACAGCTAATAAGTGACCTTGCCAGGTCTACAACTTCAGCCTAGACTAGTACTAGGTACTAAGTACTAGGCTAGAGCTCTTTCTAAGACACCATGCTCCCTGTCTTTTTTTAATGCCCCCAGTGAATGACCGGTGGGCTCTGTTCCCTCACACCTGGCCCGTTTGATCTCTCCAGTGACTTTCATGAGACTCGAAGAGGTGACAGTTTCCAATCATGGATGCCTAATAACACTGCCTGAACATTGTTCTCTGCTCACGTTCTCATGATCCATCTTTGTCCTACCCCACCCCTCCTACCTGTCTAGCTTGCCAGTCTCATCTGCCACTCCTTAATAACGATGATCCAATACATGAACCCTCTGTCCCAGGCATTCCTGCAGCCTCACTCTCCTTTGGAGGCAGCAAGCTCATTCTCACCCTATAACCTCCTTTTCTCTGGAAGGAATACTTTCTCTTCTCCTTTCTGCCAGTCTGAGCCCTCTCCCTGCTCAGAGGTCCCACCTCTTCCACAAAGCCTCACCTGGCCCTGATCCTTACCTCCCACGGTGAGCCCCCCTTCTCTGACCCAGGACGTTGAGTCTATAGCAAGGTCAAAGTCAAGGTCAAGGTCTAGAGTAGGGTCTAGGTCTATCTAGTCCTGGCCTGCCTGTGACTGCTTTCAGGTCCTTAAGGGGTATGACCCTTGTCTCCTCCAAGAGTCTGCAAGGGAGGGCATCACCAACTTCTTTGGGTTTGCCAAGCCCTTGGCATAGTAGGTACTTGGTAAAAACTCCTTGCCTTGCCTCTCCTCTCATTTCTCTTTCTGGAGCTTCAGTAAATGCCCTTGTCTTAGCCCAATCATAAATGGATGAAATCCGTTCAACTCAATTCTACAAACATTGACAATGTGTCTATTGTGTATCAGTCCCTGTGCTCAGACCTAGGGATAGACAGATGAAAACTGACATAAAATAAGGGAGAGGAGAATAGATGTGGAAGAGAAAGCCAGACAAAATGTTATGGGAAAATTTAAGGATCTTTTTAACTGGGGCTGGGGTTGAGGGCAGAGGGTTCAGGGAAGCCTTGCTGGAAGGGTGGCACCTGGTCTAGGAGGCAGAATGAAGCAGTGGAAAGAGAGCAGAATTTGGTGTCGTGGACCTGAATTTGAATACTGGCTGTGCCACTAAGACAAGCCAAGTGATCTTCCTGGGCCTCAGCTTCCTACTTCCTAAAATGGGGGTAGCAGTTGGGTCAGAAGGTCTTTGAAGTCCCTTCTAGCCAGGGATTCTTAAACTGGAATATGTGAACATTTAAAAAAAATTTTTTTTGAAAACTGGATTTCAATATAATTGGTTTCCTTTGTAATTCTATGTATTTTATTTTATGCATTTATATATATATATATATATATATATATATATATACACATATATTATTCAGAGAAGGGCTCCACAGGCTTCACTGGAATACCCAAAAGGGCCAGGACACAACATAGGTTGAGGATTCCTAGCATCCAGCTCTTGATCTAGAATCCTCTGTATGGCCGTGGGTAAGTCACTTCCCTTCTCTGAACCTCAGTTTCCTTTTCTGTAAAATAAGAGGATTGGACTAGATGGCTGTTAAGGTCCCTTCTAGCCATAGCTCTAGGATCCTGTAATTTGGGCCTTGAAGTAAGAGGAGTATTTTAGCAATCAGAAATGAGGAGGAAAGGCATCCCAAGCATGGAGGAAAGTGAATTCAGAGGCTGGAAGGCAGTTTGTCAAGTTTGGGAAACAGCTAGTAGTCCAATTTGGCTAGAATGGTAATTTTGTGAAGGAAAAATAATATGACATACATTTGGAAAGATACTTTGGAACCAGATGGCTAAAGGCCTTGAACACTAGGATGAGAAGTTTGTATTTTTTCCTAGAGGCAACAGAGACCCCCTGATGACAGCAAAATATACCCAGTCTAGCGTAAGATCTAAATGCTGCCTAATGATCAATGCCCTGCACCTGCCCTGCCCATGCTGGGCTGGTTATATTCCCAATGCAAGCCTTGTTCTTGCATAGTGGGGATGGGCTACATGTGAGCATGGGCCCTTTGAAGCAAGCTGCAAACACTGTCTGCCTTCCCCCCAGCCCACTGTGTGTTTGGATATATTTTCAGGGTAGCCATGGCAGAGCAACAGCTGGCTTCCAGGGGAATTATGCCCTTACAACCTGGGCGGCTTTTCCATTGTGCACTGTTATAAATCGGAATCTGCAAAGATTGAAATATGAATCGGTTAACAGAGCAGCTGAAGATGGTGAGCTTATGCAACACTGACAGCCTCTATCTACATATCTCTGGAGCGCCAGGCTAAGCCCTTTGAAGATATTTCCATTTGTACAAGGATATAGTGCTTGCTGCTATTTTTTCCTCCCAGCTAGGGGTGAGGGGGCCAGGAGAGGGTACTTAGAGGGGAGGGAAGAGAGGCAGAATTTAACTATAACAACAGAAAAAAAATGTCAGAAAAGGGCCAGAGTAGCTTGAAGCCATAGTGCATAGAGAGTATCTGGAACCAGGAAGAACTGGGATTGAATCCTACCTCAGACCCTTACTAGTTTTGTGACCTAAGGAAAGAAACTTCTCCAATCTGAGCCTCAGTTTCCTCCTCCATAAAATGAGGGTGTTGGGCTAGATGACCTCTGAGGTCCCTTCTAGTCATAGAGCTATGGTCCCGTGAACTTCCTTTAGCTTTTGATACTTGAAAGAGAAATAGATATATTTTTTATAGTCCCAGATGGACCATTTCTTGGTTCCCAACTGGACTGTTGGTATGCTTTGGCGTGTTAGGAAGGTTACCTTTGTGTGGAATAATAACCTGAGTTTCTTTGTTTTTTGACTAATTTTCAAGTGGGCTGGGAGGTAGAGTGCAGGAGCGACCAAGGTGGAGGGATGGTAGCTAGGATGCTGTTTGCCATGCATGTATGCACATGCCTGGGGACAACTAGGTGGCGTTGCAGTGGATAGAATGCCTGGCCTGGAGTCAGGAAGCCTCATCTTCCTGAGTTCAGATCCAGCCTCAGACACTTCCTAGCTGTGTGACTCTGGGCAAGTCACTTCACCCTGTTTGCCTCAGTTTCCTCGTCTGTAAAATGAGCTAGAGAAGGAAACGGCAAACTACTCCAGTATCTTTGCCAGGAAAACCCTAAATGGGGTCACAAAGAGTCAGACACGACTGAAAACAACCGAACAACAATATAGATGCTTACCTACATATGTGTGCAAAGCATGTTTGTGTGTGTGTGTGTGTGTGTATGTGTGTGTGTGTTGGTAAGATGGTCAGGTGGAATGGCTAGGAGCAATGTCTCACATATTGTAATGCAATCTTTTATCATCCTAGGTATGTAACTGAAGGTTGGGATACACTGGCTTAACCTATCCCTTGCACTCATGCCATAAGTACTACACAAAGTAAACCAACCAGTGACTTCAACCACAAGCGAAGGAATAGGGATGATGAGACTGTCTCTCCCAGAGCATCTTTCATTCTCTTTCAGATATGTGGGACTCTCAGAGACATTTGAATCCATGAGTTCAGCCACACTCATGTGTAGTTTGTCCTCCACTATCTCTGGTGGTACAACTTGCTCAGGCCAGTTCCTTCCTTTTCTGTTGATATGGGCACACCTAGATTAGTGGGACCTTGCCATAGTCATAGGTCATGGTAAGAGGATTACATGACCCTAGATATATAGAAGGAAAGGACCCAGAAGCCATCTATTCCAACCCACTCGTTTTACAGAAGAGGAAACTGAGGCCCAGGGAGGAGTTCCAAAGCCATCTAGTCCACTCCCACTCCCCCATTTTATAGATGAATCTATGACCCAGAGAAGTTAAGAATCTTGTCCAAGGTCACACAGGTAGTGTCAGAGATATGATGTGATCCTAGGTCTTCTGCTAACTCCAGAGCCAGTGCTCTACCCAGAATATTACTCTGTTTAAGCATCTGCCATGTGCAAGATAGTGGACAGCCTCAGAGTTAGAAAGACCTCAGTTTGTCTCAACTTTGACTCATATTGGCTGTGTGACCCTGGACAAATAACTTCATCTCTTGGTGCTCTGGTCAACTCTCTGAGCTGATTCATTGCAGGGAAGGTAATAGTCTATATTAGTAGAAGTTTCCTAACTGGGAGCTCCTAATACCAAGGAAATAACAGGTCCCACAAATAAACAACAGGAGGCACTACTCTTACGTTTAAATGATTTCCTCATCGTTTGTGGAGATACAAAGACATGAAAAAAAGAACTACCCTCAAGAAGCTTACATTCTTCCTGAGGAGATGTTGCTTAGAAACGTTTATGGAGAGAAATGATGGATAAGAACAGTTTGGAGAAGCACATGAAGACATGAACTGATGCAAGGTGAAAGAAGTCAAATTAAGAAAACGGTTCACATGCCTCTAATAGTGTCAATGGAAAGAACAACCCCCTGGCTAGCTGTTATTATAATGACCAAGCTTGTCCCCAAAGAAGAGGTGGGAAAATGCCCCTCCCTCCCCTTTCCAGAAGTTGGAGACTATGTGGAGCACTGAACATACTATCGGACTTAGTGAATGGGTGGTTAGTTTTGTTGAATTTTTTCCGTCTCTTCCTTTAAAAATCTTTGTTACAAAAGATGGCTTGAAGGTTAGGGGATGGGGAAGGATATATTTAGAAATGAAGGTAATGTGAAAACAAAAGACATCAATAACAATTTTTAAAAAAGAAATGTTTGCACATGTCTCTTGGGTCTTGGGGCACTGGCTATGTTCAAAATAGATGCTCTGAATCTCCCCATGTTCTATCTCCCTCTGGAAAAAAATCACAAAGACATGCTATTGTTGTCTCTCTCTCTGTGCACCTTGTTCTTTCTGCAGCTTTTAATCTTGGTAAGAGGTGGATTTTAAAAACAGTAAAATGACTTGATTAGGACTATTAAAACTCTTTTCACAGTCCTATACCTGTAAGTGGACAGAATTAATTTCTCTTCTCTCTGATCAAAGTTACTGAAATGGATGTCAGGAAAGAAAGGGAAGGGTGCGATTTTCATACTGGCTTGAAATGATTATCCAAAGGTCACCAAGGAAAGTATACTCTCTGCTAAGGTGATAGGCCTTAAAAAGCCATAAAATATACTGGTGCATGAGATACCATTGGGCATGGGGGCCTAAATATCAAATGACACCTTCTTGAGTGGTTTAGCATCAACTAACAAGGCTAAAACCAATGAGGAAATATTCTTGGTGAAGAAATCAAACCTTTCAAAATGGAGCAAAATGTTAATGGTATGGAGAAGGGTATATAGGATGCTTTGGCCTTTTGATTTGTGAAGGGGAAGGGCAGGGCATGGCTCCATTATTTGGAGTCACTTTGGATATTGTTTGTCATTAAAGATGGCTGTATTGTTTTTCCAGGGCCAAGGTCTTTGGACATTTGCTTATTTGCACTTTGATAATCTACAGAAGTAAAAAATTCAAAATAATCTCATGACAAAATAAAGCCTCTCCTTAAGATATGGAAATCACTGTTATGAAAAGGAGCATGGACTAGGTAACATGTCTGGCTTCATAGTCCAAGAATCTTAATATCTCAGAGTCGGAGGGGATTTCAGTGGCCATCTATCCAGTTCATACCTGGAAAAGAAGCCCTTCCGTAGCCATGACGAAGTTGTCAGCCAGCATCAGCTGCAAATCTCTGAGTTACCACCTCCTAAGGCAATTCCTTCCACTTTGGGACAGCTCTCCTTGCTAAGAAGTTTTGTCCTGACACCAAGCCTAATTAATGGCTAATTGTGGGCCAGCTAGGTGGTGCAGTGGATAGAGCACTGGCCCTGGAATCAGGGGGACCTGAGTTCAAATCTGGCCCCAGACACTTACTAGCTGTGTGACCCTGGGCAAGTCACAACCCCGATTGCCTCCCCCTTAAAAAAAGGCTAATTGCTCCTGGTTTTACCCTCTAGGACCAAGCAAACCAAGGTGAATCCCCTTCCGTCCTTCAAATACTTGAAGACATTATCATGTCACCCCTAAACCTTCTCTTCTCCAGCTTAAACGACCTGAGTTCATTTGATTGATTCTCATTTGACATGAATTCAAAACCCTTCCCTATCCCTGGTTGCTTTCTCTTGGATGCTTTCCAACTTGTCCATATCCTTTAAGTGTGGTACCCCAAACTAAACACAACATTCCAGGTGTTGGTCTGACCAGGACAGAGGACAGAGACACCTCCCTAGACCTGGACTAGTCCCTAGTCTCAATGCAACTCAAGATCACATGAGCTTTTTTGGCTGCCACATCACAGTGCTGACTTATGTCGACCTTGCAGTCCTCTAAAAGCCTCAGAGCTTTTGTGGATGGATTGTTGTCTAACCATGCTTTCCCATCTTGTGATTGCAAAGTGGAATTTTTGAAATCCAATGTGAGACTTGACATTTATCCTCATTAAACATCATCCTGTTAGTTTCGGTCCAATGTTCTAGCTTGTCAAGGTCTTTTTGGATTCCTACCTGGTCATCCAGAGCATTAACTATCCCTTCCACCTACAAATTTGATAAGTGCACCATCTATGCCTTTATCCAAGTCATTGATCAGAATGACTTGGGCCACGCACAGAACCTTGGGCCACTTGAGTGGAGACTTCTTTTCAAGTTGATCTCAAACCATTAATAAGTCCTCTTTGAGTCTGGCTATTTAAAAGCCACCTACACATGCTATTATCTAGCCAGCACTTCTCCATCTTGTCAACAAGAATAGTCTGATAGATTTTATCAAGTGCTTTACTAAAAAATCTAGATAAATTCTATCTATAGATCCCCTCTCCCCCAAAGCGGTTTGGACACTCTATAAAAAATGGTCTGGAATGATCTATTTAAAAAAATGTGTAATTGATATATTTTATTTTTTACATTGCAACAATTTACCAATATACTCCCTTACCATTGAACCCTCCCTTTTTAACAAAGAAAGTCAGTTAGGCGAAAACAATGAATAAAGAGATTCCATCTGATAGTGTATGCAATGTTTTGCTCTCGTTGTCCCCCAACCTCTCTACTAAGAGGAGGGAAGTTTTTCTTTTTATACTCTACCCCCTATCAGAGAGGTCACTATTGTGTTTAGTTCTTAAGTTGGAAGGACATTCATAAGCTGGGAAGTGTCCAGAAGAAGGAAACCAGGATGGTGAAAGGCCTTGAGTCCATGTCATATGAGGATCTGTTGAAAGAATCGGGCATGTTTAGCCTGGAGAAGAGAAGACCCAGTCAGGATGTGACTGCTATCTTCAAATATCTGAGGGGTTGTCATGTGGAACAAGAATAAGATCCAGAGCAATATGAACAATGAATGGAAATTGGCAAAATAAAATCTAGACTTGATGTCAGGAAAAACAATAACAACGCCAACCAAAATAACCCTCCTAACATCTAGAGATGTCCAAAAGTGGACTGGGCTGCTTTGAGTCCTTTTAAGTCTTTAAGCAGGGGCTGGATGGTAATTTCTGTGCTATGTCAGTGGAGGTTCCTTTGTTGTCTATGTTGGCCACTAAAGTCTCTTCCAATTCTCAAATTCTGGGATTCTGATATCATTATCTGTTCACCAAGGTCAAGATTGGTGATTGCAGTTAACCTGAGTTCGCCTGTCTCTCAGAGAGTTGTTTTTTTTAATATTGTTTACATGATTATGGTAATTATGTATATTATGATGCTCATTCTGCTTTCTTTGCTCTCCATAAAAGTTTTGAGGAATTCCCCAGGCTGTAGTCCCTAGATTATTAATTCGATTCTTTCTCTTTTCTTTTGATTCTTTTATTTCCCTTCTACCAGTAGCCCCTTAGATCCCTTTACTTCCTAACGATTAATCTTAGTTCTGTTTTTGGCCCTTGATTGGTGTAAAAAATATTTTTGAGACAATAGCTTTGTCTAATCCTAGAATCATAAGAGAGTTGACTGCATTGTTTATGGTTTTCTTGTTAACGATTCTAATTTACCTTTCTCATGTTTCTCCTGTTTGAAGTGTTTGCTTATTGAATTGTCTTCTTGCCTCTGGATTCTTAACCTTTTTTTGTGTCATGGACCCCTTTGGCAGTCCAAAGTCCAAAGACACTTTCTTAGAATAATATTTTAATTTATTTTTTAAATTCAATTTTATTTTTAGTTTTAAATCCTCTCCTTCCCTCCACTCCTTCCTGACCCTTATACATGTGAAGTCAAGCAAAACATATTTCTATATCAGCCATGTTTCAAAACAAAACCTAGAAAAAGAAAGAGAAAAAAACATGCTTCAATCAGCACTCTGAGTCATCAATTCTCTATTTTCGAAGTGGCTAGCATTTTACATTATGAATTCTTTGGACTTCTGATGGATCATTGTATTAATCAGAGTCACTAAGTCTTTCACAGTTGATTGTTCTTACAATACTGCTGTTACTATGTACATTGTTGCCCTGGATCAGCTCACTTCACTGTGTATCAGTTCATATAAGTTTTCCTAGGTTTTTCTGAAACCATTTCCTTCGTCATTTCTTAAATGAAATAGTATTCTGTCACATTCATATACTATAACTTGTTCAGCCATTCTCCAGTTTCCAATTCTTTGCTACCACAAAAAGAGCTGTTATAAATACATTTGTACGTGTGAATCCTTTTCCTTTTCCTTTGATCTCTTTACGATATAGGCCTAGTAGTGCTATTGCTGGGTTAAAGGGCATGCACAGTTTTATAGCTTTTGGAGTATAGTTCCAAATTGTTCTACAGAGTGGTTGAGCTAATTTACAGTCCCACCAACAGTGTATACCTGCTTGCCCACATCCCCTCCAGCATCTGTCATTTTTTTTTGTCATCAGCCAATCTGATGGGTATGAGGTAGTACCTCAGGATTGTTTTAATGTGCATTTCTCTTATTATTAGTGATTCAGAGCATTTTTTCATATGACTATTGATAACTTTGATTTCTTTTAGTGAAAACTGCCTGTTTATATCCCTTAACCATTTTCTAATGGGGGAATGGCTCTTAGAATAATGTTTTGAAATGGATAAAATTAAATACATTGGATTACAATGCAGACCAGTCATACTGAAATAGAAATGTATTTGTCCCATCCAAGGTCAATGACTCCCTGCAATGTATTCATAGACTCCTTGGGAATCTGTGGACCCAAGATTAAAAACCCCATTTTTGGAGGGATGGTTTAAATGTTCCTATTATTGAAATTATTTTTATTTCAGTAAGCATCTACTTTGTTTCATGGTATTTGCTATCACAAAAAAGTATTGCTATCATTTTTGGTGTTTATGGGATCTTTCTAACTGTCTTTGACATCCCTGGTTTATATATCTAGAAGGGGATCTCCAGGTCAAAGGATATGGACATTTTAGTCATACTTTAAAGCACTCTTACAAGTTGCTTTCTGGTCTTATTTGCCTCTTAAAACATTCTGAAGTTTCTTGCTGTTGGTTCATTAATTCTGATGGACTAGTAAAATATATCATCTTGATTTCTTTATTATTGGACATTCTTAGTTCATTTTTTCTTACGCTATAATATTGCTTCATTGTGTTATGGTTTTTCCTGATTTCCCTGCTCATTTTTTCTTATTTCTTGGTGATTTCTTCTGCTAGTTCTTCTGCTTGGGTGCTCACCTTAGCTTCATGCTTACCTTGTTGCTCTCTATTCCTTGGCTTTCTTATGCCTTCTTATGAGGAGCCTCCTAAAAAGCCTAGAGAGCAGAGAGGCATTCTACAATCTCCTTTCTCTTTTTTTCTAGGAGGGAAATTGGTTAGTACTTTGA
Organism: Vombatus ursinus; assembly: GCF_900497805.2. Classification (NCBI taxonomy): domain Eukaryota; kingdom Metazoa; phylum Chordata; class Mammalia; order Diprotodontia; family Vombatidae; genus Vombatus; species Vombatus ursinus. The sequence goes on along the minus strand of NW_020944374.1, from coordinate 1,389,180 downwards.
ACATAGATAACTACTTGGCTATAGCAGTAATACAAATATCGTGTATGCAATGCAAATCATTGTAATTTCTCTCTGCTCTCCAGATTCAGTGGAAGTGAAATCTTCAATCCTTGTTTTTTCTTGCAAGTTGCTTACCTTCAGAACTACTGTGGCAAGCTGGGAAGGATTTCAAATCCAGATTTGTCACTTTGCTCATCTCTTTAGCATCTGGTTAGCACCTTGACAGACTCTTTTGCATTTATTAACACCCAGACAGCTACCCTCAGTGTTCCCTTCTCTCAATTTGCAGCCACATTGAGAGGCAGAGTGTCCAGGATACTGGTGGTGATAATCCTGCCAAACTCTGCCCTTGACAGGCCTTACTTACCTTGATTACCAATTTATTTTATGTTGTCTCACCAGCTACTTTCTGCCTGTCTCCTTCTCTGACTTGTCCTACTTTTTCTCTTTCTCTTCCTTTTTCTTTTTCTTTTCCTTTTCCTCCTCCTCTTCCTCCTCCTCCTTTTCTTCTTCTTCTTCTTCTTCTTCTTCTTCTTCTCCTCCTTCTTCTTCTCCTTCTCCTTCTTCTCCTCCTTCTCCTCCTCCTCCTCCTTCCTTCCTTCCTTCCTCCCTTCCTTCCTTCTTTCCGTCCTTCCTCTTCCTCTTCTCCTCCCTCTCCTCAAAGCCATATCCTCCTACTTCAGCTTGAGTCCTTCTTCACATTCAGTTTTATTCCAAGTTCTCTGATTTATTCTCCCTCAATTCCATCTCTGACCTTCGGAATCTCAAAACCTTCTTTATCACCTTTATAGTTCTTCTTCCTTATTCAACTTAAGTCTTCCTTTTCTCACTTTTTCTCCCACACAACCATCTCTTTTAGAAGCCAGAAATAGAAATACCTTATTACTTGGTAAGGCTAAAAACTCAGAATGTTGAAACTCAGATAAGACTAAGGAAAGACTGGTTGGAGAGCCAGTTAGAACCTTGATTCTACGTTGCTGACCATGAATAGGCCAATTCTTTCCAGACCCTCACAGTTGCACACAGAATTATGGTGAATCATGAGGGAATCCCAATCTCTCAGGAATAAAGAAGCCAGGATATGTGTATCCTAGAGAACTATAACAGCCCTATCTAGGAGTAGGATACACACCTCTCAGAAGAGCTTGAACGGAGGTGCCACTACAAAGGCAGGCTTCCTTGGTCCTCGAAAGGTATAACTTATAATCAACTTTCTCAGAGATGCTATTCTGAAGATAACCTTTAGTCTCTTGAGAGGGTCTGGGGTGGAGGGATAGTTATCCTAAATGCCATAAGCTTGAAGAAGATCTCCAGTAGAGTTTGGCAGGAATCCATGCTTGGCTCTGTGCTGTTAAATATATTAATATGTGTATCTATGACTTTGTAGAGCAGCTAGGTGGCTCAGTGGATAGAACACCAGGCCTGGAGTTAGGAAGATTTATCTTCTTGAATTTAAATCTGGCCTCAGATACTTACTAGTTGCGTGACCCTTAGTGAATCACTTAACCCTGTTTGCCTCAGTTCCCTCATCTGTAAAATGAGCTAGAGAAGGAAATGGCAAACTACTTCGGTATTATTGCCAGGAAAACCCCAAACAGGGTCACAAAGAGTCAGACAGGACTGAAATGACTGAACAACAAAAATCAATGACTTTGATAAAGGTGCAGATGGTATGACTTTTTTTTTAATTTTCAGATGATATAACAGTGGGAAGGATAACTAATATGCTGGATAACAGAGCCAGTATCCAAAAAGATCCTAAGTGATTAAAACATTAGGTCATAGCAAATGAAATTTAATAGAAACAAATGTAAAGCTCTACACTTGGTTTCAAAAAATCAACTTGGCAAAGTATAAATAAGACAGGGGGCCTTGGCTAACCAGTACTTGCCTTTAAAACTCTCTGGGGATTATAGATCAATATAAATTAACAGTGTGGCAAGGCTGCTAATGCATCTTAGGTTGCATTAAGCGAGGCAGAGCCCTTCTGTACTAATCCCTAATCAGTCCACATCTGGAATATCATCCTCATTGCTAGGTGCCCCATTTTAGGAATGGCATTAACAATTGGATAGTATCTAGAGGAAGTCAATCAGGATCATGAAGGGTCTTGAGGTAATATCTTGTGAGGATTGTTTAAAGGAACTGATGACATTTAGCCTAGAGAAGAGAACATTTAAGGGGAGACATGATTGCTATCTTTAAACATCTGAAACGTTACCACAGGAAGAGAGATAAAACTTGTTCTTATCCCCAAAGGAGAGAACTAGTAGTGATGGGTGGAAGTTGCCTAGAGACCAACTTCAGGTCAATATGATGAAGAACCTTCTAAAAAATCAGAACTTCACAGATATGGAAAGAGCTACCTGAGGAAGGTAATGGATTTTCCTGACTTTCTCTAGTGAATTCTCTTTCCCAAGTTTAAGTTTAAGTTTAAGCTAATATGTGGTAGAAATGGGACTAGAATCCATGTCTCCTGAATACCTATTCCCTGTGGGTAACAATATGCCACTGAGCTTGGTAGGATGATCATTCAATGGGTTGTTATGGAGGTCATTTGTGCTCCCAGTGGTGGCTGGACCAGTTGACTTTGGCTCTGCCCCTTACTACCTGTGGGAGGCTGGCCAACTTCTTTCACCTTTCTGGGTTTCTGTTTCCTTATCTATAAAATTAGGGGGTAGATCTCAATGGCCTCTAAGGTCCCTTCCAGCTTTAAATTTAGGGTCCTATATCCTCTGATATAGCTTCTAATATTTTCAGAACTTCTTAAGAATTTGAGTGGTCTGAAAATGGAATGGCCTGCCTTGCAAGGTAATGAGTTCTCTGTCATGTAGTTCAAGTAGAAACTAGATGTTCATTTGCCTTGGGTCTTGTACAGGGATTCATCCATTGAATAGAGTATTGGTCTACATCAATAGCATCAAACTCAAATGGAAAGGGAGCCACTAAACCATACATAAGGATCTCTAAGGGCTGTATATTGTCTTCGAAAACCACATACTCACATTATTTTTGTTTTCTTGTATTTTTATCAATTTTGCTAAATATCTCCCAATTACATTTTAATCTACTTGGCCTACACTTGAGAATGTTATGTGCTACAAGTGGGACCCGGGCCACATGCTTGACATTTCTGGTCTAGATGACCACCAACATCCATCCCAGTTGTGAGATCCTATGATTCTAGGATGTGGTGTGAGAAGAAGGGGCTTTGCCTTTCTCTCTGAGCAGCCGTAACAGAGTCAAACCAGATCAGGTCATAGTCTCCTCCAGAGTCAGAAACTTAGGAGACAATAGAAAATGCTGCTGGAGCCTACAGTAACATACAGACAAGAGCTCCAGAGACCTCGTGAAGGCCTTCCAGCCAGCATGTAGAAGTGCTCATAGCTTGGGACGTGTCTTAGCAGCTGATTCAAGATTAGCTCGGGTGGGTGTGGAACTCCAGCTGCTCCATGCCCAGAGAGCTGAGAGTTTTCTGAATCAAAGCTGGGAGCTGGCAACAAGGATTGCTTCCCCACTCTTTACATTTTTTTGCAAGGAGGAGGAATGTGCAGAGCTATTCTGGTCACTCTGGCTCATTGAATATTTATGTAAGTGTGGAGGCAAGTGAAATATTCCCAGACATCTCTTGGAGCTGAGATGGTGAAACAAGCAGTTCCTTGGAAATGGAGATTTGGGAGGCCTGGGTTTGTCTGTGTAGAAAGTTTAAAGAAGAAGAATTTGCAAATGTGTCACGTTTTAGGAAAAAGCAGAGTGGTTGACATTTGGTGTTTGGCCATAAATTAGAGAGTTCGCTAGCTCTCCATGCGTTAGAAAGAAAGGGGAAAAAAGCAGGCTTCTTTCACTGGGCCTCAAGGCCCTGACACTTGGTTGACAAAACAAAGTGAAGCCTTTGTTTTAAATTGGCCACTTACCATTTTTCAACAGTGGTTTTCCTCCCATCAGGCTCACAGCAAAAATCTTGTGATTGGTAGACTCAGCAAGAGCCATGCCCCATCTTCTCTAGATATATTAAGAGGAGAAGGAAATAGAGACAAAGCCAGGCAGAGTGTTAGGAGGTCTGTCTGCTAGTTGCTTTGGAAGCCCAGAAGAATCATTAGGTTCAATTAGTTTCTTGATTTCAGATTTTAAACTTTTCAAGTAGTGGAAATATATCATGGGTCAAGTGGCTGTGGTAGTGAAGCAATGTAGTGTATTGGAAAGAGTACTGGTCCTAGATTCAGGGGAGCCAAATTCAAATTCTGACTTTGGCACTTCCTATCTGTGTGACCTTGGCCAAGTTAATTAATGTCTCTGAGCCTCAGTTGTCCATATCAGTAAAATGATGATGATGATGATGATGATGATGATGATGGTGATGATGGTGGTGGTGGTGGTGGTGGTGATGATAATGGTAGTGGTGATGATGGTGGTGGTGGTGATGATGATGGTGGTCATGGTAGTGGTGGTGGTGATGATGATGATGGTGGTGGTGATGATGATGATGATAATAGTTACTCCACTCACCTCCCAGGGTTCCTGTAAGAATCCAAATGAAACAATGGTGGTAAAATGGATAGAGCTCTGAATTTGGGGTCAGGAAGAGTCACCAAGTCACTGAAGTTCTACCAGTCTGAGCTTCCTTGTCTGTAAAATGGAAATAATAATAGCACCAACCTCAGAGGATTGTTATGAGAATCAAATGAGATAATAAATGTAAAATGTTTTCCAAACCTTAAAGCACTATAGAAATGTTAGCTACAATTATTGTTAACCATGACTTAGAAATGCAGAGCTATTGCTATTGGTTTCCCTTGTATCTCTAGGTCTTGGCACACAGCGAACCTTCAATCTGTGTGGTTCAATAACCAAGCTCCCACAGAATGCCGTAATGTGATGGACTGCACACTCGTTTGGGAGTCAGTCATGTGCCCAGTCTGCTTGACTCTGGAGTGGGCCACCCATCCCGTTGTCTGCTGATAAAATGCCTCCAGCAATAACGGGAGGTTATGTCTTTTCTCAGGCATCTCTCTGCTCTACACATTTTCCCACAAAACATTTTAATGAGTGTAATTAAGAATTACGCCAACTGGCACCCCCTTTAGGAGTGTGTAATTTAATGTGAACCTGCCAAATGATTTAGGGGGTGCTGTGCTTCTCTGGCTCCCTTCCATGGTAAATTAGAGACAAAGAATCTAATTAAAAGTCCATATATCTACCCATCAAATGCTCAGGTCATTTAACTAGTGTGCACCTGAATGGGACTAGAAAGCCTTTCAATTCAGATGGTAGAGGAGAATGAAATTCATTCACCTGATCAGAGCCAGTGTGGTTGGCCCAGCCCAGTCTACCTTCCATTCATCTAACTCTCTTGGTACTTACCTTTCCTTTCTTTCCCTACCCTGGAGTTAGTTGAGATGGGAGGGAGAGGACATGCTAAAGCTGGGGTCATTGGGTCTTAGAAAGGCAGAGCTGGAAGGGACATTGGAGATCTCCTGGTCCAACTCTTTCATTTGATAGCTTAAGGGACTGAAGCTCTCAGAGTTGGGGAAAGGAAGATGAGTTTAAGTTCAAGGCCACACAACTAGTATGTGGCAAATGAGGCCAGAACTTGTGTCTTCGGGATTTGATTCCAGTGCTCTACAATATGCCACATTAAAAGCTGACCTATTTAATTCTACTTAATAAGCTGTTGTACACACAACTTGAGTAGTAGCCAAAATTACCCACAGGTAGGACATGAGCTTAGGGCTGAACCATTAGAGAGGGCATTTCAGCAGATGGTGTGGTGAAAATGTTCAACTTACAATGGGCAAATACCCAAGTCAATTTTTTTTCTTACTTGGATGGTCATTAGTGAGATGACCTGGATTTAGTTGCTTGTTGAATGTTAGCTCAGTTGATTGGAGTGCGGTGCTGATGAAGACAATACCAGTTCATTGAGTCCTGCATCTTGATCTAGAAGGGATCTTAGAAGCCATTTAGTCCAAGCCTCTCATTTTACAGAGGAGGAAACTGAGGCCCAGAGAGGTTAAGTGACTTGTCCAAGGTCCCACATAGGATCCTAGCCCTAGAGCTGGAAGGCACCTCAGAGGCCATCTAGTCCAAGCACCTAATTTTACAGAGGAGGAAACAGTCCCAGAGTAGTGAAGTGACTTGCCCGTGTTCTACACAGGTAGCAGTCACCTCTCAGACTTCAAAATCTGGCTACCAGTCTTCCTCACCACCCCATCTCCTGTCCTACACTAGAGGCCTTCAATATACCTGTTGACGTTCCTGCAAATACCCTAACCTCTCAAGTTCCTCTTAACTCCCATCACCTTCTCCTTCTTTCCACTTTAGCTACAAGCAAGTATGGCTATACTTTGGATCTTGTCATCACCAACAAGTGATCCATGTCCATTATGAAAAACCTTGACATTCTTTATCCAATCATGACCTATTTATTCCATCTTTCCCTCTATCTTACTACTCCTAAACTTATTCGTCTCCCTCATTATAATGACCAAACCCCTCTACCTCCCAGCACTTTCCCTAGATATCATCCTTACTCTGCCTTTACTTTCTTCCCTTCCTAATCTTGACCCTTCACTTAACCCATTCAACTTTACACTATATTCTGCTCTCAGAATCTCTTGCTCCCTTGTCCTATTGGCACTCACACCTTGCCAAACCTCAACTCTGGTTTACTGCCACCATCTACCTTCTTTACTCCCACTCACAAACTGTTGAAAGGTGCTAGAGGAAGTCACAAAACCAAGCTTACTAGATCTACTACAAATTCAACTGCAACAAGGCAATATTTTTACTCTTCTCTAATTATTTCTCTATCCCATACCCCAGAGCAGCTGTTCTAACCTTCTTTTTTCCCCTTAAGCCTATATACACTTTCTCTCCAAATCCATACAGCTAAAGACATTATTTCATATTTTATTGAGGAAATAGAGATAATTTACTATGAGGTCTCTCTTCTCCCTTTCTCTTCATCTCAAAGCCTCTTGACATCATCCTCTATTTTCTCATCTACCCTATGATGAAGACTACCAGTACCATACCCTCTACTGTATCCTTGATCCTCTCCCTTTCTGTCTCCTCCAACATATTATCCCTTCTATCATTCCCTGTCACTCTGATCTTCTGTCTCTCCCTTTCTGCTTCCTCTTTCCCTGTTGCCTGCAAACATGCCTAAGTCTTCCTATCCTTAAAAAAGTCCTCACTAGACTCAACTATCCTTTTAAATTATCATCCTTTGTCTCTTCCTAATTTCTCAACCAAACTCCTAGCAAAAGCTGACCACATTTATTGACTCCACTTCCTCTTCTCTCTCTAATTTCTGGCTTTGGACGTCACCATTCAACTGAAAATGCTCTCTCCAAAGTCAGCAATCTCTTCATTGCCAAATCTGGTGGACTTTTCTCAGTCTTCATTGTTTTCTCTTTAAATTTTATTTTATTACTCAGCCTATGTGTCTTAGCAATATAGTGATTTACAAATGCAAATGGTGCCTGCTTTAAATCTTGTGCACTTAGCACTTTTTTTGGATAAATACTGCCCATTCATTTCTAATAACAACAATATCAATAGCAGCCCCACCCTATTAAGGCAGTACATTGAAAGACTCTTTTTAGTAGCTAGATGATGCAGTATATTTTGACCATTCTTCTTTGGCAGTGTAGTTCAGTGCCTGAGTTTTAATTCAGAACAGCACCACTGCACAGCAATAAATTATATTAAAATAAATGTGTCATACCAGAACATAAATATCCTTTGGTTTTGGTTTTGGTTTTTAAATTAACCTGTCCTTCCCACTGCCTCCTCCCTCCCCCCTTCCATCGAGCAAAAAATAAATAAATAAATAAGGCTCTCAGTACATAGCTGCATAGTCTGGTAAAATAAATTTCCCTATTGGCCATGCCTGAAAATATATGTCTCGTTCTGTATTTTAAGTTCACCACTTCTCTGGCAAGAGGTGAGTAGTGTGATTCATCTTCATTCTTTCGGATGTGTCATTTTTCATTGCGTTGATCAGAGTTCTAAAGTCTTTCAAAGTTATTTTTCTCTGTAATGTTATCATTGTATAACTTGTTTTCTTCTTCCTGGTCACTTCACCCTGCATTGGTTCATAAAGGTCTTCCCAGTTTCCTGTGAAACTGTCCATTTCATCATTTCTTGTGGCACAATGGTATCCATATATCGCAAGTTCTCATCTTTCTTAAACTCTTTATAGCATTTGGCATTGTTGACCACCTTCTCCTATAACTAGCAATAGCTAGCATTTATATAGCACTTTGAGCTTGCAGAGCACTTATAAACATTATCTTATTTGATTCTCACAATAATCCTGTGACGTACTTCTTATTATTATCCCCATTTTGCAGAGGGGTAGTTTGAGGATCAGAAAAGTTAAGATACTTACCTAGGGTCTGGATATTCTCCCCTCTAGAGGTCTATATAATGCTTCTCTCTCTCTCTCTCCTTCCCTCTCTCTGTCTTTCTCTCTCTGTCTCTGTCTGTCTCTTTCCCTCTCCTCCTTCTACCTGTATGACCCCTCATTTTTGGTCTTCTTTCCTGGTTTTGTCCAAATCACACCATCTAATGATGGGTGTTCCTAGGACTCTGTCCTGGTACCTCTTTTTTTCTATACTGTTTAATTTGCTGTTTTCATTAACTTCATTGAGTTTAATTATTATTTCCATTCAGATGACTCCCAAATTTGCATATTCAGCCCCAGTCTGTCTTTTGGGCTGAAGTCCCACACATTCAATGGTCTGCTGGATATTTCAACATCTCAAACTCAACATATCCCCAAATGAACTCATTATCTTTTTTAAAAATGCCCCTTTATTATGAACTTGACAAACATAAGAACATTTCAATATACAAATAATAACAGATAATGAAGATTGCATATGAAATTGTGAACTTCAATTATGTATACTTCATTTTTAAGGGTATACTTAACACAATTGTTACAAAACTGCCCTGCTAGTCTGTGTTCCATTCTGGACTTCTTTCTATTTTCTTCTGTGTATTTTTTAATGTTTCATTGATGTGTGAAGCATTCCATATTTATTAAAATAATAAAGTAGTTCACAGTTTCATGTAAATCTCTGTTTTCTGTTCTCTGCACATTTAAGTATTATTGTTTGTTTATATTTGTCAAGGTCATGATAAAAAGGTATACTTAAAAATGAGCTCAGTTAGGGACATGTTGAGTTTTAGATGTTTCTGGTACATCCAATTTGAAATGTCTCATAGGCAGTTGGTGATGTGGGACTGCAGCTCAGAAGAGAGACTGGAGCTGGATATATGGATCTGGGAGTCATCTGAATTTAAATTTGTGGGATCTGATCTGTGGTATCTTTGTGCAAGGGGCATGTTCATCTTCTCTACATTGTTCTAATTTTATTATGTATACTTCAGAAGTGGGCACACTGTCTTGCTCCCAAGTCCTGTTTGTTTTCTAGCTATTCCTAGCTTCTCTGTTTCTGTGGAGGTCACCACCATCCTTCTAGTCACCCAAGTTCACAATCTCAATGTCATCCTTAACTCCTGATTCTCACTAACCCATGTGTCCAGTCAGACACCAAGTCTTGTCTTCACACCATTTCTCAAATACATCTTCTCTCCAGCTATATGACCACCATCCTTATTCATGCCCTCTTCATGGACAGCCTGGACTATTGTACTAATTTCCCAATAGGATTTCCTGCCTTGAGTCTCTCCCCACTCCAATTCATCCTCTACACAGATATCAAAGCAATTTTCCTGAAGCGTAAGTCTGACCACTTCTCAATAAATTCTAGTGGCTTCCTTTTTATCTCTAGAATAAAATATAAACTCTTCTGTTAGGATTTAAAGCTTTTCACAACCCGCACCCGACCTATCTTTCCATTCTTATTATACAATACTGCCTTCCATGTATGCTACAGTCCAGCCACATGGGCTTACTTAATGTTCCTCACATACATCTCTCCATCTTCTACCCCCTTGACTTAGCACTTGATATCCCTCCCTCATGCTTGACATGCACTCCTGCTTCATCATAATTCTTGGTTTCCTTTAAGGTTTGGCTCATGTGCTTGCCACATTCTACACAAAGCCTTTCCTGATCCCCCACTACCTAGTTGCTAGTGCCTTACCTCAGAAAAAATCCTTGGTCTTTCTTTTGTACATCTGAATATGTATACATGTCGTGTCCCCAGACACAATGTCACTTCCTTGAAAGTAGGGGCTGCTTTAGTTCTCAATTTGGATCCTCAGTGCCTGGCACAGTGGCTGGCACACAGTTGACTCTTAATAAGTGTCTGTTGCTTAATTGAGTCATCAGAGAAGAGTTTTAATACCTAGTCCTCTTACTCCAGTGCTAGTGTTCTTTCCATCATACCAGCTAATTTCATATAGAGAGAGACTTTGGTTCCTGGTCACATACTGTCCTTCTAACTCTGGCTAGTACTTGGCACTTAATAAACATTCGTTGGCCAGTAACCTTACGATTTTGTGCCCTTGGTAATAAAGGAGGTAGGTGTAGGAGTGTGGATGGTTCAGATTAATTATTCACTTCTAATGAAGGAAAAATTTAAAACACATGTCCTTCTGGCACCATTTTGGAGTGTCATCTTTGTCTAAAAAAGGATGGCCCATTAGAAACAAGTGGGCTGTATTTTAGAGGAAAATTATTAATAGATTTCTTGATATTGTGGTAAATCCTCTCCCTCATCTTTCCCCCAGATAAGTTTTTTAAATAGATGGGGAAATAGCCACAAGGCCAGTTGATTTTAAGGAATGAAACTTACATTCTAGAAGAAATGAGTGTGAAAAGTCCAAAAGCATCTAATGAGAAGGGTGTTCCCAGGAATCTATAACTCACAAACACCTGGGACAATAAACAACAAAGATTTTGCTGCATGGAACTAGATCTCTATGGGGAAAAAGAAAAAAATAGCATTGTATTTTATAAACATGCACACGCACATATTACACACTATGTGTAGCTGAGCATTCGTAAATCACAAATATTTTATTGCCTTCCTGCTCTCTCACTTTCCCCAGGGATTTTGGTGCCTTTTCAACCATTACTCTGTATGTGACATCAATAGACAGAATTATGCCACTTGGCCTGGCAAGTGGAGATGGCTGAAGGTTACACAGTCTCAAGGTCATCAGTCACAGGATCACAACATTTCAGAGTTGGAAGGGACCTCAAAGGCCATCTGTACCTGAAAATGAATCCTTTGATACCATGTCCCTGGCAATTAGTCATCCAGATTTTTGCCTGTAAACCTCCAGTGAGGTGGAACCCAGCACTTCCCAGGGTAGCCCATGGCCAAGAGAAGAGGACCATTAGGAGACTGAGCTGACTGTAATAATGGCTAGCATGACAAAGGAGAAGAGGTGCCAAGTTCACTTCCTTTATTCTTTGTTCAAGACTGAGATGGTATAGTGCAGGGGTGGGGACCCTACGGCCTTGAGGCCACAGTTTCCCCACTCCTGGTATAGTACTAGTCTGGGGAGTCAATGGGGCATTTGCAGGGATTGTAGTAGAGGCACCCAGGAATGGTTCAAGGCAGGACATATTCTGACAACTAGACATCTGAGGGCTGTGTTTCCTTTTAAGGTGGAGCCAATCAAGACTTCCATCCTTAGCACACACACCCCTAGTCAATTTCTCAAGTTTTAAAGGCCCCTTTATTATCGGCATACTTTAACTAGGGGGATTTCTTTAGGACAGGAAATCCTTGATCCAGGGGATCAAGGCCATGCCTAGGGCTTTGGATCTGGGACTCAGATCTCAGCTTAGCTCAGCTCAGCTCAACAACATTAAGCACCTACTATGGATAAGGCATAGTGAGATTATATCGAGACCAAAACAGTCTCTCCTGTCAAGGAGATTATACTCTACTAAAAGATTTAACATATATATGGAGAAGTAAATGCAAGGTACTTTGATGAAATTTATAGGATCCTAGATTTAGAGCTGGAAGAGATCTCAGAGGCCATCTTATTTATTCTCATTTTACAGAAGAGGAAACTGAGGCCTAGAGAGGGGAAGTGACTTGCCCAAAGTCACACATAGGATCTGGATCTAGAGCTAGAAAGGTCCTCAGTGATCATCCAATCTAACCCCCTCGTTTTACAGTGACCTGAAATAAACCTTAAAGGAAGCTAAAGATTCAAAAAAGTGGAAATGACGAGGGGAGTACATTCCTGGAATGGGGACACGTGGTGGAAGGTTGCCTAGCTCAGTAATCTAATCTGGCTAGAATGAAAAGTTCATGAAGGGGAAGTAATATGAAATAAGACTGGAAAACTATACCAGAAGCAGATCATTTTGCAGGGCTTTAAATGTCAGGTTGAAGAGTTTGTATCCCAGAGGTAATAGGGAGCCATGAAAGTGGCCACCTCCTCATTGTAATTGTTTACATTTATATACAAAATTCCATGGAAAGAGTATGGGATTTGGAGCCAGGAGACCAAGGTTTAGATCCTAACTCAGACATATACTATCTATATAACCATGGAAAGTCACTTAAAGTCTTGTATAAATTAACTGGGACAAAGCAAAATAACTACATTTACTGATATATAATGTCAAAGTCTTATAATTTTTATATCTTAAAATTTTTTAGTATCCAATATAGCTTCCTTTTGCTCTAATGACCTGTTTTTACAAAATTTGGCATTGAGTTCACAGGATTTTGAAATATATTCTTTAATTCTTTATCATGAAACCACAATTGTACCAGTTGGATATTAAACACACCTCTGACGAATGGTCCATTTTCCTGAGTCTAACCTTGATTATAGCCCATAGATTTTGATGGGCTTTAAATTAAGTGAGTTCCCAGGCCATTGAAGCATGTTTATCTCTACCTCTTGGATAAATGCCTTACCCTTTCCTTGCCTGTAGCAGGGTTGCATCTCCACTTGGGAATTTCTGTAATTCTACAGCAATTCTGCTTTTCAGTATATCAATGTGTTTGTCAGAGTTCACCATTCCTTCAAGGAGGATTAGACTTTCAGGCCCACTAAAGGAAAAGAAAATCACTCAAAATTTTCTTAGGTAGAGGTTTGAGAGTTTGATAATGATGCCCAGATCTTACAGGCTCATCTGGATTTTTGGTATAGTGGTATAGTGGTTTTGGTATAGCCTTGAATAAAAAAAAATGAGTGTCATCAAAAAATATACTTTTCTGGTCTTTGTATTGTCTTGAATTTTTTCTTCATAGCAACTACATAATTAAAAAAACCAAACAAACTGTTTTTCTCACTCTTCTTCCAACATCAAGATGCCTATACCACACTGTAAAAGAATCAGTAACAACCCCCACCAGGATCTCTTTGAAGTCTTTGCTTGTTTACAAGAATTAATTAGGCTGTTTTGTGGCAATAGTTTGTCAGTTCTTGGTATTGTCTTTCATTTTTTACTGTACTTTCCTTTACATATTGGTTTGATTGACCCTGTTTCATTGCATGAACTTGAATGAGCTTTGAAATGCTTGACTTCTCTGTACCAATAGCCACTGCAATAGCTCTAACAGTAATCAAAGTGTGCTCTTCAAGAGCTACTACAAATGTTGCATTTTCCCTTCAAGTAATATTCATTCTTAAAAACCATGGAATTAAAAGCACAACAAATGAGAGAGATGAAACTTGTGTTAGCACTCAAGGGACATAGAACTAAGTAAATGTGGGGAAACCAGCTCAATCCAATTTCATCTAGTCAAAGTCAGATGTTCTGACTCAGTCTAGTGTCAATAGAAGCACATACACATGACCATTCCTATCATAAAATGGGACTAGATAAAAATTATTACTTGTCCCAAGTAATTTGTATGCAACAGTAATCTCTCTGAGCTTTATTTTTTCATCTGTAAAATGGGGGTCATAATACTTATACCAGTGGCCTCACAGAATTGTTGTGAGAAAGATCACTTTGAAAATTTGAAATCATTGTATAAATGTGAATTGTCATCTCATTTTGACATTTACTGCAACCCTCTGAAGTAGAGAGTAGAAGTACTATTATTTCCATTTTTCACACAGTGAAACTGAATCTCTGGGATAGGAAGCAACTTGACGAAGGTCATGCATGCCCTTAGTAAAAAGTGCATTTGGAGTCTTTTGATTCTAAGATCAGGGTTCTCTCCATATCATAATACTAGACCATGGGCAGGATTCCAAAGGGCTCCTAGTCACAAGGGAGCTTGAGACACTGTATCTCACCTGTAATGTTCATGCCATCCTCATAGACTTCTTCCATGGAACCTTGTGGGAGTCTTCTTACAAGAATGTGCTTTTGGGATTCTTTCAACTTGGCCTCCTTCAGTTCAACAAACATTTATTATGGGACTCGTGTTCAGACTAGCCCTGTCTAATGCTGAAGTCTGCTATATAGAAATGAATAAATCATGTGGTTGCAATATATGGTTCCCATTTGTGAATTGGGTTGTCTTCTTCAGAATAATTATGGTTAACTAGATCCCAGCTAACTAAAGCCCTCCATTAACCAGAGGGGTTTTTGGTTGCATTTTCTAAGAGAACTAGGTTAATGAAAGCTAGATGACATCTGAGATTGAGTAAAATAAATCCAAGAAAAAAACAACTTCCAGGCTATGCCCTGGAGCTTGGACCATTTTTAGTTGCATCCCCTTTACCTTTTCTTCTTCCACCTTCAGCCTTGGATGGTGACCACCAATGGTCAAAACTTTTGGTTTTGATTGGCCCAGGGGAGGATGAAGACATGCCAAGGATTAGGTGGTCAATCCTCCAGGGTAGAGAGAGAGAGAGACAGAGAGAGAGAGAGACAGAGAGAGGGAAAGGAAGGAGAGAGAGAGACAGAGAGAGAGAGACAGAGAGAGAGAAACAGAGAGAGAGACAGAGACAGAGAGACACAGAGACAGAGAGACACAGAGACAGAAAGAGAGAGAGACAGAGAGAGACAGAGACAGAGACACACACACACACACAGAGAAGCTTCTTTATTGCTTATTTATTGCCAGAGTGCTTCCAGAATGCTAGGATACAAGGACTAAGATGGATGGGAAACCCAATTGCTAGGTAGTGTTTCAGAGCTGAAGAAGTCCATGTGAGATTGGGATGACAAAATATAGGTGTGGATTTTTTTTCTTTTCTGATTCAACCTGATTCCCCAAATCATCTGTATTTTTAGGTCAGCCTTTATTTTTATGTGCACTGGGTACTAATATGCTGCCATGGCCATGGGCATGCTCTGTCAATCCTTCCTTCTGGCTCAGCCACCCTGATCAGGTCATGAGCCTATACAGGAATGATAGCCCTGAAGCCCTGTAGGATTCTCAGTCAGTAAGCAAAGATACAGCTATACTTACTAGACTGGACTGACTAAACCAGGAAAGTAAACAGATAGACATCAGAAACAAGGAAGGTCTTCTGGTCAACCTTCTGTTACCTCCCTCCCTCCCCAATTCCAGGTAGTAGAACCTTCCCTTCTTCCCTTAGCTCTCTAGTTGAGATTAATCATAACCTGGTAGAGCTATGTCTCATGAGTACCTCCCTCATTTTTAGAGACTCAAACCCCTACATAACCTAACAGTCAGGTTTTCTACTTTAGGATAACTCTTGTAATAGGAAGGGAGAAATAAGTGAGGCTCCTCAAACCTAGCCTAACAGAGCAAGTGCCACACCAGGCAAGCATTGTATCATGAATTTTGATTTTTATTTCCTTTTTGCCCAGTAATTAAAATACATCAATTAAAGACAACTTTAAAGAGTAAGATCTCTTTTTCTCTCCAGGGAATACATTATAAAATACACTGCCAAAATTTCATGCTGTTATTTAATGGAAATGATGGGAAACAAGGGGTCCCCCCAAACAAATTGTGACTCATTTTCAAAATGGGATACTTTGTGCCAAAGAAAATGAAGTTCAAAGACACTGACTGACTGAATGGTAATGAGGGTAGTTTTAATTATTTTTTTTGTAATTGCCGTGATCTATAAATATAGCACATCAGCCTTACCTGATGACTTCATGCTACAGAACAGGTCAAATTGGTAGATCTGTACATGAATATAATTGACAGTGATAGACAGATGGGATTTTTTCTCTCTGTAATTTTGATTAGGGCTAACTGTGATACAGGTAGGCACTATTTTAAGAAAATCTGTTACAAAAACAAATTTCTTGAACCAGTACATTAAGGGGGTGATTATTCACATAATGAAAATGTTAGCACAGTAGGGAAGGCAGGGCAGCTGGGCTGTGGGGGTGGAGAAGCAACAGCTGTGGCCAATAGCCCTGAGGAGTACACCTGTCTCTCTTCTATACTGAAGCTATATTGAGCAAGGACATATAATCAAGGAGAAGCAGGGCTTTCGCTGCTGGTGTTTGGAAACTAGTGCTTATAATCCACAGAACAATATAGTGTTGTGGGAGGGAAGAAGCAGAGAGAAAAAAGAAACTTTCTGCAGGAGAACGGTATATCTGTGGGAGTCAGGTGTTCCTCAGTGTCTTTCATTTTGTGTTTTCTATTAGTATTTTTCTCTTATTCTCTGAGCATTTCCCTGGGGAAGGTGAAGGAAGTCTTAGGTACCTGACCATGCTGCTAAGCTGCATGAGGTCCTGGCATGAATTGTACCATTGGGAAGTGACCTCTGATGTGCCATAGAGCCAGCATACCTTCTGAAGTTAATTCAACAGATTTAATTTCAACAAACATTTATGAAACACCTAGAATGTACACCCCCTACCCTATTCACACACATACATATACACAAACATGCACAATGTACACAAGAAACCTTAGAAGCCTGGTCATTATTGCTGTTCAGTCGTTTTCAGTCTTGGCTGATTCTTCGTGACCTCATGCATGGTTTTCTTGGAAAAACTACTGGAGTGATTTGCCATTTCCTTCTCCGCTCATTTTACAGATGAGGAAACTGATGCAAATAGGGTTAAGTGACTTGCCCAGGGTCACACAGCTAGTAAGAGTCCAGATTTGGACTCAGGAAAGTGAGTCTAGGCCCAGTACTCTGTCTATTATGCTACCTAGCTACTCAGAAGCCTGGTCATTAGAGGTTAAAGTTTAGCTACCTGGCAGAATGGAGTCTTTGTTTAGCCAAATGATTCATCCAAAGATTCCTTTAAATAGTGAGCTCTTCTGGCAAATTTAAGTTTGTTTTCTAATCATTAACTATTGAACAGAGGGTGACGTGGGGAGCAAGAGAAACTAAAAGCTGATGTATTGGGAGCCAGCTGCCTTTAGAAGATCTATCAAAAGTAAAGAGACAGCATCCCTGCAATTGATACAAGGCCAATGGGAAAATTGCATGTAATTGACAGCGATTACATTCACTTCCAACTTTTCAGTAGTACATTGACAGCTAGTACACAGGCAAGCTTTGTCTCTGTTCAAGCCCCTATTGAAGGACTGCAGGAAGAACATTTTCACTTGCTGATAGTAAGACAATAGACTCTGGCCTCTTCTATCCTCTCTCAGCTATGGACCCAGTTTGGGGGCCAAATACTAAAAGGTGTCTTTAAAAATTTTTTTTTCTAGGGGAGCTTAATGGAACAACTGGAGCATTGTATATTATCTTTTGGCTTCCCAGGCTGCAGAAAGAAGTGATGCAGTTTCCCTCAAGAATCCTTTGAACAAAAAATAAGTCCGCAAAGGTATTATTCTTGTTCTTGTTGAGTTAAAGTTCGTGGTATACTCTTAGGATTATTTTGTTTTTCAATCAAAATGTAAATAGTTTAAATTTTTAGGATTTATTTGGAGATTGACTCAATATTTCATTTCATTATTTGTTAATTGCTATTTGTTGTGGGTATTGAATTTATAATAATAACAAATTAAAAAAAAGAAAATGAGGCTGAAATTGCAATATGGCTCCTACTCCCTGCCACACACAATTCAGTCTGGCAATATTTCATGACTTCAGTGGTTTAGCTGCTTACCGGAAGCCAATCTTTAATCTCATTAGTAAATCCACATATTCCATCATGTAGAAGCAGCCAGGTTACCACTTGCACTGTGGTGCAGCATTGAATAGAATTCTCAGTTTTACCTCGGTATCTTTGTTCTCCTTTTCTTTTTGAGTTAACTAAAAATGTCGCTCATATCAATTTCCAATCTCTAGATTGCTTTTGGCCCTTGGACCTTTTTCATCTATAAAGTTGTTGTTTGTGGCCTGTTCCCAGTGAGTTGTAGAGCTGTGGTTTGTAGAGAGGGGAGCCTGTTCTGAGGCAAGGCCAGGAGCAGAGGTACAAGAAGCATGGGGACCCATAGATCTTCAACCAGCTAAGCAAGCCAGAGTGGGATGGGCTAGCATGGCAAACTGAAGTTTGGAGGGATAGAATAAGGCCCTGATTCAGAGCCAGATCACAGAATTTGAGCATTGGAGGGGGCTTCATCAGCCCATCTAATCCAAGTGGGTAGGCTACGTCTATGAATCAGGAGTCAGGGCAAGCAGTGGGTCAAAGAGTAGTCTCACCTGTAGGAAGAGGACACGGTTCCCACAGGGCAGAACAAGGCAAGGGGTGAAAAGTCCAGGCAGATGGGTCAGGATCCAGGATTTTAATAACCGAGGGCAGAACAAGGCCTGAGTCAAAGGCATATTATCTAGATCTAGGCTATCTGGAGGAGTTTCAAGGGCAAATCAAAACAAAGATGAAAACATACTTGTAGCATCTCTGGTAACTGAGGCAGCTCCTTGCTCAGACTCAGACTCAGACCGAGACCTTTCATACATTTGCTGGGACATTGACCAAATAATCAAAGCATAACTTACTTGTACCTTTTATGTGTCTGTATTTATAAGAATATAAACAAGATTGGAGGAATGAAAGAAGCAGTGATGAATTGACTTGAGACTAGCATATAAACAACTACATTCAACAAACACTATATTCATATATTAGTCACTGATGATTCTCTCTGGTTCCTAAAGCAATTTTCCTAATGACTTTGATGTAGCAACACTTATTGGACAGCAGTTCATGTTACTTCGTGTGGTTGAAACTAATATTGTATTTCAAATACCTCAGAAACTCTGTGATGCCCTCTCTATGGGTCTTCTCTCTCTTGGAGTCAGGGAGGATATACCCTCCATGACTTAGTATGTGGCCTTCATGAGTTACTGTGGCCAGATCCTCTCATTCCTTGATAGTTACTCTTCTGTTGATAAACCTCATTACGCTTTGTTAGACTGGTTCTTAACACAGCATAATTATGGTCTATCACCAGACTTTTACTTGGGCCTTTCTAACTTGCCAACACCTTTCAGAACTTGTACCTTTTTGGCACAGGCTTTGAAAATCTAGGGTTACTTACATGCCATGTGGGTAACTCTAAGGTCCATGGGGAGGACTTTAATTGAAGTCAAAACATAGTATTAAAATGTGTATTATTTCAGCTCTTTACTAATTTAAATCTACCTCAAATATTCTGTTAGTCTGGCTTTACTGTATTAGATAGTAACAGGTGTTCCTACTGTTTATTGTGGGAAATAGATTAGTGGGGAGATTAGGAAGTGTACAGTGCCATATACTTCCCAACACCCCAGAGTTTCCTCTTCTCTTTGTCCTTAAAGAGCCTCTGGTTCACCACTCCTGGCCAGTTTTTCCATTTTACTGGTGGGATGGACAGCCATATGGTTGCCTACAGCCAGCCACTTGTTGCTTCCTATAGCTACTACTGCTATGGCATCTGGAGCTGGTTATATCAAAGGATGATCTGGTATGGATCTTGGGAAGCTATAGTAGCAAAGATAGAGAATTGGAGAGGAAACAGGATCAGGGCTTTGTGATGACTGGGACAAAGTATGGGGCCAACAAGACACAAAGGGAGACAACGAGTGCTGTCATGAAAACTCAGCTACTTGTGTGATTGGTCTGGGAAACTGATCCCATCCCTGATGTTTCACCCCTGGTTTTTCCCATTATTTACAGAATTGATAACCAAAGATTCCCTCCATGTGACATGTGTTGGTTAGGCCTACATTTGATGGCTACTGCCATGGTAGTAGCTGCCCTTCCCAAACTTCTTTCCCTGGTTTCTGCAACCTACAGAAAATCAGGTAGTCAATTAATTAATTAACAAGCAATAGAGTAAATATAGGATATAATTTGGCCACCAGTATATAATCAAGCCACCAGTTGTGTGAGTGACAAGATATTCCATGAGTATGTGTTGGATTTTTCTAGAGGCTGTAGTATTCACTCTTTCTCAGAAGAGAGTGCTCAGCCTATAAACTCTTAAAATACTATAGCTCCCACCTCCCTGAACTTATGTATTACTAGCTGGATTTAAAACTGATTTAGGAGTATGGAAAGAAGAAAATGGAATATCTTTCTGAAGTATGAGAAATTTAGAAAACTCAGTTTGGCTCTTAGCCTCCACCCTGTATTTGTGAAGTCTCTTACTCTTAGATTACTAACCTCATTCATAAGACCCAGATGATTGGCATTTTTAGTGGTCACATGATTTATTAAAACACAGCGCAGTGAATTATCACAGGTGGAATTGTTGCATAGTAAAATTATAAAAACTGCTTTGTCCAGTCATCTCTTTGCCTGAGGGAAAAAATAAGGTAAGGTGAAGGCATGTTTGAGCTCAACATCAGTTCTGCAAACAATTTTTAAAATGGGGATGGCTTATTGGGATTTAGCATAGATTGGTCAGAGGAAGATAGCAGAGTAGTGGCGGTGGGTGATTCCTGCTGAGTGATACAGCAGCAGCTTTTTGTTGACTTGATAACAAACGAAAGGTCTGCTGTTGTCTGGGGGCAAATAGCCAAGAATGAATACATGAATGAAGGATAAATAATTTATTAAGTGCTTTCTATGTCCTCTGTGCTATGCTAAATGCTGGAGGTACAAATACGAGCAGGACAATCACTGCCCTGGAGCCTAAATTTTAAGTGGGGAAAACAGCACATAAAGGGGACCTAGGAAGGGGGAGAAGGGTATGTATGTGTGTAGTAATATGGTTTGGGAATGACCAGGAAGGGGCAAGGTGGCCTAGTTCTAGACAAGATAAAGTGAATGTTCAGGGGCATAGTCCAAGTTCTGGTGGGAGGGGGATGAGGAAGATGAGGAAGATGCGTCGAGTGCAGGTGGCATGGTTTGGAAAGGCCCAGGAAGCACCATGGAGACCAGTTCTGGGTAAAATAAAGGAAAAAAAAACCTTATGTATCCAAGCCCAGGGTCCCAGGAGAAGCAGGGTTTTGGTGGAAGGAGGATAAAGATTAAGGTACAAGTTGCACAGTTTGAAAAGGGTTAAGAAGTAACAACTTCTCAAGGATCTCTCAACATGGGTCAACCTGCCTATCTTCTTCTGGTGACTCATGAGGGCCTCAACAACACTGCTAGACAGAACTTAGAAAGCATTCACAAAGGTTAGAATATCTTGGTCAAGAAATTGAAGACCTTAGGGGCAAAGTGGTGTTTTTATCACTACTTCTCATCAAAAGCAGGTGTTGCAGTAGAGAAATCATATTTGGGAAGTGAAAAACTGCATAAGAATCCCAACAGAGTTTTCTATACATAGCTTAAAAATTCTATGTTGTTTGTTGAATTCCCTGGGTAACCATATAAGTCTCTTCAGACAGCTCCCATTATTTTTAAAAAATCTCATTGGAATTATTTCTTTTTGTATCTCCAAAATTTAATTCTTCAGAGCTTTCCGTTTCTCTGGGGCTGACTGTCCACACAGAATTTGAGTTCATATCTTAAAATATTGGCTTGATAGGCTCTCATCTAGGATAGAGTACACTTGACAAGAACTGGTGAGAATCTATTTGTTTAGAGCCTTGCAAATCCACTCAAAAGGCTCTTAAATTGAATAAAGAAGTTAAGACATCTAGAAGTTTACAGGAGACAAAAATCCAAAAAAAGAGTTAATAGGAAAATCCCTGGCCTTAAATATCTATGCACAAATGATGAATTTGTGTTCTCAAAACAAGGAGACACATTTATCTGAGTTATCATGAAGACCTAGTGGGATGAGAGAACCATCATAGAAGAGGCTCTAGATGGCTTGCCTTATTTAGAAGAAATAGGATAAGTAAAGAGAGGTAGTGGGGTGACATTGTATAGTAAGAAGGTATAATTGTGAGGAAATTCAGGACCTGGAAGGGGATGTACAGAATTTGAGTGAAGAGCAATGATGGCAGAATCTAGGAAATTTGTCTTCATAATTTACTACATGCTGCATGGATAAAAAGAAGAAAAGGATGAGGAGTTTGGATGTCAGGAGCTAGCAAGGGAGTACTGAACCACCATGAATCAGATCCATTCACCAGGCCCAAATAAACTACATCCTTGGGTCTTGAAAGAACCTAAGTGTGATGGCTGAACCACTGATGGGGATATTTGAAAGATCATGGAAACTAGAAAAGTACTGCAAGATTGGCAAAGGGCAAATGTCCTAATTCTTAAAAAGGGAAAATAATGTAATGCACAAACTATAGGACAGTGAACTCAACTCTGATTCCTGGGGGGAAAATGAAACATTATTTTGTTTTGTTTAGTTTTTAAATAAATTTTTGTTCATGTTTTGCTTTTGCATCATTTTCAGTTCCCAATGTGTTCTTCTCCCTTTCCCTCCTAGAGAATCATTCCTTATAACAAAAACAAAGTAGGAAAAATGGTTCAGCAAAACTAACCAAAATATCAGAAAAATCTGACATTATATGTAGTGTTCCGTACCTATAGTACCCTACCTCTACAAAGAAGTGGGAGGAGGTGCCTTCTCCTGCTTCTACTTTGGGAACAAGGTTGGCCATTATAAATCCATAGCCTTTAGTTCTGATGGTCTTGTTTTTGTTGTTCTTTCCAACTGCATAGTTATAGTCATTGTGTAGATTATTTCTCCAGTTCTGACTACTTCATTTTTGCATCAGTTCATGTTAGTATTTCTCATGCTTCACTGTATTCCTCATATTCATCATTTGTTACATTGCAATAATATTCCATTACTTTAATGGAGTAACACTTGTTTGGGCTTTCCTCTGTCTATGGGTACCTACTTTGCTTCCAGTTCTTTGTTACTATGAAAACAAAGTACTGGTCTCCTCCCTGTTCTTCCTTGGACATGACTCCATCTCCTCACTCTGCGTATTTTCATTGCCTGTCCCCCATGCCTGGAATCCCCTCCTTCCTCATCTCCATCCCCTGGCTTATCTGGCTTCTTTCAGGTCTCAGCTAAAATTGTACCTCTAGCAAGAAGTCTTTCTTGACACCCTCCCCCCCCCAATCCTAGTGCATTCCCTATAGAATTATCTCCAATTTATTCTGTATACCTCTTGTTTGTACATAGATGTTTACAGGTTGTCTCCAATGTTAGACTGTGAGCTCCTTTAGAACAGGGATGGTCCTTTTCCTTGCTTTGTATTCCCCAGTAGTTGGCGTACTGCTTGGCACATAGTAGGTGCTTAATAAATATGCTTGGTTATAAATATTTTCATACACATGGGGATTTTCTTTTTGTCATTGACTTCCTTGAGGTATGTGTTTAGCAGTGGATAGATATTTTAGTCATAATTGATGGAATGTATCATTAAAAGAATGGTCTGGAAAAGGAAGCAATGATCACAAAGAGCCACCATGATTTGATTGAGAACAGGCCATGTTAGACTGACTTTATTTCCTTTTTTATCCAAGTCATTAAACTAGTAGTTTAGGAGAAGATGCCATAGATGTAATTTACTTAGATCATGACGAAGCATTTGATAATATTTTCCATATTTTGTGGAAAGGTGGAAATATGTGGGCTAGATGCTAACACAATTAGATTTGGAGCTGGTTCAATGTCCAGACTGAAAGGATAGAGAGTAATGGTCCCATGCCAATTTGGAAGAAGTTCTAGAATGGAATACTTCAGAAATCTGTGTTTGGTCCAGTTCTGTTCAACAATTTTATTAATGACTTAGGTAAAGTTGTAGATGACCTCCTTTTCCATTTTTTTCAGATGCCACAAAGTTGGGAGTGATAGCTAACATAGTGAAGGAGAAAGTAAGGATTCCAAAAGATCCCAAAGGGTTAGAACATTGAGTTGGATCTAATAGGAGGACATTTAACAGGAACAAATGTAAAATCTTATACTTGGGTCTAAAAAATCAACTCCAGAATTATAGGATGAGGGAGGCATGGTTAGATAGAAGTTTGTCTAAAAAAGATCTGAGTGTTAGTGCACTCAATATAAGTCAGCAGTGTGATATGGCAGCCAAAGAAGTGAATAAAATCTCAGCCATAGCTTTCAAGAATACGTAGACGATTGTTCCTCGGTACTTCACTTTGGCCAGACCCCATCTAGAGTTTTGGGGGGATGGAGCTATCAGTTAACTTGGTGAAGTACTTTCTTTGTTAGGGAGGAGGAGAGAGAGAATGGAACTTTAATGGGGTGCAATCCAAAAGAAAACAAGGAAAAATCATAGCTATATCATGCTATGACTTAAGCATGATTAAGGCAAGGCAGTAGTAGCAGGAACTGGTACTTAGTAGAGAGGTGGTCACTACCATGGCCATTGGTTATGGTAAAGCTGAATAATCAAATGATTCAGCATGTGATTCAGGGGAAGCAGTAGAAGATCTGCAATGGCTCTACATACCCTAGTTGTGTGTAGGAGCTACTTCACCAAAAGAAAAGAAGAAAGAGGTGATACAAGTGTTGGTAGATGTAACTTGGTTGATCAACTTGTAGAAAGATAGATTATTCAAATACATGATAAAGCAGAGAAAGAACTGACTCTGCAGTCATAGAACCCACTTCTGTGGTTTACTATAGATCATCTTTGTGGGACCTTGGGTATGCCACTTCACCTCCCTGGAACTCAGTTTCTTCTTCTGTAAAGGGAGAGGATAGGACTAGATGGGCTCTGAAGTCCTGGACACTTCCTATGATCCTATATGTTTCCTTGGACAAGTCACTTCACCTGTTTGGGCCTCAGTTTTTTCCTCTATAAAATGAGGAGATTAGAGTAGATTTTCTCTGAGGTACATGCTGGTTCTAAATCTAGGATCCTTTGTATGACCTTCAGTTTCTGCCTCTGTAAAATGAAGGCATTGGAGTAGATGGTCTCTACAATTCTATGATCCTAAGCCCCCAGGGCATGAGGAATATACCACTGCATTTTATAAATTTCTTGCAGAGAAATCTTTTTTAGGCAGATGTTTTGACGTTTCTTTCCTGGTGTGCTAAGCATCAGGGAAAAAACCCAGGGGAGAATATATATGTTCATGTCCCTTCCCCAGGTATCTCTTGTCTTCCAGTGATAGCATTATTATCAGAGAAGCTGTCAGCACCATGGCCAGTGGTATTTCTTTACCTACTGCTTTGAGTAGATTTAATACATGGCGCTACATTTGGGTCTGTGCTATATACTTAGTCTCGTATCAGTGGTTGTTAATGAGGTGACCACCATGCCCTCTATTTCGCTCCCAGTCCATATATGATAACAATGATGATGACGATGATGACAACAACAACAGCAGCAGCAAGAACAATAACAACACTAACATTTTAAGGTTTGCAAAGCACATTAGTATGTTATTTCATTTGATGATAAAGCATAAGTGTTCTAGTAAGGGCTGAATCTCTCATACAGTTGCCCTGGTTGTGTCTCTGATAAGGTGCTTTTTCCTTGACTCCACCCAATCATTTTAAAAAAAAATAGGAAAGCCCCAATGTTACAATTGAAGAGGTGGAAACAGAAGATATGTTAGACAAAATGAAGGTATGCGGGAATGAATAATTCCAGAGTCCAAGTCCAGGAAAGTCAGCTAAAGCAGGGCACACATTCTATTTTCAGGAAGGCAAAGGATGACCAATACCTAGGAGTCTTGGCTAATATAGGAATCCAGGCTAGGAGATGAGGGAATAAAGAGTCAGAGACCTAGACAGGATCTAGGCACAAAAGATCAATTCTGAGGATAGAGTTTAGGCAATAAATACAGGAACACTAGGTGCAAAAAATGGTAGATGTTACTGAGTAAAAGGATCTATGAATCAGTGTGCTGCCCCCCCCCCAAAAAAAAACTCTTGTCAATGTGTAATACTGATCTCACACTGAGGGGAGACTGGGAGAAGGCAAATACAAACTTCCTGCTAGAGGAGAAAAGAGGGCAGGGAAAAGGAATTCGGTGTGCTTATGAATGAAAACAAACAACAGTTTCTTGGGAAATGAGGACAGAACTTCTGGGGGCATTGTCATCATTACCATCAAATTTATAGAGGAAATATCATTGATCTGGGTCTAAGGAGGCCTGAGCTCTAGTCCTGACCGTGTCCAGAATTTGCTGTGTGATTTGGAGCAGCTTGCTAATTGTCTCTGGATTTCAGTTTCTTTATCTGTAAAACGATTTGATTGTTGGACATCCAATTGGAGCTTTCAGCTCTGTCATTCTGTACTCTAGAACAAGAGTTCTTAACCTTTTGTGTGTCCCATACCCTTCTCATTGTCTACTGAAACCCTTCTCAGAATCACAGTTTTAAAGTTATAAAATAAAAAAATATAAGAGTACAAAGGAAATAAATCATATTGAAACATGATTATCAATTTTTTTTAAAAAGTCCACAGACTCTAGATTAAGAACCGCTGATCTAGAACATTGTGTAACATTGTATGCTTTATCTAAATGCCCTTTCACTCCTGAATCCAGTGTTCTAAAGTCCCTTCCAATTTCTGACCTTCTCTGATTTTTTAAGCACATCATAGAATATGGGACCAATTAATTTACATCATATGGGAGAAGGCAGAGTCTAATGGGCAAAATTATCAAGTAGGCAAAGACGATCATCACCACCTCTCACCTTTTCAGTTCTCTTCTCCCCTGTGTCATATCCCCTCTCCTGGCCCATCGTCCTTCCAAATTTATCCTCCCTCTCCCTATCCAAACCTGCTTCCAGCTAGGTGTCAGTTGTAAAATAGCTGCTAAAAAAATTTATACTATGGTATCAACTACTGATATCTGGCTAGTAAAAAATAATGATAGCACCTAATTATATTGTCTAATGTATTTTACTCCCATTTGATCCTGATGATAACCCTGTGAGCACAGGAAAGTGAGTGGGTTAATTTGTTTTCCCTTCCCAAGGGAATTTGCATTTTAACAGGGAACAATACTTCAACCCAATAGAATAAATCAATAATAGTTAAATTTTAAACATTAAAGATAAGCAGATGGGATATGTGTGTGTGTGCCTTTCATCAAGATCTCTACCTACTCTGCTTATGCATAAAGCAGGCGATGGGGATGACATGAGTAGGCTGAACAGAGCACATGCATGGAGTGTATAGCATGCATGCATGATATTATAAACACGTCTTCCCATTTTCATAACAAAGAGAAGCTAACATGAGTGTGAAGGACTAGTTCCCTGGTTCAGAAAGTCTATAATTTCCATGGGTCCTTTCCCCTAAAGGGGGGAAAGCATTTCATTCAGGCTGTGGTGTCACAAAAATAACAGGCAGGCAAGTGTGTGGGCATTCATCTGTCACTGGTGAGTCCCCAGTGGTAACGATGGTGCTCCAGATCTGTGTATCAACTCTTTCTGCCCCTTTGGATAGACATAATAGACACTGAGCTTCTGGATACTACTGTCCCAAGGAGAGCACATCACATCTGGATGGCCAGTTGCTCATATTATGCCCCTTCCGCAAATATAAAAAACCTAGGAAGGTGGGAAGCCAGGACTCTCAACAAATCATCACTGCCTTCTCATGTCATATGGAAAACTGTTCCCATCTTCCTCAATGCTCAATTTAATGACTCTGAATCCACCATATGCTACTGAAGAATGATGGGGGGGGGGTGGTGGATAGTCTCACAATCACCAGCAACCATCTGTTGCTTGGTCCCTGTTTATATGTCCTTATAAGCAATCCCTAACCTGTAGAGTAGAACTTTCCAATGGCATGTCCACAGCTGTCAAGCTTTGTGCTTGGTCACTTTCTTTCCTGTGCTGTAGCAGCTGACACCCTGACATCCACACCTTCTCTAAGCTGTTAACGGCAATGATAGGAATGTAACTCCAAATCTTAGGGCACAGTGAGCATTTTCTTCATGCACTCTCCCCTCTCTTAGATTAAATATCAGGATAGATTTCCTTCCCTCCTCCTCTGAGCAAATCTAAGGATTGGGCTACATTTTTGCTATCATCAAAGAAAGAGTCTCAACAGTATCTTTGTTCCTTATCAGTGGCAATGCCAGTCAGGCTGAAAACAAGCCCTTGGAATTTCCAGTCCTCCCTAAACCCTCCATTCGAACTTTCTGAAATAGAAGTAGGCTAGCATTGGATTGCCAAATAAGGCACCTACATCACATCCAAGTGGTAAATAATGGTAGAATTGACCTCGGGATGGGAGGATTGGTCTGGTAATAGTGTGAAAGAACAAAAACTTCCATTATCATAAAGGTGATTGAGGGCTGGAAGTCTGACCTTTCTTCATTCTCTGGATGTTGCATTATTAAAGACCTGCTAAGTGATGACTTTGCCCAGGTGAAATATTGTTATTATGTTCAGTGGGGTTCTTTTTTCCCCCGAATAAAATTCTCCATTCTTTTATTCTCCTCTCTATTAAGTCTAAGAAGCAAGCCAACAAAAAAAAGTACAGACATGATGAAATACTATGTGACAGCACAAAGGCAGAACTAAAGATATGTTTTCAGAAAAAAAAATTCTCCATACATATCCCCAGAAATATGACTGAAACTCCTTTTAAAAGCTGGGAGGGAGATGATGGAAAGTAAACTATAGCTGTACAATCGAGCTGGTTTTTCTTGGAATACCAAAAGTAGGCCTAGGTATCCTGTGTGCCAAGTTCTATGCTGGGTACTAGGAATACAGTCCCTGCCCTCAAAGAGCTTACATTCTTTTCAAGGGAGACAAAGCACACCTACATATCCACATATACACAAAATAGATACAAAGAAATACGCACAAAGTAATTTTCTTTTCCAGAGTGGGTACTATCAGCTGGGGGAATCAGGAAAGGTGGCACTTAGAAGGTTATAGCTGAGCGGAGCTTTGGAGGAAATTAATCAATCTTACAATCAATTAGCACACATTTATTGATCACCAGGTATTGCAGCAGGTGCTGGGGTTACAGAGACAAAAGGGAAAATGGTAATTGTCCTCAACAAACTTCTAATCTAGCCATCACATGGATTTTGTATAGCATCTAACCTAGACTTCTGCATTTTCTTCAAGAAGTTCTTCAAAAATTCTTGGGCTAAGGCACTCTTGTAGTAGAAGCACTCACCTAACACCTTCCCTGTCCGAGTTAGGCTAGTTTTTCCTTTAAAAAGGCATTGAGACAGTCCTTGACACTTGGATAGCTCAGGGGACTAAAGGATAAAAGACCGTTGATTTCATTGCCTCATTGCCCAAACAGAAAGTAGGAACAAGGAACTCCAGGGACTCTGACGCTTGATTGGTGGAGCACAGTGGGCACTCCCTGAGGCCAGGGAGCTTCACTTAACCAGAATCAACTTGAGTCCTCCTCAATGCCTGTCTTTGCAGCATATCCTTCTGCTATGGCTAAATTTCTTTTTGTTAACTGCCAAATGATCTGTGAATGTCTCGTTTAGTTCCAGTATTGATGCTAAACTATCAGGGGATTGACCTGAGTCAAACCCAAAACAGAACACCTATGCACTTATCACATTTTATTGTGTGTTGTAGGGTTGTTTGTTTTTGGTATGCATATAAAACTTCTACTAGACTATAAGGATGAAGACAGGATACTTTTATTGCTATTTTTAAATTAAATTTAATTTTTATTAATAATTTAATTAGTATTAAAATTAATAAAATATCTTTGTATCTTTTGAGAACCCCTTTCTTTTACAGATGAGAAACTGAGGTCTAGAGAGGGGAAGGGATTTATCCAAGGTCACACAGCTTCCCCCCCAATAACCCAATGGAAATTGAATTGTTCGAGTCATCCCCAATAGGTCACAATGAAAATGGGTAAAAAACTCCCTGTGGCTTACTTAAGTCAAAGATTCAGCTCCCAGACAGTAGCAACCCTGAAAAAAAACCCGAGAGTGAGAAGCTCATTTCAAGGGCTGATCACTTGTCAGCTGGAGCTCTTTATTGCTATTGAGATTTCAAGGCAGAACAAGAGCTAATAGTCTCTTTGGTAGTTATCTTGGGGTAGGTATGACTTAAGGGTCAGAGATAAATAAAGATGATCACCATCTGTGTATCCAGTCACTGCACAGTCCCTCAACTCAGCAAGTCCTACTATGCCCATCCAACAGGATCTTATTACAGGTCAATAAATAACAGGGGACTGGAGATATTGTGGCTGCTGCCCCGAGGCAAAAGGCCAAGAGCACAGGTGCAGTCAATTGGGTTGTGTTGCTTGTGTTTGCCTTAAAGTTTGCATCCACCCAATCATCATTTGTTCTCAGAGCCAGTTGGAGGTCTCTTTTCATAGTGGCGTCCTCAATCTACTTTCACAAGGGGCTCTTCGGGTGTTTAATGAGCTCACTACAGTGGTCTCTTGGGATGCTACAGCAATAAAATTTAAAAAGGGGGACTCATGAATCATGTGCTTCATTCACAGGCTTCGAGTTTTCCCCAAGTGTTAGCCTTAGGAAGCTAATTAATGGACACCTCATCAATCATCCCTGTAGATACACCACTGCCTGCTTGCCTGTGGGGAAGGAAAACCCAGGCAGATGGATGATAGAGGCAACCATATTCCAATTCCTCTACAGCTGCTTCTGAATCATAGGATCAAGAGCTGGCAGGGTTTTAGAGATGAATTTAGCCAATCCCTTAATGTTATAAATGAAGAAACAGAGACCCAGAGAGCAGAAGGGGACTCACCCAAGGTCACATAACTACTAAGTGGTGCACTGAGAATTAAAACCCAGGTCCTCTTATTCCAAGCCCTGCTTCTTTCTCTTTTTTTGCATGAATAGACAAAATGGCTGCCATGTTTCATGTTACTTTATGTTCTCTGTAGAAGACCCGCAGCTGTCAGAAGGGTCCAAAAAGGGGACAGGAAAGTGCTGAGAAGAATGTTGTTGTTGCCCCCATTGTTACTAAAGCTGGATTTGTGGGTAGTGTGCCCCTTTAATTCAATTCAAAAATTACTCATTAAGCACCTACCATATGCTAGGCACCATGCTAGGAACTGGGGACACAAAGGCAAAAATGATAGAGCTCCTCTCCACAAGCTTATAGTCAATTGGCTGTGTGTATAGGGGAGTGTGGAAAACAACAAGCACATGGAAAAGTATATACAGATTATATACAAAATAATTTGTTGGGGGATTGGGAGAACCATTGAGGAATTCAGAAAAGACCAAATGTAGGAGGGCACTTGAACTGAGCCTTGAAGGCAGCTAGGGATTGAAAACGGTAAAGAGAGAAAAGGCCTCTATTAGAAGGCTGTGGAAGAAAGAACAGGAGAGAAAAGTAGTAGAGCTGAAGAGGAAGGAGAATGAAAATGGGCAGGTGATTTGGAGGGATTTAGATTTGTCAAGAAGGTCACAGATTATATTTGGAGAAGAAAAAGTTGGGAGAAATTGAGTAAAATTTGAAGAATAGTCTCCAGGTCTAAATTCTATTTCTGACCTCTGTGTGAGAGAGGGTTGAAGGAGGAAGAACAGAACCAAGGAAGATTAAGGAGTAAATACCTCAAGATAGAAACTCAAGGAGAAGGACAAGGAGAAGGTAAGTGGCTAAACAAGGTAAATAAGAAGAGATAAGAGGAACAAATTGGAGAGTAAAGCAACTTGGTGGAGTGGATTGGTGGGTGTGGCAAATTGGTAAAAATAGATAGGAAGTTAATGCCAGTAAGTGGGGGACATAGGATATGAGTTAAGAAAGGTATAATAGGAAGTTAAGTGAACCTGCCAAGTTATTTAGAAGAGATAATTGGTTGTAAAGTGCTTATGGGTGAGGTATAAGCACCCCTAAGTAGCTCAAGAAGCAAAGAGGACAATCTCAACCAGTATGGAGAGCAGGGATGATTTGGGGTGACTTTTTTGAATGGCAATGTTTGTATTTCTGCCAGTCAGTTGATTGCTGTCTGTCTTCCAAGTATAGGTTTCTCTTCTTCCTAAAAGAGAAGATGAAGGAATTCAAAGAATATCTCTCCATACTGCAGGTTGTTAAGAACTATGATGTGTCCTTAAAGAAAATAGAAGAAGGGCTTTTTTTCATTAAAAGATGAGGATCTGAGGTAGAAGAGAAGAAACTCAACTCCACACCATGTTAATGGCTAATATAGAGTTTGGAATCCAATAAAACCACCATATCTTTTAAAGATAAACTTCTGCCTAACCATGCCATCCCCATCCTTGATGGAGAACAGAAGTGTCACACAGATGCAGAAGAGAAGAAAAAACAAGGCTATATACTCACATCCAAAAACCAGATTTGATTCTCTTCTTTCCTGATGAGGAGGAAGCTGAATGATCTGCTCAGGAAGCAGCTTCTTATCTTCCAAGAAATGATTTAGTAGAGCTAGAGAACTTATCAGCTGAGAGAACACCCAGTAAGAGCCAAAGAAAAAGAAAAGAGTAGTGGTGATTGGTGATGGCCTACTGAGAGGTGCTAAGGAAAACTATTTGTTGATCTGATTATAACAATAGAGAGATCTGTTGGCTTCCTAGGGAGTCTGTCCAAGGCATAACAGAGAATCTCTCAAAACCTCCCAGAATGAATAACTGGGCACTCATATAGGCATAAATGATATTGGCAGAAGAAACCTAAATAGCATTGCCAAAGATTACAAAGTTTTGGGAAAGAAACCGAAGACCATATTGGTACAGGCCGTGTTTCCCTGAGTTGGTTTAAGGACAATTGTGATAGAATTGGATTTGAGAAAAGAGGATATCAAGGTCAATATGAGTTAGCAGTATGAAATATCAGCCAAAAAACTAATGGTATCTTAGACTTCCCCCCCAACTCACTTATTCTCTGTTCCATTTCCATAAAGCTTTTCTCACTTGTCATTTGGAAAACTAATTCTATCAAAATCAAGGAATATATTGACTTGGTTTGGAGGCTTGCTGATTTCTTCATAGAATTTCTCTACTTTCACAGGTTCTGCAATAGATTTTGGTGCACAAGTTACAACTATCTTTTTTTTTTGGCAGACCTTTGTTTATACATCATGAACATTACAAGGCAAGATGACCGAGTGTCTCATGAAATAACGATAGTGATTATGATAATAACTAGTATTTATATAGCACTTGAAGGTTTGCAGAGTACTTTGTATATATTATCTCATTTGATCTTCATAACAATCTTGGGAGGTAGGTGTTATTATTATCCCATTTTACAGATAAGGGGAGTGAGGCAGACAGAGATTAAATGACTTGCCTATGAACACACAGCAAGGATATGAGGCAGGGTTTGAACTTGGGTCTTCCTGACTCCAAGTACAGCATTCTGTTGTTCATGGATATGCACAAGTGCTGTTTCTTCCTGCCTTTGGATATGCTACAAAATTAACTTCACTAATTCATTTATTTGCTTCTCTAAGGCGAACTTATAAACTATCCTTCCATTTAGCTCTAAATTCTTCTGGTTTCATATATGATGAGAAATGTCATGATGATGTGTCAAGTAGTGCATCCCCTCATTGACCAGTGGACAAAGATCTTAGTTGGGAGTACCAACAATTAAACTCATTTTTGTAGATGGTATAAAAAATGTGTGATCTAGCAGCACTTACTTTTTGAGGTTAAAAAAAGCATTGAAAACAAAGTAGATGCCATTTAATTGGAGAATGGCTAAACAAGTATAATGGATTACTATGCTATAAGAAACCATAAATAAGACAAGTAAAGAGAAGTGTGCAGAGACTTATACAAACTGATGCAGAGTAAAGTAAACAGAGCCAAGAAAACAATATATAGAATGACAACAATAATGTTAATGGGAAAAACAACCACCACAAAACAATAGAAAATGAATGCTGCAAAATTACAAAGAATAAGCATGGCTCTAAAGAAGAGTTATGAGAAGATACCCTCCCTAACTCCTTGGCAGAAGTAGGAGCTCCATGGGTGTGGAACATCACATATACTTTCAGGTTTTTTTTTCCAATATATTAATAGGTTTTGTGGATTTATTTTTTTTCCCTTTTTCCTTTTAAAAATATTCTTTGTGATATACGATCGCTTTGGGGGGGTGAGGGGAAGGAGAGGATATTGGAGAAATATAGGTGATGTAAAAGCAAAAGATATCAATAAACATTTATTTAAAAAATAAAAAAGTACGACCTAAGTACTTTCTGTACCCCCTCCCCATCCCTTATACCACTGCCACCATGTCTACATAAGTAAAATTGGGCTGTATAGCACTAGGGGCCAGTTTTGTATTTTGTTTGTTTCATGGGGTACCACGTCTGAGGAATTCATCGCCTAGTGGCTTGTTAGTGATAATCCTCTTTATATATAGCTAGGTTCGTTCTTCAAATGTGGAGGGAGAAATTCTGCTACATGTGTTTCATTTTACATTCATGTGTTGCTTTTCTACTCATTTCATCCATAGAAACTCTCAGAATCATTTGGCTCAGTTGGGCCTCAATCCAAGCTTGTTGTTAATTTGTTTGGCAATAGTGACAATAATCCACATTTCTTTAACACCTAAAGGTTTACAAAGCTATTTCCTTCCTTTACCCTGCTTTTGGTAGATAGTGCAAGTACTAGCACCCCCATTTTTCAGCTTGATAAATAAAGTTCAGAGAGAAGAATTGATTTGATCTTGGTTATATAACTAAGAAGTGACAGGGGACTTGAACCCAAGTTTCCTGATTCAAAATCCGCTTCTTCAACTTCATCTATCTGAAATATGACATGGCTTCTTTGGGGCCAACCTGATGGGGATCCTTAAAACTCTGTGTATAGACAGATTAAGGAAAGGAATGTTCTTCCTGACTAAAATGTACCCATGATGGACTGGAGAAAGACTCCTCTGGAATTATTAGTAAATCATAGAATCTCTGAGTCGGATGGAGGCCCAGAGGCCATCTAATTTAACCTTTACTTTAACAATCCTTGTGACATTCCTGATGAGTACCATCCAGCCTTTGCCTGAAGACCTTTAGTCAAGGGGAATCCACTGCTTCCTAAAGCAGCTCATACAACTCTTAGGTGATTCATCATGATGAAGCTTTTCCTAACAATTATATTCCAATTTCCTCCCAACCTGCCACTGACCTTGTCTATCCCCACAGCTGGTTCAATGGTTTTGATTGAATAGATGGGTCAGTTCAGCCAAATACCCTTTAATTCAATCAAACAACCCATCTGTGGAGTCAACCTACCAATAAATTCAATCAGTTTGTCAATTTAGTCAAACAATCAGGGTTTGTCAATATGTTCACATTGCCTAGAGTCTTGCAAATTTAATTTTCCAAAGGGCCTTCAACTTAAAATAGAGGGCAAGGGAGAAAACTGCCTATATATGTCCACCAAGCTAGACAGTTTCGAGAACAGTGATAATATCTGCTTCAGAAGATATTATAGCTTCTTCTTTGGAAGAAGAATTGCAGCAGAAGTTCATAGGAGACAAAATCCAAGAGGAGCTGGTAGTAAAACCCACGGCCTCTTTTGTCATATGTCATCTCAGAAATTTACAAAGTTTAAGCAACAATCAAGGTACAAGCAACAACAAGAGGGCCTAATCCAAAGAGACAAATTTGACTTCATTAGTTACTGAGATATTGTGGGATGAAGTCCGTGACTGGACTATGGCTTTGGATAGATATGCCTCATTCGGAAGAAACAGAGTAGGTAAAAGGCAGGGGGTCATAATAGTGTTATAGCATAGTATAGTAAAAAGAACTTTCATGTCAATAAATTCAGAATTCAGAAATGGTGAAGCAACTCGGATGAAGATAAAAACCAAAGAAGCAGGAATCAAAGTAATTTAGCTATCAAATATAACCCTTTAAATAGAAGAAAGGGATGAAGTATTTGGAAAAGTCATTGCATGTCTCAGAAATATAGTTCTGTGTGTATTAATAAATGTTTAATAACTGGCTCTCTGAAAATGCACAATACACTTATAAATTTAGTCTGTATTATTAACATTTTATCTATCACTTTCTTAAGTCTAGACCAGGGATGGGGAATGTGTGGCCTTGAGGCCACAGGTCTAGATGATTGACAATACAACAAATCAGGCCCTGCTATGTAGCATTTGGTGATTTCCAAGGTGTAATTGCTCACACAGAAAATTTAACTGTTGACTCTTATGAGACAATTCAAGCCAACTCCAGCATATCCATGTATATGGTCATGATGGGGAGTTTCAATTATTCAGACATCATCTGGAACTCCCTCTATGCCAAAGCAGAATGGTCAGTAATTTCTTGACTTGCCTTAATGATAATTTTGTTCTTCACAAAGTGGGGAAAGCAATAAGGAGAAATTCTACTTTCAACCTGATTCTCACCAATAAGGAAGAATTGGTTGCTGAAGTGAAAATGATGGGAACTTTGGGGGAAATGGGGATTCCATCAAAGTACTTGTGACAGGAAAGGACAATTGGGAATAACTTGATATGTACCCTAGATCTTGGGAGAACAGGCTTCAAAGGCTACCAGAGAAAGGCTACTAGATGGAATCCAATGAACTAAAATTCTAAAGGAGAAAGCATTCCTGGAGGGAAAGGAAATCTCTTCTGAAGTCACACAAAGAAACAATTCCTATAAGAAGGACAAAAGGTTCTTGTCTAAAGAGCCCAATGTGGATGCACTGGGGACTCATCAAGCAACTTAAAGTTTAAAAACATGTATAGAAGGTGGAATTAGTAAGAAGTAATAGAGGATGAAAACATGGTCTTATAAGAATTCAGGAGTCAGGAGTTCCAAATATTAGAATGAGATGAGACCAGTGAAGAAAGATAAGGATGCCCAAAAAGGAGTTTTTAAGGCTATATTGGGAAAAGCAGAGGTTCAGAAAAAAGGATAGGATATTGCTTGGGGAGGGTGGGAAAATGATAGTTGATGGCCGAAGTTGTTGGCAAAGACAGTCAATTCCTATTTTACTGCTATCTTCCCTGACAAGAAAAATGATCTTTGGATTGGGAAAGACAACAAAAATGACTAACAGAGTTGACACCCAAGATAAGTAAGGAGATGGTAAAACTGAGCTAATTGCTCTTGGTGTGTAAAAGTCATCAGGCCCAGATGGACTACATCCTGGGCTACTGGAGAAACTGGCAGATGTGATGGCTGCAACGACTGCCAGTGGTCTTTTGAAGATCTTTGAGAATAAGAGACATGTTGCATGGTTAGAGAAAGACAGATGTACCAATTTGCTTAAAAAAAAAAGAGCAGAAAGTAGACTCTCCAAAGGTAATAAAGCTCAACTTTGATTCTCGGCAAAATTCTTTCATGTTTAATTAAATTGATAGATCATGAACATTTACAAAGAAGCAGTGATTACAAAAAGCTAGCATGGCTTCAACCAAGAATGGATCATGCCAGGTAGACCTTCTTCACCTTTATGACAGGCTGACGAAACTGGTAGATTAGGGGAATGCCGTAGGTATGGTTTGCCTAGATTTTGGCAAAGCATTTCATGAAGCATCTCACATTTTTCTTGTGGAAACTATGTGGGCTAGATGATGATAGTATTATATGGGTTCAAAACTAATTTAATGAGTAGATCCTGACTTGTCATTAATGAATTAATGCCAACTTGGAAGGTTTTCAGTAGAGTTCCCTGAGGATCTGACCTTAGCTCTGTGTTGTTTAATTTTTTAAAAATCAGTTACGTGAACAGCAACATTGTGTGATGATCAGCTGTGACTGACTTAGCTCCTCTCAGCAATACAATTCCAAAAGACTTATGATGGCAAATGCTATCCACATCCAGAGAAAGAACTGATAAGAGTGCACTGATGGAATGTAGATCAACGTGTGCTATTTTCACTTTCATTATTTTTTTCATGGTTTTTTCCTTTTGTTCCGTTTCCTTTTTCACAACATGACTAATATGGAAATACGTTTTACATGATTGCACATATATAACCTGTATCAAATTGCTTACCGTCTTAGGGAGGAGAGAGGGGAGAGAGGGAGAAAATTTGGAACTAAAAATTTTATAAAAAATGAATGTTAAAAATTGTCTTTATATGTAATTGGAAAAAAATAAAATACTATTTAAAAAAATTGATTACTTGGATAAAGGTGTAGGTGACATGCTTATCAATTGTGTTGATGACACAATGCTGGAGAGTTAGCCAACATACTGGATGATGGGATCAGGATTCAAAAAATCTTGACAGGGTAGAACAGTGCTATGAATAGAATGGGATACAATTAGGGAAAGTGGAAAGCACACTGATCTTGGAGAGCTCAACTTGAAGTCATGAGACCTGAGTTCAAATTCTAGTTCTACTACTTTCTACCCATATAAGTTTGTCTTCCTGAGCCTATTTTCTCATCTGTAAAATGTGGGGGTTAGGTCAGATGACTTCTGAGGTTCTTTGTTGCTCTAGGTTTCTAATCTTATCATCGTGTGTGTGTGTGTGTGTGTGTGTGTGTGTGTTTCAAGCATACATGCATGTGTGCACCACACACACATACACATACACATATATATACACCTTGGACAAGCCACTTCACCTGTATGGGCCTTGGTTTTCCCATCTGTAAAATGAGTGGATTGGATTAGATGGTATTCCAGGTCCCTTCCAACTTTTGACATTCTGTGATTTAAATGCTTTGTGAGCAAAATGGTCATGAATGAAGGAATAAATGAATGATTAGAATAAAATTGACTGCTTGCTGTTAGCCCAATGACTCATTCCATTAGACAAACACAAACAAAATGATTTTTTCCACCGAGGCCCACCCACCCAAATCATCTCAGCATCTGACTGCCCTTTTACCTGTTCCAGGACAAAGTACCCCTTTCTGATCTCTATTCTCCTTTCATATGCCATCTTCCCCTGTTAGCACATAAACTCCTTGAGGGCAGGGATTGCCTTTTTTAATATTTGTATTCTCAGCACTTAGCACATGCTTTTTCCTTCATCCAGGCCAGCACCTGGTCAGTTTCCTGAACTGATTAATTCAGTGATAAGCTCTCCTGGTAGTACTGCTTACTTCTCTAGGACAGATAGTGGTTAAGGTCAAAATAAGAGCTTGTATGGAGAATGCTTTGGAATCACAAAGTACTGATGAGCGGCAGCAGTGATGATATGATGATATGGGTTTCATGGCCACAGTCTCAATGAGGGCTGTATTTCTGGGTTCTCTTTGCCTCTGCTTTAGGGCTGATGGAGTTGTAGTCAGCATATGAATCTGGACTATTGATGTGCTCAAGAGGGAGTGAACCAGATATGTGACTGGTCCTGTCCTCTGTCCTTATGGTGAAGACCTCCTAACCAATCCAACCAGCTCAGGGGGATGGCATTGCAAAAGCAATCTAGCTAGCAAGTCATTCCCCATGCATGGGATAAAACAGAATATTCAATGCAACAGATCAGAAAAAATAATAAAAGAGAAAAATGGTTACAACCTCCTACCTGATATCAAAAGGTTTTATTCATAAGAAGAGAATCCCATGTTCTGAAGAAGCATTCATTCAATCTGCGTTCTAACCCTTTGAGAATTTCTGTCTACATTTTCCCCATTGCTGGGATCTTATTCAGAATACATTTCAAGGTGTTTGTTGTTCTTAAAGAAAAGCAAATCAAAGATTTTCTTCTTGTTTTGCTTCTTGCTCAAAGGCTAAGCGTATGCCACTGAAGGTCAGAACCACTGTGGCTCCTAATCTATTTGGATTGTGAGATTCCAGAAAGCAATTCAAAGCGAGGGTGTGCAGTTAGGGCCAGGCTCTGGATTAACTACAAGGGTGTTATCCATGTAGCAAGTAATGGAGCTAATTCTTAAATCAAGACTATCTTCTCTCTTGGCACCCAGCACACACTCAGGCTACCTGTTCTTCTTGTCTCTCACTGAGCCTTCAGAGAATACAACTTTTTTTTTTACTATAAGATACTGGATCTAGAGCTGAAAGAGACCTCAGCAAACATCTAGTCCAATCCAAGGGAGGTAAGTGACTTGCCCAAGGTCATACATAGAAGCCTAAATCTAGAGTTGGAAAGGATCTCAGAAGCCATGTAATCCAACCCCATATTTTACATGTGAGAAAACCGAGACCCAGAGAGGGGAAGTAGCTTGCTTAAGGCAGCACAGGTAGTAAAAATCTAAGCCAGGATTTGAACTCATAATCCTATATGTGACCCTGAGCAAGTTGCCTAAACTCCCTAGGCCTGATTCTCCTTCTTTGTAAAATGAAAGGATTAATTTAGCTGACCTCTGAGGTTCCTTCCAGCTTGAAATCTAGGATGCTATGTGTAAGTTTGAGCAAATCATATAACTTCTCGGGGCCTCAGTTTCCTCATGTATAAACTGAAGGAATTGGACTAGATGGTCTCTAAGGTACCTCCCATATCTAAATGTGGCAGCCCGTTGGTCTCTCCTAACCAATTTAGCCCAACAAGGTCATTCATCCAGTCAATGAGAGAGAGCACAGACAGTCTAATGGGACCCTTTGTT
Organism: Vombatus ursinus; assembly: GCF_900497805.2. Classification (NCBI taxonomy): domain Eukaryota; kingdom Metazoa; phylum Chordata; class Mammalia; order Diprotodontia; family Vombatidae; genus Vombatus; species Vombatus ursinus. Next base: position 1,348,662 of record NW_020944374.1, on the reverse strand, counting down.
TTAAGCATGAATTCTCTCTCCAACATCCCAGCCACATGGGTGTCCATACGCTACCTGAACACTCCCAGTGACAAAATGTGTCTTGTCTTAGGAAGCAGTCCATTCCTTCTTTTTTATGGTTGCGATAGTACGGAAATTCTTCATTATGCTGATAAGAAATCGACTCTTTTGCGTATTCTAGTTCTGTCTTCTGGGACTAAGCAGAACAAAGGGAATCCTTCTAAGTGTCAGAGGGTCATCCCTTCACATATTGGAAGATAAAACTCCTTCTCCACCCCCTCACCCCCTCGTATCCTCTCCACTTGAATCTGGGCCATTCTTGACTCTGCCTTTGTTCACATCATTCTCTTTGTCTGGAATGCCTCTCCACTCCCTTTCCTCAGCTCTGTCTGTTGGCATCTCACTCGTATTTCAAGGTCCAGTCATTGAAGCCATGAAACCTTTCTTGATTCTCCAGTGAGTATTGAGCACTTTTCTCTTTATATGGTCCTTGATTTACTTGTTCCTCAACCCTGGAATTAAGGGGATAAGCATTTATTAAATGCCTATTATGTGCCAAATATTGTGCTAAGTGGCTTTTATAAACATTTTCTCATTTGCTTCTCATGACAACCCTGGGAAGCAGGTGCTATTATGATCCCCATTTTACAGTTGAGGAAACTGAGGCAGACAGAAGTTAAGTGACTTGCCCAAGGCCACACAGCTAGAAAATGTCTGAGGCCAGATTTGCACTCAAATCTTCTTGACTCCAGTGCCATGGATCCTTCCAATGCACCTTCAGCTGCCTCACAATATACTCATCTTTCTCACTAAACCCACACCTCTGCTTACCTTTACTTTCAAGGGCACTACCATCCATCCAATCACCAAAGTTTCTGACCTTGGTGTCATTCTTGACTTTTGACTCATTGTCATCCCCATATTCAGTCAGCTAAAATATCTTATGAACTCTAACCACGTGACACTTCACACATCATTCTCCTCTAAATTCATAAAGCCATCCTTGTTCAGACCATTGTCACCCTCACCTGGGCTACTGCAATAACCTCCCAATTGATCTCCTTGCGTTCAGTATCTCCCCTCCCCAATCTACTTTCCATGGTGCTGCCAAATAAATGATCCTAAAGCACAGGTGTGAGCATATCATTGCCCCAACCAAGACGCTTCAGCAGTTCCCTGTATTTAGAACTCTTCACAATCTGGCTCCAGCCCCTTTCTGGACTGACTTCACATTAATCCCTACCATGTACTCTATAGCCCAGTCAAACTTAGTGCTTTCTATCTATAACTCTATCCTCCCCTCCACCATGCCCTTGTACAGATTATTTCCTCAGGCCTGGAACGATCTCCTTTCTCACCTCTGCATCTTGGAATCTCTACTTCTCTTCAAAGATCAATTCAAGTTCCACCTCCTACAGAATGGCCTTCCTGATTTCCCCACTTGCTGGTGTATTACACCCTTCTCAAAAGTCTTTTCTATTTTTTTTTTGCACAAAGAGGGTGTTTAACTACTTGTGTAAATATTACTTCTCTCCAGTAGACCTTAAGCTCCCAGAGAGCAGGAATGATTTTATTTTTGGTTTTCTTGGAATGAACAAAGGCACCTTATTGAGTTGAATTGAACTGAATTTAAATATACCTTTCTTATTCAACTCCAGATTATTTATCCAGCACTCAATTGGAGCAAAGCACTGTGCTGCACATTGTTATGGTCTCTAATAATTTCAAGTGTATGTCTTGGTCAGTGCAGTCACAGGAATGGTGAGTAAAGACATGGGGTAATTGATGGCTGTGTCCTTTCCAGGAATGTTAGTGTTGATTTGATAATTGTTCCCAGAGCTAGAGTTAGAAAGGTGGGCGGTAGAAGGTGAGAGACATATGGTACCTGCTACTAACATGGCACAAAGATAGCTAGGGACCAGCATGGATTGGGCTATGTATAGTGAATTCTCACCAATCAGAAGTCCAGGTCCCCAGGGCTGGTGGAAGCTGGCGTACAGGAGCATGGTATAAAGAAGGCCAAGGTTTGGGGTAGTCTAGATACGGTGAACTCTAACCAGATGAAAGGGAACTTGAAGACTGAAGGGGGTCAGAACAGAATCCTGGCAAAGTCCAATAGGGATGGATGAATTCCTAAGACAAGTTGTCAAATGTTGTGATTGAACAGGCTCTATTTAAGAGGGTGCACTGATGTGATGGTTCCCCACCCCCACCCTGACCCCAATGTCTCAGTTCCATCAACCTGAATCATCTCTTAGACTTGTGAACACTAGCTACTGGTATATCTCTCTGCATTTCTCTCTTGGGCCACTCATCCTTTTCTTCCCTGTCAAAGAGACTTGATAAGAAATTGACTGGAATGTATACAGTGTCTTCCAATTCTGTGTCATGCAGCCTGTCCTTTCCTTAATATCTGAAATTGCTCTCAAGCCAAGTGCCCAAATTTGCCTGGGTCTAGCTGTGTGCATGCAACTGCTAAAGTTAAACTCGGCCTGGAATGCCGCCCCCCCCCCCCCCCCACCTTTCTCAGCTATGCCTCTTGATGGGCATTCCAGCCATCTTTCAAGTCCCAGTCCTTGGTTTGTATTAATGTCTGACGTCAAAGGGGAAGTACAAGGCATTATTCCTGTGTCATTTAGAATCTCTGCTTTCCTTCAAGTGCTACCATCTGCCTTCCTAGTCCTCTCAATTGCTGGTGTGTCTTCTCCCCTCCCAGACTTCCTTTTATCTGTTTCCTATGTGTTTTCTATATACCTTTGTCCCTCCAATTGGAATGTAAGCTCCTTGAAAGGTTTCATTCTTCATGAATGCTTGCTGATTGATTGGTCTGATGCTTCTTGGTGTAGTGGATAAGGCACTGGATCTTGAGTTAAGAAGACCTGGATTGAAATCCTGTCTCAGAAACCTATTAGCTATGTGACCTTGTAAAGGTCACCAAACTCTCTGTGTCTCACTTTCCTCATTTGTAAAATGAGGGAGTTAGAATCAATGGCTTCTAAGGTCTCTTCCAGTTCTAAAATTTATGATCCTATGATTTGTGTTCTTCTTAATGCTCCTAATACTTGACTTTTTGTGGACTCAGTAAAGTCTGGGCTAGGTCTCTGAGATACCCAGACACCTTAGCCATCTTCCCAGTTCAAATCAACTCCTCTCTAAACATGTTTCTTCTACTTTCTTTGCTAATGCTCTACTACATTAATTTATGAGCAGAAGATTAAATGGTGTGTGACTCTGGTCAAGTCCCTTCCCCTCACTGGGCCTCAGTTTCCCCTTCTGAAAAATGAGGGGGTTGAAATAGATAATTAATTCCAGTGCCTAACACAGTGTTTGACACATATAATTATGTGTCATATGACAAAAGAACCAAAAGAAAGTCCTGAACCAGTGACAGATTTGGTCAGCTCTGATACTGGCTGTGTGACTTGGGACAAGTTATCTCCCCTCTCTGGGCCTCAGTTTCTTTATTTTTAAAAAGGGGACCAATAGTAGCTCTCAAGAGCTTCTGGAGAGAAAAACGTAAGCTTTAAAGCACTATTGTTCCTGCTATTCAGAGTGAGATATCCAAGTGATAGTTACATTCACTCATACCCTATGCTCCAGTCAAATGAGATGACTTTGCACCCCCCCCCATACATGTCCCATGTTTTCCTGCCTCTGTGCCTTTGCCCATGCCATTCCCTAGGCCTGGAATGCCACTTCTTGTTGTCTTTCCCCAGCTCCTGCTTTTTGAATTCTTAGCTATCCTTTAAAGCTGACTTCACCAACTACCATCTCAAGAAAACCTTTCCTGAATTGCTATAGCCAGTGAGTAGTCACTCTCTTTTCTCCATTGAGAGAAAGCCCTTAGAGGAAATGTAGTGTGACCTCTCAGTCTTACAGAGGAGGAAACAGAGCCAAAGAGGAGAAGTGACTTATCCAAGGTCTCGCGTAACATGGAAGGGGCCTCTGAGACCATCCAGTCCAGCTCCCTCATCTTATGCAGGCGGAAGCTGAGGCCAGGGCAGGGGATTCAGTTATATAAGGTCACACATCGGATCCTGGATCTAGAGCTGAGAGGGATCTCAGAAGCCATCTGGTCCAACCTCCTCATTATACAGAGGGGAAAACTGAGGTCCAGGGAGGGGAAGGGACTTGACCAGAGTCACACCGCTTGTAAGGATAAGAGATAGAATAAGAACCCTGATCTTCTTGACTCCCAGTTTAGCACTCTATCTACTGCACCATGTTGTCTTAATGGAAGTGACCTGCTTAGAAAAACAAAAACAAACAAAAATCCATTCTTGTTTTTCGGCCCTGTTTTGCTACTTCACGATTTGTTGCTCAGGAAGAGTAGACCTTGCTTGTGAAATCCTGCTTCTCTGTGAATCTCCATCATGCAGAGGGGATTTTGGACATTTGAGCAGTTCATTTGCAGCGATGGGGCTGGTGGTGGTCATTGGGCTCTTTTTAGCCCTGTGCCACCTTATGTTTCTGAAAGCCTACCTGTCCTTACCACTAGAGGGACAAGCTCCCAGGGGCCTCCTAGAGAATGGTGCTGTTGGCACTCACCTTTGTGTTTACCATCTCAGGGGTAGCAGTCATTCAGGCCTGTGTCTGCTACCACAAGGGTGGAGATTGGGGATTGGTGGGAGGGAGAGAATGATGAAGTCCTACCTGGCAATCCACTAGTGCCACCTAGAACTTCTTTGTGCTACAGGGTCCTTGTCATGAAGCCTGGGACAGTCTTCATGGTCTCCACCTCTGCTAAAGGAGTCCTCCAAAAAATTCAGTGTCTGTTTGGATAATCTGTTCATATCTATCGATTTTTCTGGAGGTATTTTCTCTGCCCACTCTGTTTAGTATGGTTGGCGTGGTGTGTCTGAACCGAAATAGGAAAAATATACCTTAGAAATCAGGCTGTCTATATAAGCAGTGTAGCACAGTGGAAAGTGCTGGACCTGAAGTTAGAGGACCTGAGTTCAAGACCCAGCTCCAGAATTTAACAGGGCAAAGCAATTAAACTCTGTGCCTCAGGTTCCTTATTTGTAAAATAAGATGGATAATAACATTTGTACCACTTACATCACAGGTAGGAAGGAAAACAATCTACCATTACCTCTCTATGTGACCTAAGTTAAGACACTTCCCCTTTCCAAACCTATTTTTGTTTTTTCAATTAAAAAGTGCTGTTTTTTCTCTCTCCCTTTCCTGTTGTTGTTCAGTCATTTTTCAATCATGTCACACTCTTTGTGACCCCATTTGGGCTTTCTTGGCAAAGATGCTGGAGTGGTTTGCCATTTCCTTCTCCAGATCATTTTACAAATGAGGAAACTGAGGCAAACAGGGTGAAGTGACTGACTTGCCCACACAACTAGCAAGTGTCTGAGACCAGATTTTGGACTCAGGAAGATGAGTCTTCCTGACTCCCTGAGGCCCAGTACTCGATCCACTGTGCCACCTCGCTCACCTTCCCTTCCCTCCTGGAAAAAATATGTACATGTATATATAGATAGATAGATAGATATACACACATACACATACACACACACACACACACACACACACACACACACACACACACACACACATATATATATATATATAGAAGCAAAACAAATTGCCATGTTCAAAAGTGTATGTATTCTGTACCAAATCCATCATTTCTCCACTAGGAGGGGGGTAGTATGCTGTATCATTGGACCTCTGGAATCATGGTTGGTCACTTCATTGATCTGCATTGACTCTATTGATACTTAAGTCTTTCTGGATGTCAAAAGAAGCAATACAAGGACATTCTCAAGGTCTCTCTGAAGAACTTTAGAATCTATTGTGAAACATGGGAGACACCAGCACAGCATCACTCAGCTTGGCATATCCTCATCAAAGAAGTGAAGCAGAATTGCAGTAGCTCAAAAGAAACATGAGATACACAAATCTAGAGACATCTCCACTGCAAATGGTCATATGGACTATTTGTGTTCAACCTGTGGTAGAGCCTTCCAAAGTTATAATGGTCTGATTAGCCACATTTTGGTCCACTTCAAGAATGAAGGAAAACAACCAACCAATCACTTAAGTCTTTCAAAGTTGTTTTTATAATGTTATCATATAATAATCTCTCTCTCTATCTCTCTGACTCTCTCTGTCTCTATCTCTCTCAGTACCAAATTATTGTGGTAATTACTACTTTGTAGTATATTTTGAAATCTAAAAATACTAGGCCTCCTTTCTTCCCACTTTTTTCATTACTTTCCTTGAGGTTCTTGATCATTTCCCCCTCAAGGTGAATTTTGCTGTCATTTTTTTCTAGCTCTATAAAGTAATCCTTTGGTAGTTTGATTGGTCTAGCATTGAATAAGTAAATTAATTTTGGTATTATTGTCACTTTTATTCTATTGCCATTGCCAACCCACAAATAATTAATATTTCTCTAATTATTTAGGTCTCTATTTCTTTAATGAGTATTTTGTAGTTGAGTTGATATAGGTGCCGTGTGTGTCATGGGGTGGACTCTCAAGCATTTTTTCCATTTTACAGTTATTTTGAATGAAAAATCTCTTTCTATATATTTCAGTTGGCTTTTGTTGGTGTTATACAAAAATGCTAATGATTTATTTTGCTGTTATTATTATTATTATTATTATTACTTCATTTAAATTTTTAGTTGACTCTAGGGTTCTCTAAGTAAGCTTATCATATCATAAACAAAAAGCAATAATTTTGTCTTATCCTTGCTTATGCATATTCCCTCAATTTCTTTTTCTTTTCTTATTCTTTATAGCCAATACTATCAGACAGCTAGGTGACATAATGAATAGAATGCTGGACCTGTAATCAGGAAAATCTGAGTTCAAATCTTGCTATGTGACCCTGGTCAAATCATTTAACCTCTCTTTGCTTCAGTTCCCTGATCTGTAAAATGGGGATAATAATGGCATCTCCCTCACAGGATTTTGTGGAAGATCAAATGTGATGAAATAAATTTAGCGCTTTTGCAAACCTTAAAAGTGCTATGTAAATGCTAGCTATTATTCGTAATAGTAGTAGTGATGATGGACATCCTTGTCTTACCTCTGATCTTATTGGAAAGGCTTCTGGTTAATAACTGTTACATAAAATGCTGGCTCTTGGTTTCAGATAGATGCTACTTAACTATATTAACAAAAGGTCCATTCATTCTTACATTTTCTGGCAATTTTTCTTAAACAGAAATAGATTTGTATTTTGACAAAAGCCTTTCCTACATCTACTGAGATAATCACATGATTTTTGTTATTCTTGCTATTAATATGGTCAGTTATGTTTATAGTTTTCCTAATATTGAAACAATTCTGTATTCCTGGTAAAGGTCCAACCTGGTCACAGTGAATGATTTTTAAAAAATATATTGCTATAGTCTATTTGTTCTTTTTATTTTTAACAATGATATTTAATAGGGACATTGGTCTAAATTTTTCTTTATTTTTATTCTTCTTGGTTTGTGTATCAAGACTATATTTGAATCATATAAGGAATTTTATAGGATTCCATATTTTCCTATTTTTGCAAATAGCTTATATAATATTAGACTTAATTGTTCTTTGAATGTGTGATAGAATTTGCTAGAAATTCATCTGGTTCCAGGTTTTTTCCTTTGAGAGTTGATTTATGGCTTGTTTAATGTCTTTTTCTGAGACTGGGTTATTTAAATTCTCTGTTTCTTGTTATGTAAATCTGGATGTTTGCATTTTTGTAAATATTCATCCATTTAACTTAAGTTGTAGGTTTTATTGGCATATAATTAGACAAAATAGTTTTTAATAATTTCTTTTATTATTTCTTCATTTGTGTTGAATTTGTCCTTTTCAATTTTGATAGATGATTTGGTTTTCCTCTTCTTTTTTAAAAGATCAAATTAGCCAATTCTTTATTTTATTGCTTTTTTAAAAAGTCTTAGTTTTATTAACTTTATATTTTTAAATCCATTTTTAAATCAATCAACTTTAAATTTTTAAATCTCTCATTTGGTTTTCAGAATTTATTTTTTGATGTTTAATTGGAATTTTAAAATGCAGTGGATTTCTAGGGTTTGCTTTTTAATTGCATGGTCAATTCATTGATCTTCCACTGATCATTCATCTTCTTCTCTTTTACTGACAAAAGTGTTTAAAGATATAAATTTCTGCCTAAGGACTTTGGTTGCATCCCCATAAATTTTGGTATGTTATCTCATTGTTTTAACTATTTTTAATGAAATTGTCCATTGTTTCTATGATTTGTTCTTTGACCCATCCATTCTTTAGGATTAGGTAATTTGTTCTCCCATTAATTTTTAATATTTTCTTTAGTGGCCCTTTATTCAATATATTTTTTTCATTGAGGTCAGTAAAGGATGTGTTCAATATTTCTGCATTTTTGATGAGGCTTTTATGCTCTAATATATGGTTAGTTTCTATAAAGATGCTCTGCACAGCTTAGAAATATTTTTTCCTCCATTCTATTTCCATTCACTGATTGCCAGAGATCTGTCATATCTAAGTCCTTTAAAATTCTATCCAGGTCCTTAACTTTTATCTTTCTTCTTTTTAAAAATGTTTGCCTACATCTGAAAGGGGGTGCACTGATGTCCCCAATTTTCTGTGTAACTTGTTTAGCTTTTTATTTGAGTATTTAAATGATATGCCATTAGGCGAACATATGTTAAGTATTGATATTAATTCATTATCTGTGGTAACTTTTAGCATAATGTAGATTTGCTCTTTCTCACTTTTATTCACTCTATTTTTGTTGTTGCCATGTCTATGATTGCTAACCATGATTTTTTTTGAGTTCAGATGAAACATAATAGCCTGCTCTAGCCCCCCCCCTTTTTAAAAACTCTGTATGAGTATTTATGTTTCAAGTGTGTTTCTTTTAAATAACGTATTGTATTCTTCTGTCTAATCCATTCTATTATCTTCTGTTATATGGGTGAGTTCATTCCATTCACATTCACAGTTATGGTCATTAATTGTGTATTTGCCTTCATTGTAGTATCCTATAGTTTTTTCTCTCTCTTTGCCCTCTGTGATCTATGCTTGATGCAACCTGCATTGACTCCCCTACCCCTCTTCTGTTCCTTTCACCCAAACCCCAATTATAGGTTCTTAGCCTTTCTTTCCTTTAAAAATCTCTCTGCATAATCCACCCTCTGAGGTGTGAGTTTATTTTACTTATTAGTAATCCTTCCCTGGATCTGCCTTTTCTTTTATACCCTCTCTCTCCCTTTTCCCCATTCCCTCCAGTCTTCATTTGAGTTGGATATATTTCTACATTAAATTCTTTGCATCTATGTATGTGTATGTGCAAATGTTCTACCCTAGTTTGACACTTTCAGATGAATGAAGGGTCCAAATGACATCTACCTCCTGCTCCTTCCTCCTTGCTTATATTATATATTTGTGCATCCTGATCGTGTGAGATAGTATAATAGACCTATGCCTTCTCACTTGTGTTCTTTTTTTTTTTTTTGTAATGGAAGGAAGTGCAACTTGAGGAGTTCTAAAGATAGTTGGGAAGTCCCTGCCCTATCTTCCCTGGTGTGTTGCTTTCTCCCTCCCTTTCCGTTCTTCTTTTAAGATAATCAAAATATAACAAAACTATTCCTGGGCCCTCTATCTTAATTAAATTCTTTTGTAATCCATTGTGGTCAAGCTCTGTTTTTCTTTGAAGTTTTTCTTGTAGGTTTTTGTAGTTATTCTCCTCTGGGTCTGTGTATTGGCTGTCCCTGGATCCATAATAGCTCTTTATAATGGGTGTCATACTCTCCCCTCATTCTTTCATTCTTATTTCCTGAATTAGGACTTTATGTTAGAGTCAGGCTCTGTGCATTTCTGGAGAAAATGTTGGGGCCTTATATGGTCCTATCCTATATCATCCAGGGTCCTGCTACTATATTTTTGAATTGCTGCTATATATTGAATGCTATGTTTTTCAAGGATCTCAGGGGCAGCTCAGGCTAAGAAGCTAAGCTAGACCCTAAGCAGTATGATTTAAGGCAATATCTCATTACTGCCTTTTTGGTCTGAACTTTGCAGCCTTTGGACCCTGATCTGGGTCTGCACAACACAACTGTGGTTGGATCTCCAGTAGACAGTTGCTGGTCCCAGAGCCAAAAGCTTTAGGGTTTCAGAGTGACAGAGCTGTAGGCCTGCTCCTAGTCAGTAGCACTTGCTCTAATCACTTGCCTCTGGGCCTAGTACAGGAACCTGTTCAGGGGTCAGAGCAAAATCTCTTCAGGTCTACCTTTGATTTGTGGCTGTGGGTTGAATCTGCAGTCTTGGGCAGGAAAACTAACTCACTGTGGTTTCTCCTTGGATTTCTGAGTTTCTTCTTTTTTATATCTTTTTTTGGGTAAGGCAATCAGGGTTAAGTGACTTGCCCAGGGTCACACTGCTACTGTCAGTTGTCTGAGGCTGGATTTGAACTCAGGTCCCCCTGACTCCAGGGCCAGTACTCTATCCACTACGCCACCTAGCTGCCCCCTAGCTGCCCCCTAGCTGCCCCTTGAGTGTCTTCTAAGTCTGATGCTCTTCCTTGATCTTTGTTGGAATGGTTATGGGAGAGAGCTTGGTTGTCCTGCTTCCTCCTTCTCTGTTATCTTGGCCTTTTGCCTTGTAAACCTCAATTTCTTTCTCTACAAAATGAGAGGATTGGACTAGCTAATTGATAAGGCTCCTTTTCTCTAAAATACTTTAAATTGGGGGCAGCTAGATGGCGCAGTGGATGGGGCTCTAGCCTTGGAGTCAGGAGGACCTGAGTTCAAATCTGGCCTCAGACACTTGACACTTACTAGCTGTGTGACCCCAGGCAAGTCACCCAACCCCGATTGCCTCACCAAAAACAAACAAACAAATAAACAATAAAATACTTTAAATCTATGAAATTGGATTTAGTAACTTGAGACAAAGAGCACTTACAAAATCCTAGATACAGAGCTGGAAGGAACCTCATAGGCCATCTTGTCGAGTTGTAACAAACTTAAATAGAAAGAAGACCATAGAGATGGGCTGTATATATGGACAGATCTATACATAGGATCCCTGTCGTCCACATATTGACTTAGTTTTAAAATGTAATGTTATATATGTTTTATCTATGCTTTATTATGTATTTTTGTTAAATATTTCCCAATTACATTTTAATCTGGGTTGGGTCACACTCAAGAATGTTGAAGACTACATGCGGCCTATGTGTTTGACACCTTTGCTCTAGTCTAATTTTCTGACTTTATAGATGAGGAAACTGAGGCCCAGAGAGGTTAAGGGACTTGTCCAAGGTCACAAAGGTAGGAAGTAGAAGATATGAGATTTGAACCAAGATCTTTTGGCTCCCAACCCAGGATTCTTTCCACTACATTGCACTGCTTTCCAATGAAGAAATTCAACATACAAAAATCTGTTGAGTGCCTACCACATGCGATCTCCTATGCAGGGTCCTGGGGTGGGGAGGGGCGAGCCAAGAAAACATTGGCTAGGGTCTCTGCCCTCAAGGAGCTGATAAATCTGCGTTTATTATAGTTAGAAAAGCCAAAGTTTTGTAAATTGAAATAAGCCACTACAATTCATGTTCAAATCAGCAGGATTTGTTGTTGTTATTGTTTTCCGAATGGTCTCCCAAGTGTTTGGGATTTAGTGAAGGAAGCACTTTTGGAGATGAATAAAAACCTTGCCTGTATTGTCCTTCAGTTTTAGCCATCCATCCTGGATGTCCCAGGAGCCACGGAAACGCCATGGCCCCAAACCAATCCAGCACACAGCAACCATCTTCGGGACTCCCCAAGCTGTACTTCCTTCCATTACAAAAAACAAACACTGCATGTGAGAAGGCAGAGACCTATTTTAGCAGTTATTGTTCATCTTTTACATTCAAAGCTCACCTACACTTCTTGAATTCCACTGCAAATCAGCTGAAGCTCAAAAAGTGTCTTGAAAATTCTCTGCAAAGTATAGCAACATCCTCCCTCTCCTGCCATATACATAAGGGACTTCTGCTTCCCAGCAAGTGAAAGCTGCCTGGCGCCAAACTCTAGCAAAGTCACAGAATCCTGAGGATGAAGGTCATTTGGTCCATCCTCCTCCTTCCACTTATAGGTAATGAAATATTACTTACCAGGCACAAACTACAAAATAGAATAGAGAGAGCCAAAGGATGACGCAATAACTCCTCCACGTTTTATTACACACAGGGCTGGATTAGTTTAGCTGGGTAGAACGCAGTGCTAAAGAGGCTAAGGTTACAGATATAATCTCTTCTGGGTTCAGATTCCTTTGCATGTGTGTGTTTGTGTGTGAGCTGTGGGACTGGGGAGGCAGCAGCAATGATCAATAGCCCAAGGAGGCCACTGTCCTCTCTCATCCTAGAGTGGCCTGTAGCTTGTACTTAAGTCAGGATATAGCAGGACTGTTGCTGCTGGTGTTTGTGGGACTAGCCTTAATTGCACTGCTTGTATAGAACTGAAAAGTCCTTAGAGGAGGAAGAGATCATGATATGTAGAGTCTTGTCATTGTGTAGCTGTGAGGGGTGAGACTATCTTTGTAAGCTGTATAGCATAGTGAAAAGACTGCTGGATTTGAAGTCAAAATACCTGGGTTCCAGTCCCAACTGCAGAATTTACTAGGGCAAGGCACTTAAACTCTGATCTCAGTTACCTTATTTGTAAAATAATGGTTAATAATATGTGCACTGCCCACTTCATACTTAGGAAGGAGGATGTTTTTTCCTCTGTATCTCCGTGTGCGTGTGTTCATTCTGTTCTGTGACTACTCCCCAGGGCTACCTTGCATGCCAGTCCATGCTGCTGAGCTGTCCAAGGTCTTGTACTAACTAAGTCACAGTTAGGAGGGAGGATGTTTTTCTTTTGTGTCTGGGTGTACATTCACTCTGTTCTGTGGCTATTCCCCAGGGGCACCTTAGTGCCAGGCCATGCTGCTGAGCTATCACAGGTCTTGGGAAAAGAGAACACCAGAAGGCTTAGATTGGGACAAATCTTCATCCCAAGGTCAGCAAATACTGTATCCTTCCTTTTCCCTCAGGGCATATTGGTTGGAAGACCTTGCCACTAGGCCATAGTCTGTACAAGGCTACTAATTCACCACTGGCTGGCATCGAAACACATGCTTCTGGTTGTAAATCAGATTGACTAGGAGACATTAAAAGGCCAAATCAAGTTCTCTGGAGGATGACGAGGAGTGGAACAAAACATTAGTTTTTATGGTTGTATTAGTGAATCATCTTGGGCTTTTAGTAGGATGGTCACATAACTTCTTGGCCCCATACTTCAGTTGAACCATGCCATGGAGAGGTTAGGTACTGAGATACTTGGCAGTGGCACCTGGTAAAGGCCAAACCAGTGATGCATGAATTGTTTGAGTAAATGATTGTGTGGCAAGCCAGACCTACAGTGCAAGTTTTTTGTTTATCCCCATGATTCATTCATTCACCAACCATTTATCAAGCACCCCCTGTGTGCTAGAAATTGTACTAAGCACTCAGAATACAAAGACAAAAGCAATATGACACCTGCCTCCAAGGAGCTTATACTCTACTGAGAGGATATAACATTTATACAAATAAATAAATAGAAAATACGTTCAAAGTAATACAAAATATTTTGGGGGGAATGGGACAAGTAATTTTAGCTAAAATGTGGGCTTTTTCTTATGTTGAAGTGATGTGGTCTATTTGTAGACTCTTGAAAAAGTGCCCTGATGAGTGTTATGGTATCACAGATTTGGGGCCATCAAGTCCAATTTTGCAGATGGGAAAACTGAGGCTCCCAGAGGTGAAGTGACTTCCTTAGGATGACACAGTACAGAAGCAGCAGAACCAGGAGTCAAATCCTCTCTCGGAATGCAAAATCCAGTTCTTTTCCAGCTGTGCCACAGGAGTAGTACAGCCACAGCTAAATAACCAGGCTATCAAGGGAGGCAAATGCCCTCGCTGCAAACCATGGGGTAACCTTAACCTGGCCATGTTTTAGGAGAAACTGCTGGTCCCACCTCAGTCCCTTCATTTGCATTCACAGACAGCTGACAAGTATATTTGGAAGTGTTAACTTGTCAGATAATGGGTAATAGATGTCTTCAAACTCAGGCAGTCTTTTTCCCTTCTCTGCACCAGCTCAGAGGACCTGGTTTGCAAAGCCAGCAGCCTCAGTTGTCAGACATATCAGTTTCTCTTCATTTGAAATTCTATTGGGTATTATATGGAAATGATTGTTGAAGCTGTAGATGCCCTTAGAACACAGAAATAAACCAATGACCCTTTTTGGTCTTGCAGAGCAAAATTGCAATTTCCTTGGTGCAGTGAATACAAGCAGAGCCAAAGTAAATGGTCAGCTGGTGAGGAGGCAGAGATGCCCTTTGCCTGATCTTCAGGGTGCTTTAAGCCATGGCTGCATTCATTGGTCTGGCTTTGCCTCACCCAGCCACCTCACACCTTCTAGGGAATGACCTCGGACTTCCACTGGCTAGGCTCCAGTTTTCCTTTTGGCCTCTGTTTGCCCCTGGCTCATCTGGTTCCCATTTCTTCATTAATTATATGGCCCCTGAAAGACCTGGATTCTGGGTTATCCTCTGTGGACTTTAAGGATTAAGCTTCTCAGAGGTGGGGGGTCTTGACAACCTGAGTATTTGGGGCCCAGACTGAAGGAGCTCAGATCTTGGCATTCGATTTGATTCAACAACAATGTATTAAGTTTCAACCTACATACAGATGTACTAGGCACAAGGGATACAGAGATTAAAAACTAAAGATGAATAACAGCTGCCCCTGCCCTTGGGAGCTTCCAGTCTATATGCAAATAGATACAATATGTTACAATGAGGTAAGTGATTACTAGAGGTCACATAGAGTTCAATGGGAGATTCAGGGAAAGAGGTATGACTTCTAACCCAGGGAATCAGAAGGTTCTTGAAGGAGGTGAAATTTGAGCTGGTTCTTGAAGGAGGGGAGGGTGTAGAGAGGGAAGGAAGTTAATAGGTACAGATGTGAATGGGCACCAGTGTGTCTATTCCAGACATGGCGGATAGCCTAAAAGCATACATAGGAGTTTGAGGGGAGAGGGGGCTGGAACCCAGAGTGCATGAAGGGAAGGAATGTCAAATAAGGCTGGAAAAGTAAGTTGGAGATAGATTGTAGAATACTGGGTAAATTGCAGGAAAGAGTCTGTATTTTATCTGGTAGGTAATAGGGGGTCACTGCCTATTTTTGAGTAGAGGACTGACATGATCATAAGATCATACATGTAGGTTTGGAAGGGACCTTGGAGACCATCAAGTTTGCAGAGGAAGAAACCTCAAAGAAAACCCCTCAATTTGCAGAATAAGAAACTGAGGCTGAGAGGTGAAGTGAGTTGCCCAGAGTCACACAGCTAGTAAGTGTCAGAGGCAGGATTGGAAGGCTTCTTGACATGAATTCCGGTGCCCTGTCCTGGAAGCTATGCTGGGCTTGGGGAAGGTTATGTTTTTCAATGGTGTAGAGGATGGACTAGGGAAAAGAGAAGCGGGAGGCAGGGAGCCCAACTCCCTCCTCCTGGAGGAGGCTCCAGGTTTATGGTTGTGAGGTCATGGGCTTTGGAGAGAGAAAGAGAATGTGAAGGAGACAACAGATGTGTGTGTTTGTGTGTGTGTGTGTGTGTGTGTGAGAGAGAGAGAGAGAGAGAGAGAGAGAGAGAGACATGTACACAGACAGAGACAGGCAGAGACAGAGATAGAGACATACAGAGACAGAGAGAGACAGAGGGAAGGAAGAGGGGCTAGTATTAGCAGATTTAAAAATTGCCGTTGAGCCCATTCATATGTGTCTTTTTTGAAACTGTTCCTTTCATCATTTCTTATGGCCCAGTAGTATTTCATTCCATCCTTAGGCCATGATTTATAATAACAACCACATTGTAGTGACAAATATCTCAGAAAGACTTGAGAATTCTAATCTGTGCAGTGATCAGAATGATCAACAATGGCAAATGATGATTTCAGGGAAAAGATGACAGAGAGGTGGTGGTCTCAGGGTGCAGAGTGAGACATATATTTTTGGATATGACCAATGTAGGAATTTCCTTAACTTGACTACTTACCAATGGGGATAGGGAAGAAAGAGGGAGAGAAAAATCAAAGCTTTTTAATTGAAAAAAAAATCATAAAAATAATAACAAAAGAACTAACATTGACAAAGGGGGTTGAGGGAAGGCAAGAGAGAGAAATGAATTTGAGATGACTCGTGTTTTAAGCCTGGATGACTGGGAAGATGGTGGTGCTATTGATATATAGATAGATAGATAGATGTAGATATAAATATATATGTATGTATGTATGTATGTGTGTATACACACATATGTATATAGAAGATGAGAGACAGGGAGGGTTATGGAGGGACGGTAATGAGTTAGAAGCATCAGTAGTATTTGTGTACACATTTTTTGGGTCATATTAGACTATAATCTCTGTAACTGGAGGACCTAGGTGTCATTAACCTTATTATTGAGAAGTATGGAGAAGTGGATAGGGCACTAAAGAAGAAGACCTGGGTTCAGATTTTATCTCATATATTTACTAGCTGTGTGACCCTGGATGAGTCACTTCATTTCTATGTATTTAATTTTTTTCTTTTCTTTATTTTTTCCTTTTCACATAGCAAATATTTATTTTATTCATCTGTCCTTACTCTACCTTCTCCAAATTAAGCAATTTTTAAAAAAAAAAGAGCCTTCAATATATGGCTTCATAGGCCAGTAAAACAAATTTCCACATTAACCATGTCTGAAAATGTGTGTGTGAATTATATATATGTATATATAATTTGCATTTTAAGTTCTTTACATCTCTGGCAGGAGGTGAGTGCTGTGTTTCATCTTCATTTTTTGGTATTCATGATCCACCATTGAATTGTTCAGAGTTCTAGTCTTTCAAAGTTGTTTTTCTCCATAATATTGTCATCATTGTATAAATTGTTCTCTTAGTTCTGCTCACTTATCTGTGCATCAGTTCATAAAGATCTTTCTAGTTTATTCAGAAATTGTCCATTTCATAATTTCTTATGACACCATTATCATTCACGTTCATATATCACAATTTATTTAGTCATTCCCAAATAGGAAGATACCCCCTTAGTTTCCAATTTTCAGTTGCCAGGAAAACAGCTGCAACAAATATCTTTGTACAAATACATTCTTTTCTTTTCTCTGATTCCAGTGAGGGCACAAGCCTATTGGTGGTATGAGTGGGTCAAAGGGTATGTATAGTTTGGTAACTTTCTGAGCATAATTCCTAATTGCTTTCCAGAAGGACTGGACCAACACAGTGTCACCAACAATGTATTAGTATACCTGTTTTCCCCCAGCCCCTCCAGCATCTTCCTCTTTTGCTGTCTTCGCCAGTCTAATAGGTGTGAGGTAGACCCTCAAAGTTGGTTTAGTTTGCACTGCTCTAATCATTAGTGATTTAGAGCATTTTTATATGATTCTTGATAGCCTGGATTTCTTCATTTGAAAACTGCCTCTTTATGTCCTTTGACTTTGTCTATTGAGAAATTGGATTTCAGTTTCCTCAGCTGTAAAAAGGAGGTTAGATATACTGGCCTTTAAGATCCTTTCCAGCTCTAGTTCTATGATACTGTATGTGACCTTGGGCAAATCACTTCCCCACCCTGGGCCTCATTTTCCTCCTCTGTAAAAAGAGGAAGTTGGACTTGATGGCTTTCAAGGTTTTTTCCAACTCTAAAGTTTATGATCCTAATCTTCTTTGTGACCCCTCTGTCAGTGCCCAACACAATACTCATCACATGGTACTTGCTCAGTAAATATTTGTGGAGTTGTTGATGGTGGTGGTGGGATATATGTGTATGTGCTTTATACATTTCCTTCCAATAAGATCTCATTTTAGGGATATAGCCCATATTGAGACAAGATAGTTTGAGATGGCTGAAAAAGACCCAGGCAATAGAAAACTTGGGTTTAGGTCCTTACTCTGAAGCCCACATAATTTTGACTGAGTCCCTTCACCTCTCTGGGCCTCAGTTTCTTACCATGTAAAATAAGTCAGTTAGATGCTCTATAAAGTGCCTTCCAGCTCAGAATCCTGGGATCCTACTGTTTCTGGCTGGCATTTCATTGGATTGACATATTGGAAACGCTAGGGCGCCATGCTCATCGGCTGCATGGTAATGAGAAGAAAATAAAGGGGTACAGAAATCTTATTTTTAAGTGGAATTGAAGTGTTTTGGGTTTTTTTGCCACCCTCAAAATGTCAAACAGGAGTGTTCCATGGCATAAAACTGAGATGTCAGTGTAGGCGGGGGTTCCTGCTCTGGTGTGCTCATCCTGCTGGGAATGACCGAGGCTGCTCACACAGGAGGTGGGCACTGCTGTATTTCTCTGTGCCCCATGTGGACGTATTGGTTTTCTCTTTCCTCTGGTATATTCTGTAGTCTAATGATGCCCAAGCTATTGCTACCCTTGACATGCCTCTGGACTTTTCTAAGACCTTCAGGAGGCTATCTCTTTGCCCTCCTATACTGCTTCCATCTGCTCCCTCCCCTGTCCCCCAGACACACACTGCCTCTGCCCCTGGGTAAATCAGTGAAATAGGAAATGAGGATGTTCTAGAAACCTCTTTTGAGTTTAGCTCTTATTGGCGAAGCACTCTTGTACTTCAGGTATACTATAGATGGTCTCTGGATTGATGTAGATGGCAGACCATCAATGCCAATGGTTTTGTGTATTGGTGTAGCCTGCAAAATTGATCGCTTGGTGCCCAAACTGGACGTGAGCCTCTCTGTCCTCAGCCAGACTGATCCTTAGACAATCAGTAAGCACACAGCCCATTGCTGGAAGCTTATCCAGCTTGGTAGGACCTGCTAGTCAAGATGGAGCCATAGATTTAGTAGGTCTTGGAATTATTAGGGCAATTAGGATAAGGCACCAATATTTTGGAGAAAGGTGAATACTTCTTCCCACGATGCTGTCTTGACACCTCAAAATCCTGAACATGATAAGAGCAACCAAACTCCCTTGCCTAGTCCCAAGCAGGTACCCCCAGGGGCCTGTTGTTACCATATGCCCCTCTCCAACATTCCCCGCTGTTATACCCCAAACTAGCTATCTCTTCTCCTTTTAGGATTGGGGGAGGTCAGGTTTAGGGGAATCATCAATCTCACCATGGGGGTATAAGCTGGATGTTCTGGGTGATTGGCCTCTCCCGATTGTGTTGTACTGCTGGTCCAACAGCAACATCACAGAATCACAGGGTTATTGAGCTGAAAGGGAGCTCAGCAGCCTCTAGTCCAACCCATTCCCTGATTGAGAAGTCATTCTACAATCTCTCTGATAAGTGGGCATCCAGTCCTTGCTATAGAAGGTCTCAAACCCTTGAAGATCATGTTCCCCAAAAGTCTCCTTTCTGTAGGCTAATATCTCCATCTTCTTCAATCAGTCAATGTCTGCCATGAACTCTAGGTCTCTGAGAGCCACCTCTGATACCTGGATTTCCCAGAAGAAGAGGGTACTGCTGGTGTAGGCTGTCTCTGGGTACTCAACTGGATCCAATCCTGGAAGACCCAGGAAATGGGCTTGACCATGGGTTTGGGGCTTGGAACAATGGCTGGGCCCTAGAATCTAGACCAGGGGTTCTTTATCTTTTTTGTGTTATGGACTCTTTTGGCAGCCTGGTGAAACCTAGGGACCCCTGCTCAGAATCATTCCATTGTTTAAATTTTTTTTTAAAGAATGATGTTGTTAAATGTGTAAAATAAAATTCTTAGGATTACAAAGGAAACCAATTATATTGAAATAAACATGTAACCTTTTCCCCATCCAGGTTCACAGAGCCCTTGAAACATGGATTCATTAGAGTTTCATGCAACCTAGGTTAGGAACCCTTGGTCTAGAGGGACCCAGCAGAGTAAGCATTGGCAGTTTTGGTGAGTTCAGACCCCTCATTTTACAGATAAGAAAACTGAGGCTCAGAAAGGGAAAGTGATTTGCCCAAGGTCACGCATGGTTCATAGACTTAGAGCTTGAAGGGACCTCAGAAGCCATCTAGCCCAACCTCCTTATTTTACAAAGGAGGAAACTGAGGCCTAGGAAGGCGAAATGAGTTGCCCAAGGTGACATAGTCAATAAGTGGCAGAGCAGGAAGTTGAACCCAGGTCCCCTGACTCCAAATCCAACATTTCTTTGTCGGCAACATGCTGTCTCTTATGTCACTTCCTGTTAATAAATTGGAAACTCCTGCAGAGCAAGGCCTGTGTCTGTGGGGCCCCAGTAGCAAGTATTGGTGCTTTGCACAAATTAGGCCTTCAGAAAATATCTCTTGGATTGGTGGCCATTGTCTGGCACAATGCTGGTGATGGTTCACTGTCTTCCTTCCTGCCTCTTTGGTTCTGCCTGACTGCCCAGGAAGCCTCTCTGGGCTTCTTTTGAAGTTGCGTCCTCTGATCCGCTCCATTAGCAATGCAAAAGAAAGGCTAGGGGTGGGGAGAGAGAAAGGGGATTCCCCCACTTGGGAGAAGTCTTTTACTCTGTCTCAAGGTTATCACAGAAATGGATTGGGTTCCTTTCCATTCCCTGAGCACATTAGCCAACCTTTCATCAGAGCTGGGTCCTGGTGATTGTGTTAAGCTCTTCACTGCTGTGCAGCCTCATCAATGTGGCAAATCTGACTTGGGAATGGAAGACACAATCAGTCTATTTTGAGGAATGTCCTCAGGGGACTGATATACAAAATCTTGCAGGCGAATCCTAAGCTGGCTATGTAGGCATTGGGAACTTTGGGTGTTTCTGTATCCTGATCGTTTGGGGGGTTGCTTTTCCTGGGCTGGTCCATGCAAGGTCCATGCAAGGTAGTAACCACCCCCCTTTACAGTAGAGGCTCTTAATCTTTTTCTGTGTCATGAACTGCCTTCCACCACCACATTCGTTAGTCTGATGAAGTCTAAGGACCCCTCAGAACAATGATTTTAAAATGCATAAAATAAAATGAAATACCTAGGATTACAAAGGGAGCTAATTATATTGAAATATGGTTATTGAAATTAAAAAAAATCCACAGGGCCCAGATTAAGACTCCCTGCTCAAAATAGAAATTGGCCACATGGATTTAGAGCCTACATTCTAAACAGAGTGTGGCTGGCCTAAAATACAGGTATTGGACCCATTCTCCAATGTCCAGATGCTAAAGGGGCTATGGTCTCGAGGCCAAAACAGCCTTCCTGGGGCCATTTTGCCTGTTAATTGTGTGCTCAATGTAGAAGAGGCAGGGATGATGTTGTCACAATGTTTTCTGAGGCTTGTGGGAGAAATTTGATCTATGGTGAGGCAGACTTGGCACCCAATGATGGGAGCCAAAATAACACCAAGCCGCCCGCAGGAAAACCAGCTCATGTCGGCATGCCTGCCAGGAAGGAGAAGATGGGAATGACAGTGATGGTCTGCCAACCTGCATGAGAGAAGGGCTGGAGGGCTGCCGAGCCCAGCCATGGCTGACATTAGTATGAGATGGGTTTGGGTAGGTGCAAAACTGGTGAGGAAAGGAGAATTTATCCTACCCTTGAGGTCAGAGCCAGAAGAGACCCCTGAATCAACCCAACTCAGATGGATTTGGAACCATCCCATTTCATGTCAGCTTGGCAGAAGGTCTCCAGTGGAGTGCTCCAGGGATCTGGGTTTGGCCTTGGTCTGTTTAGAATGAGCAAAACAGAACCAAAAAACCCCAGTGGTTTTGATAAAGGCTTAGATGGTCTACTTAACAAATCTGTAGATAAGCACAAAGCTAGGACGAAGGGCTAACGTGTTGGAAGATGTTATCAGGATTCAAACATTTTTACACACTCCTCAGAGACACCATTCACTTTGTTGTATATTGTAGGTCAGGTTTTTGGCCACTGGGGTCTGTAGTACCTGCTCCTCTCCTTACCTAGGCCTGACTCACCAGGGCAGGTCTTTGGGTTTCCAAACGATTACAACCCCGCCCCCCCAACACACACACCTTTCAAAACAACCACAGCTGGGAATGTTCACTTGGTGCTTTGGAGGAAAAGAGCTAACCCTACCTACTTCACAGTTCTAAGTGTGAAAGCACTTTGTAAGAGTGAAGAGGCATTAACATTAATAATTCACACTAAGGTGTTAATGACTGATAAAAGCCATGGGCGCTTGGACAAGGGGATGCCTGATTCAGAAGGAATGATTTCTGCTGGTTGAATGAAGTATTCTACTGGAAGAATAAATGCTTGTTGACTGACTGACTGACTGATTGGAATTTCAGATACTGCAGCAGCTGAAATGGGAGATAAATTTCATGTTGGAGGGGGCAGTCCTGGGTACCCCTAACATAACACTACTTTATAGGGCTTAGGAGTAAGGCCCATCCTGATTACAGAATTGCTGTATTTCTAGAATCAATTTATGCCCATAATAAAAGGAAAGAAAATAGACCTAGTGCCTGGTACAGCAATAATGGGCTCATTAACTATAAGTACATTATCCTATTTTCATTAGCCAGGTCAAGTTCAAGAATGGAAGAATCCCAAGCTTAACCATATCTTACACTGATGAATATTCGTCTTTTTACAGTTACCATAAATAAATGCCCATTGAAAAGTCACCCAAGAGTTTATACAGAATGAGACAGGAATGGGGAATATTTTCATCACAGGAAAAATTGCCCCAAGCACCCCAATCCATGACTGGGATTGGGCATAAAATGGTAAAAGAGCTTCAGTGCACACCAGTGTTAGGGGAAATAATGTTACAGGGTGGAATTAATGACAGAGACAGTGTCATATATCAGATGGTAGACAATTGGACGATGATCTCCTGAACATGAGTGATGAGATAGTCATTGACTAGAAGCCCTGTCCCATTGAAGAATGCTGTGGTCCACGTGGGGTGGTGACTACGATGGAAGTCGATCACAGTTCCTTTTGAGGATGCAGCCCAATTTAAGAGTGAAGATGGGCAGGGAATTCTATGCATTCAGTCAGGAATAGGCAGAAAAGCAGACCTAGGGCTGGGGGATGGAGCTGTCTAATCATAGCCCTCTTTGCCCTTTTCCCATCACTCCTTCACCATCACTACAAAAGTTGAAAGTGGCTGCCTAAGTCTGAGGGCCATTTTTTATTTTCACGTGTCATTTTGTATTTGTTGCTACATGGAAGCAGGATTGGAACACCACTTCCTCCAAAGATGAGGATCATGGAGAGGGCGATGGAGGGGTTCATGGTGGGTGAGCATGCTGCTACATACACCTGAGGATGAACCCTGATAAAGGGTAAGAGTAAAGGGTGTCATTAAGGAATAGTAAGATAGGAAGAGAAGAGGTCATGGTCATGTGTTAAGAGTAATGGGTAACAAGTGGATAACGTTTTGGGGAGAAAGCAAGGAAGACATCCAGCAAGTTGGCTATACCCCTTATAGCAAATTTGTGGGAAGACTTGAACAGGAGTCACATAGGATGGACAGGCATGGAGAGATTGCAATCTGCATCATTAAAGGAAACTCAGCTTGGTGAGATCATGGATCAATTGGAATATGGAGTTATCTGTCATGGGTCTATTTTAATGGTAACCCATCTGTAAATTACTGTTCAATTTTTGCTTTAGATCAGCTTTGCTATCTCGTTGTTGCTAATGTTCTGACTGACAGTTCTGATGTCTGCTTTCCAGATAAATTTTTTTTGGAAAAAAAAAAGGCCAAGGGAAAATGCTGGATTAGAGTAGAAAGGCATTTTATTATTACAAATTCACCTTTCTCAAGGATTCAAAAATTTGTTTTGGGCCAGACGTTGGATTTCTTTTTGTAATTTTTTTTTCAATGAACAAAAATCTATTTTCTAGAGTTTCCACCTCATGTTCCCATCTGCCAAAATAGGGAAAAAAAAGAAAAGAAAACCAACCCCCAAAGAAAGCACGTTTCCTCATTGGCATGTCCAGAAAATGGTTGTCCCATTTTGCATCTTAAACCCCTCACTTCTCTATCAGAAGATGAACATGCTTCCTTGTTAGTCCTTTAGAATCCTGGTTGGTCATTTTGTTGGTCAGAGTTAGGTCTTTCAAAATGGTTTTTCTTTGCAATGTGATTGTTATTGTATACATTTTTAGTGTAGTTCTGCACATTTCAGTCTGTATCAGTTCATACAAGTCTTCTGAGGTTTCTCTGTACTGATCACTGAGAGGTGAAGTCGCTTGCCTCAGGTCACACAGCCAATATTTCCTTAGAGGTAGGATTTGATCCCATATATTCCTGACTTTGTCCACTACCCCATGCTGCCTCTAAATGATTAAAGGTTTGTAAATCACCCTCCTCAAAACAATCTGGTGAGGTAGGTAGTGCAAGCCCTATGACTGCCTTTTATGGACAGGAAGACCCAGAGAAGCAAAGCAATGGGCCTTGAGAGAGGTCGTACAAGGAATAAATGGCAGAAGCAGGTCTTGAGTCCAAGTCTTCTGGTCTAGAGTCTAGTGTTCTTTGCATTACATCATTCTTTCTTTCAGGCTACAGGACTTAGGGGTAGTGCTGGGCAAGTCAACCTTGGGGCCCATACCTAAGTGAACAAGGGTCAAAGCTGACATTGTCCAAGGCCGTTGTTCTCCTCTCACCTTCCTCCGAGGTACTAAGGTCATGACTCCATGTGTTAGAGGCTACATGTGTCTTGTTTCTCTCTAGTCTTCCTAGTCTGCATCCCTTTCTCTGTGTAGTGGCCTCCCTTCTGCCCTTCTTGAGTGGTCACTGTCCTAATTCTTTCTCCTCCTAACACTCTGGTTCCTTCCTGCCATGGTCTTTGCCCAACTCCTTCGTTCAATACTCAGGTGTCAGGAATGGAGAACATCTTATAGTACAATGTTTCTTCAACGGTGGGTTGCAACCCTGCTCATTTAGGGTTTAAAAAGTGCTAAAGGGGTCTAGAGTGGAAAAAGTTTAAGAAGCCCTGTATAGTGTAATCCATCCCCAGGGCTTAGTCACTCATTCAAGGTCACACAGGTTGTAAGTGGCACAGTCAGGATTTGAACCCATGCCCTCTGTTTCTAAATCTGGCTCACTTTCCATTGTACCCTGCTGCCTACTCAGGGGTCAGAAGACCGGAGTTTGAGTTCTGGTTCTGTCACTTAACACTTATGTGACTTCAGCTCCTCTGGGCCTCAGTTTCCTTATCTGTGAAATGGGAATGATAACCTCTGCCTAACCTCCTTCACAAGGCTGTTATGAGGCTCAAATTAGAGAATATCTGTGAAAGGACTTAGTTATTATCAATCATCTTGTGGTCCTGGGATACCACATTTCTGTTTGCCTTTTCACCCTCCTGTTCCCAGTTAGTGAGTGGATTCTCTATTGCCCCACAAGAAGACTGTCTTTCCATCTTCCTTATGCCTTCAGGATGATGGCTTAGTGCTTAGTTCTCAGTGGACCTACTCCAGCAGGACACTGCAAGACGTTTTTAGGCAAATACTGCTCAGTTTGTTAGCTGCAGAACAAATATGAAATTCCCAGCAATGATATTTCTTTTTGCTTTAAGATTTGAACAAGCTTGAAGCTTACTCAAAAATGCCATAGGGGCCATTGACAAGAATATCTCCATCGAGCTTCTGATAGGGGGAGATGTGGGTGCTCCCTGCTGGGCCCCTGGTCGAGGTTTGCGTTGGGGGCAATGAGTCTTGTCCAGTTCCCAAACTCTGGTATGTTGAAGAGGCAGGAGGGGACAAGGCGGGCACACCAGAATGTCAAAAGCAGTCTGCTCTTGACATGCTCCATTGGGTGGCAAGTTGTTTGGGTGCCCTGTGTACGTTCAAGCTTCTTTTTGGTGCCTCTGATTTGCCTTCCCACTTCCTGGACATCTTGGGTCTCTGCCTCCTCTCGTCTATATCAATGGATCTTCCACCTGTCTTTTAAATTTATTTGTCCTTCAACTAAGCTTGTTTGGTGAGGAGAGCCCTAAACTTGGAGTTGAGACATTCTGGGTTCAAATCCTATTTCTACCACTTACTAGCTATTTGACCTTAGACAGGTCACTTTCCCTCTCTGAACCTCAGTTTCCTCATTAGTAAAAGGGGTACATTTTTGCTCCTTACCTCATAGGAACATCTTGAATAAAGCTCAGAAATGTTACAGAAATGGCAGTGGCTATTATTATTGCTCTCTAAATATGAGTGATTACAATTACTGTTACCTTAGCTTGACAGCCCTCTGGTCATGGCTGTATCCTTGGTTGAAGAATTCCAGATCTTTTTCCATGCAGAGATAACTTCCTCGAGCTATGGTTTCAGAGGATTTGGACTCAAAGTCTGTTTCCTTCCTTCCTTCTCTTTCTTTCTTTCTTTCTTTCTTTCTTTCTTTCTTTCTTTCTTTCTTCCTTCCTTCCTTCCTTCTCTCCCTTTTTTTTTGAGGCAATAGGGGTTAAATGACTTGCACTTTTGTTTCTTACTTCCTATGTGACTTTTAGCTCAAGAGAATTCAAGGACAAGATGATGCACTTTCCTGGGCCTCAGTTTCCCTCTCTGTAAAATGAGGTATTTTGACCTGCTGACCTCTAAGGTCCCTTCCCACTCTACACCTTTGATGCTCTGTCTTCGCCTTGCTGGGCCTCTATAAAATGAAGGGATTCTATCAGATGGCCTCGGAGGTCCTTTTTCACTGCAGATATATGATCCTTGAGATGTGAGGAATAGTATAAAGGGAGTTGAAGCTGAGACAACAACCTTTTCTGTGATTCCCCTGCCTCTGGCTCACTCCCTCCCAGAGTCTGAGTTTCCTTTGTATGCCGTCTGCCCATTTTACAGAGGTTTCACATCTCAGTGTTTAAACGAACATAAGAGATCATCTAGGGACAGCTAGGTGGCGCAGTGGATAGAGCACTGGCCCTGGAGTCAGGAGGACCTGAGTTCAAATCTGGCCTCAGACATATAACTCTCACTAGCTGTGTGACTCTGGGCAAGTCACTTAACCCCAATTGCCTCACCAAAAAAAAAAATCATCTGGCTCAACTCTCTTATTTTACAGATGGGGAAACTGAGGCCCAGAAAGCTTCAGTGATTTGTCCAGGGCCACACAGTTAGAAAGTGTTGGAAGTTTAATTACCCACCTGTCTGTGCCCTCACAAGCTCTGCATCTTTGCTGAAGTTTACCAAAAACATTGTTGTTTAAGCTGTGCTGGTGAAAGAAGGATTAAGGCTACTTCTCATGCTGGATAGGAGGATGCTAACTGGCAAGGGAAATGATTGTTGTACTGGAAAGATCAGAACAAAAATGGCTAATAAGAAGTTGATAGGAAGCTAAGACAGGTGATAGTAAGAGCAGTTAGCTGCCCTGGTTGCGTTCCCTGAACTATGTCTTAGGGATTCTGGGATTCTGGGATTCTGCTCATTGACTGTCTGCTCTGCTCTCAGAGATTTGTCCTTTGGATTTTCTCTACTGCTTCTAGTACTGGATTCCTGGACTAGCTAAGCATTCTGGGTAGCTTCAGGGAGCCATTAACATTCTATCACCCATAGTCTTCTAGCAGGATGGGACACCAATGGGGTTTTAAATATGGCAGCCTCCTGCCAAATCCCACCTTTGCCACTGGAAAGTGTTCAAAGGCCTCAAGGAAGGAGGGTCTCTGGACACAGGGAGCAAAGATGAGATAATTTATGTACAAGTATTTGAAAAAGTCTGAAAGCATTGTGCGTGTGTATGTGAGTATACATGTGTGTGTGAGTGTGCATGTGTGTGAATATGCATGCGTGTGTGAGTATGCATGTATATGCATGTGTGTGTGAGTATGAGAGTGTGTGTGTGTGTATGTGTGTGTGAGAGAGAGAGAGAGAGAGAGAAAGAGAGAGAGAGAGAAAGGGAGAGAGAGAGAGAGAGAGAGAGAGAGAAAGAGAGAGAGAGAGAGAGAGAGAGAGGGAGAGAGAGAGAGAGAGTGTGTGTGTGTGTGTTCCATGAGAGCTCTAAGGGAGGTAGGGGCCTTAGGGACCATGTGCTGAAGGCCTGCATTTTACAGATGAAGAAATTGAGGCCCAGGCTGTTGAAGTGCCTAGCCAATGCTCACACACCCTAAGCAGCAGAGCTGAGATTCTCCCTCAAGTGTGCTGACTTCAAACCCTGGGCTATTTTCACTTTATCTGCCTCTGTGGTTATCAAAAGATATGGATCCTGGGGACCATGTCAGGGACCTCAACCACCTAGTTGGGGACCTTAAACACACCCAGCATCTGTCAGACCAGCATGGTCTAATGGTTGGAATGTTGGAGAATCCTGAAGTCAGGAAGAGATGTCTTCAAATCCTGCCTCTGACACTTACGGTGTCACCCAGGGCAAGTCACTTCCTCTCCATGGGCACCTCTGTTATGTGTGTGTATGTTTTCTTATCATGATTTCTGTGGCTTACCCTCTGTGAACCTCATTTTCGTCATCTGTAAAGTGGGTCCACTTGCACTCCTTAGCACTTTGGGCCATAGTGAAGAAAGCCCAGAACTGCTTCAGAAATGGGAGCAGTTATTATTGCCTTTCAATAAGTGTGAGGGATTGGAATGACTTTTGCCTTCATGTATCATTAATTAGGGAATTCCAGTCCCTTTCCCCATCTCTGGATCACCCCACCCCACATCTGATAACTTAAGGAACTTCCTGTGGGGTCCGTCTCCAGTCCCCTCTTCATGCTCCCTCAGTCTCTGATGCCCAAACCCAGGGTGGAAGCTTTAGTTCATAAGTTCATAGGATCCTAGATCTAGACCTGGAGGGTACTTTCAGAGGTGCCATCTAGTTCAACTCCTTCACTTTACAGAGAGGGAAACTGAGGCCCAAGCAGGATAGGAGCTCGTCCAAGGCCAAAGAGAGGATTGTTGGTTTAGAATTTAAAGGGCCCTCAGAGGCCATCTAGTCCAACCTCCTCATTTTATAGAGGAGGAAACTGAGTCCCAGGGAGGGGAAGTGGCCCAAGGTCCCAAAAGTCTAGGATTTGAACACAGATCTTTTGACTCTAGAGCCAGTATTCTTATGGTCATCGTAGCCTTACCTAGTACCACTGATCCTGGGTAGATTCTTCAGCCCCTCCCTGGAACTGTTTTGCAGAGAGTTTACCGGAACAGAGTGGGGGAAGGAGAGTGATGGTAGCAGCAGCAGCAGCAGCAGCCTGGGCATATCCCTGATACTTGGTGAATCCATTGGTTCATTTCATCTGTCCCCAAAGCTCCCCTCACAGATGGCCCAGTGAAAGCCCAGGGAGTTTTCACCCTAATCACCAAAGTGTCCATTTTCTTTTGATAACTTGGAGCTCCTTCTTCTCTCTGACTTGTTGGGGTGTAAATAATCCCAGTAGCTGCCTTGGGTTCCATTTTCACCTTGAAAGAAACAGGTGGAAAGGGGGTATTTGGAGGTGATTGTAAAGATAGAACCATCCCCACTTTCTGACAATCCAGGCCTTTGATATTCTGGCCCCACCTTTTCTATTTCGCCTTATTACCCCACTACTCCTGAACAAATATCTTTTGTTCCATCTAGAGGTCGCTAGGTATCCCAGTGGAAAGTGCGCTGGTCCTGGAGTCCAGATCTATCCTCAGACACTAACTGTGGGACCCTGGGCAAGTCACTTAATAACTGTCTGCTTCAATTTTCTTAACTGTCAAATAGGAATGATAGTAGTGTCTACCTCACAGCATTGTTGGGAGGATCAAATGAGGTAATATTTTTATAACCTCATAGTCACTTAATAAATCCATCGTTCCTTCCTTCCTTCCTTCCTTCCTTCCTTCCTTCCTTCCTTCCTTCCTTCCTTCCTTCCTTCCTTCCTTCCTTCCTTCCTTCCTTCCTTCCTTCCTCTCTCCCTCCCCTCCCTTCCTTCCAGGTCTGTTCCTGAACTGTCCACTACAGAGATGGGGAACCTGCGGCCTCAAGGCCACCTGTGGTCCTCTAAGGTCCTCAAGTGTGGCCTTTTGACTGAGTCAAAAGACTCAGTAAGAGTAAGTTGGACTCAGTCAAAAGGCCACACTTGAGGACCTAGAGGGCCACAGGTGGCCTCGAGGCTATAGGTTCCCCACCCCTGGTCTACTATACCTGGCATTTCCTAGGAACACCCTCCCCTCTGTTGCCAGTCTGAAGTCTATTCATCCTTCAAAGCCTAGCTCGTGTATTGCTTCTTACAGGAAGCCCTTCCTGCCTGGCCATGTCCACACTGCTCTTTCTGCTATCATATGGGCATAGACTTAGGCATAGACTATTTATATTGTTCACATATGTGTGTGTGTGTGTGTGTGTGTGTGTGTGTGTGGTCTTCTGAATACTGTGCTGGATATGTGACATCACCCAAGTGGTGGGGAGCAGCAATTCTTATTCCCATCTTTTGCAGGGAAAGAGGACTTTCTCTGCAGCTTTTCATATTTCAGAGATACTAGTGCAGCACTCTGGCTGGCTGTCTTTTATCATTGCCTGTCTTATCTTTCTGATAAGATGATTATGATATTTTAGATTCATTTTTTTGCCTGAATCTGTGATTTGTATCTTTAAGGGGGAACTCCCTGATGTAGAAACTCCATTTACCACTGCAGGTGAACCACTCCTTTGTCCCTTCATTGGATCCTAGATCTCAGGCTAGAAGGGGCCTTGGAGGCCATCAGGTCCAATTCCTTCACTTTACACTGGATAAAACTGAGACCCAGGGAAGGGGAGTGACTTGCTCACACACTGGGGCACTGAGAGGCTAAGTGACCTGTCTGGGGTCACACAGCCAGGATGTAACACAGACAGAACTTGACTCCAAAGTCAGCTTGAATCCAAGGCTTCATTGCCTCTTTTTATGTCATTATCGTCCTGCCTCTGGCACTTACTATCTGTGTGACCTTGGACAAGTCTGTTCCCCTCCCTGGGCCCCAGTTTGCTCATCAGTAAAATGAGGGGGTTGGACTAGTTGGCCTCGGAGGCCCCTTCTACTTCTAGATGTTATGTTTATTTTTTGGACATATAATGCCATTTCATGAGAAGCCACCTGTAGTATAGTGGAAAGAATTAGCCAGATTAGTATCTGGTTTTGAGTATCACCTCTGCTATTTACTAGCTGTGTGACCTTGGATAAGTTGCTTAACCACTCTGGAATTTAAATTCTTCTTATATCAAATGGGGATAATATTCCTTGCACAACTTCCCTCCTGGGCTGTTGGAAAGCCCAGTAGAATCACATATAAACTCCCTCTATACTCTCCCACTCTTGGTAACTTCATCAGCTCCCTTGGGTCTGACAATGCTCTCTGTGGAAAGGACTCCCACATTAAAGCATCCAGTCCCCTGTCTGTCCCCTGAGACTCAGTCCAGTATCACTAACTGCCTCTTGGACATTTCAAACAGACTGTCCTGGAGAAAGCTCAAGTTCAACATGTCTAAAACA
This sequence comes from Vombatus ursinus, assembly GCF_900497805.2. Taxonomy (NCBI): domain Eukaryota; kingdom Metazoa; phylum Chordata; class Mammalia; order Diprotodontia; family Vombatidae; genus Vombatus; species Vombatus ursinus. Next base: position 1,317,316 of record NW_020944374.1, on the reverse strand, counting down.
GAGCTCGTTATCTCCTCCCCTCCCCCGGTCTCCCCCCTCCCTGACCCTCCCAAACTTCCCTATTTCTGTCCAAGGCACAACCATCTTTCGAGCCTCCCAGGTTCTTAACCTTGGTCTTTTCCTGGACTGCTCACTCTCCCTCACCCAGTCAGCGGCTCAATCTTGCTGTTTTTCACTTTCACAATATCTCTGGCATCTGATCCCTTGTCTCCACTCACACAGCTACCTCCTTTTTCAGGCCCTCATTACCTCTTGAAAGGACCATTACAATAGCCTTCTAATTGGTCTCCTAGCCTCAAGTCTCTCCAGGGTCCATTCTATCCCTCCTGTATACTGTGCCAAAGGGATTTTTGGCACTTGGGACCACATGACTCCCCTTTTCAATCAACTCTAGTGGTTTCCTTGTTGCCTCTTTTGTTTAGGTTTTCAATCCCTAGATAACCTGGCCCTGACCTATATTTCCAGTTTCATTGCACATTACTCACTCTCCTGTACTTTGCAATCCAGCTAGACCATTCTGTTCTCTATTCCTTCTACAGACAGAAGACTCTATCTTCCCATCTCCCATTTGCATGATTTTGCCCTGGCCATCTAATATGCCTAGAATGCCCTCTCTTCCTTTACCATGCAGTTTAATCACCATTTTCAACATGAAGTCTTTCCCCATTCTCCCAAATGCCAGTTATTTCTCTCCCAAACTACCTTGTATTTATAGTTGTCTCTTTCATGACATATACTTGTTCTCTCCCCCATTAGAATGTAAGCTTCTTGCAGGTAAAGATTATTTCATCCTTTGCCCTTTTATCTTTATTTTATTTTTGGCTAGGCAGTAGGGTTAAGTGACTTGCCCAGGGTCACACAACTAGTAAGTGTCAAGTGTCTGAGGCAGGATTAGAACTCAGGTCCTCCTAACTCCAGGGCCGGTGCTCTATCCATTGTGCCACCTAGCTGCCCCCTGGTTTGTGGAAATTTAATTAAATAATCATTTATTGAGTAAATGGAAAGAACAAAAAACCAAAAATGAATACTGTAGAAATAACCAGAAACCTTGGCCCAGAAGAACTGAGATTCTCTTCCCTCCCTTCCTTATAGAGGTGAGGGATTATGGGTGGGGAATATTGCATACATTGAAAGACTCAGTTGATCTGAAGATTGGTTTTGCAGAACTGCTTTCCCCTCCCCTTTCTTTTTTCTACTTTGTTAACAGGAAAGGCTCTTTGGGTGTGGTGGGAGAGAGGATAGAGAAATATATTTGGATGTAAGAGAGATGTAGAAATAAAATATATCAATAAAAATAAGGACATTTAACAAGTACTATGCACAGGGTCTTCTCCTCAGCATGGGAGAACAGAGGCAGAGATGAATAACATAATTTCTGCCCCCAAGGAGATTACCATCTTGGGAATGGGGCATAGGGTTAACCTACAGAATTCCCAAATCTAAGAGTTGAAAGGAAGACCAGAAGCCTCCTGGGCCAACCCATAGCCCAGTGGGAATTCCTTCTACTATATCCCTGACAAGTGGTCATTCATCTTTTGGTTAAAGACCACAAGTGAAGGGGAAGCCATCACCTCCCAAGGTGACTCCACAGCTAGGAGATTTCCCCTTCTACCCTGCTCAGATCAGCTTCTTTGCAAGCCTAACAGCCCTTTCAAGGGGAGGTCTTGCTATGTAGTGAGCCAGCCCAAGAAACCATCTGTGCTGCCCTCCCTATTGCACCCTGAGTCCCTGTCTCCTTCCCTCACAGCATCTCCTTACTCTTCCTTACTCTTTTTCCAGAATGTATCTGCTGCCTTCTAACAAAGTTTCTCTCTCCTCTGGTCTGGGAACTGCCCAAGGACCCACCCTCCCCTCCATAAGAGCACACATTGATCCAAAGGAGATGGTGCAAGTGAAATGAGACTGGCAGGTAGAGCTGAGATCTCAGTGGCAGGAAGGGTATACATTATTCTGTTTGCTGTTATTCAGTCCTATCTCACTCTTCGTGATCCCATTTGGGTTTTCTTGGCAAATATACTGGAATGATTTGCCATTTCCTTCTCTAGCTCATTTTACAGATGAGGAAACTGAGGCAAACAGGGTGAAGTGATTTGCCCAGGGTCACACAGCTAGGAAGTGTCTAGGGCCAGATTTGAACTCAGTTCTTCCTGACTCCAGGGTCTGCTCTATCCACTGTGCCACCTAGCTGCCCACTCAGTGTCAGGAGAAGCCAAGTTTCTCATTTCCAGGCAAGTGCTCTTTCTTCCACCCCTGGAGGGCAGAGCTGAGTCTTCTACTATTACTGCTGCTCTTCCTGGAGCAATGGGTGGCCCAGAGCAGGGCCACAAATCATTTTTGTTACCTTGAATGGTTTTTCAGTGCCAGCATCTGGCAAGGCAAGACTTCAGTGCATTGTCTGCAGTATGGTTTTCCCAAAGCTTTAGATTTGGAAAGGATCTCAGAGACCACCTATTTGGACTCCTACCTAGACTAGGCATTCCCTCAACAGCATCCCTGACTGGTGGGCATTCAGGCTGCACATAAAGAACTTCAGTGATGGTGAGATCTGCATTTCTTGGGACAACTCACTCCCATGTTGGACAGCTCTAGAAGTCCTTTCTTATGATAAAAATCCTCAGTTGACCATTTCAAGTCCTTCACATCCTGGTCCTTTCCTACCTTCCTAGTCTTTTCACAGTTTCCTCCCCTCTACACACTCTGCATTCCAAGTATCCTTACTGACTTGATATTCCACATATAAATCTCCTCTTTCCAGGCCTTTGCATTGGCCGTCCCTCCGTGACTGAACCGTATTCCTTTTGCACTTCTTGGAATCCCTGATTTCCTTTAAGTGTCACCTTCTTCATAAAGGTGACAAAGGGGACATAAAGGGACAAAGAAAGTCCTTTGTCCCCTCAGCAGCTGGTGTCCTCCCTCCCCAAACTACCTTGTATCCTTCATACACACACACACACACACACACAGAGAAATAGATAGATCTAGATATTCTGTGTATACTCCCATATGTGCTTCTTGTCTGACCCATCAGAAGATAAGCTCCTTGAAACTTATTTTTATCTTTCTATCCTCAGTGCCTACCATAGCATTTCGAATACAGTAAACCCTTAATAAGTGCTTAGTAAAGTCATGTGAAAGAACTTGGCAAATTACTACTAATAAGAGTAATACAAATAAAAATAACTGAGGTTTCAGCTCCCGTGCAGCAAATTGACAAAGATGACAAAAGACAGGAACAGTCAATGTTGGAGGAGTTGTGGAAAGATAGGCACACTAGTGCATTGTTGCTGGAGCTAAGAAATAGGACAGCAGTCATTTGGAATTACGTGAACAAAGTGACTCAAATATCCATAACCTTTGACCCAGAGATTCCACTGCTGGGTGTATGTCCCAGAGAGGTCAATGAGAAAACAAAGGCTCCATATACATCAAAGAATTTATAACAGCGCTTTTGCTCTCTCGTTCTCACTCTCTCAGCACAGAACTGAAAACAAAGGAGATGCCCATTGACTGGGGAATGACCAAATGAATTGTGATACGTGAATGTGATAAAATATGATTGTGCTATAAAGAAACAACAAAGATGAGTACAGAAAAGGATACAAAAAAACAGATGCAGAGTGAAATAGGTAGAAGCAGAAGAACAATATACACAATGATGGTAACAATGTAAACAACCATCGTAAAACAGTAAAAAAATGAAAGTTGTGAAATGATAAAGAACAAACTTGGATCCAGAGAAGAGATATGGGAAGACACCTCCTCTCAGTCCCTTGTAGGAAATGAGGAGGGGCTGGAGGGTAGGGTTGTCCATGGATGTGGACCACTGCTTGTCAGTTTTTTTTGGTGTATTGACTAGTTTGGTTGATTTTTTCTCCTTCCTCTTTTTCTTTCTTATCTCTTTTTTTCTGGCTATAATGGATGGCTTTCTTGGAGAAGGAAGGGGAGGAACAAAAGGAGAAATCTAAGTGATATAAAGGTTAAAAATATCTATGAAAACTTATTTGAAAAGCGCTTGTTGATTGATTAAAATCTGCATACCTACAGTTCTTCTCTATTGTCTTTTCTCCAGTGGGCCAAGTCCTGTCCTCTGGGTCCAGGCTGAATAAATCTGATCCCTTTGCCCTCTAAACCAATTTATCTTGGACCATTGATCATAGATTTAGAACTGGAAGGGACCTCGGAGGCTATGATACTGCAACCTCTTCATTTAGAGGGGAAACTGAGGCCCAGAGAGGGGAAGTAAAGAATGTTGCTGATTCCTAGAGAGTCCAGGGGAGGGGTATCTCATAGGTGACAAGGAAATATTTGGACCAGTCCTGTAGGCCAGTCTTCATTACTTTCCTCCTAATCTTGAATATTGTGAGCCATATGTGACCTCTGTCTTATGAGTCAACTGTCCCATTCTAGTGGGCTTGGTGAGTGAGTCCAGGCTGATCAGTTCTCAGAAGCCTAGAAACAGAGGGTTTAGTATAGGAAGGGGCCTAAGAGATCAACTCGGTCAAGCCACCAGTACAAAAGAGGAAGCAGACGCTTGGTGAAGGGTGGGCTTTTCTTCCTCACTGACTTTAGTGCAGCAATGACGCTGTCCATCTGTCATGTGTGGCCCCATCCTCACTTCTCAACTGCGTGCCCTCTTTTCTGGTCACACATGGCCTCAAGGATGCCTCTTTTCATCAGAAATCATCCTTAGCAACATGCTGCAGCCTCCTTCCACCCACCATCCAGCTGGCTCCATCACTTTATGAGATAGACAGGTTTCATTCAAAGTGTTTCATGAGATGCCCCCCCCACCAAACGATTCGCATTCAGCCCACTAATCAAATGAATTTGGAAGCATCCCAGATTAATCACAGCTCATTCCTGTTTTAGTCTTTAGTCTGGAGTATTGGGAAGTGTTGTAGTAGAGAGCTGATAGAATCCCTTACCTGAAGTCAGGAAGACCCAGGTGCAAATCCTGGTGGAGACACTCTGTGATCCAAGGTAAGGCACTTAACCTTTCTCAGTCTCAGTTTCTTCATCAGTAAAAATAAAGGGATTAGACTAGCTGGCTTCTGGGGTCCCTTCCTCCCCTAGATCTAGAATCCCATGTGTGACTTTGGGCAAGTCTCTTCACCTGCTTGGGCCTCAGTTTCCCCATCTGTAAAAATGAATGGGTTGGACTAGCTGGCCTCTGGGGTCCTTTTCAGATTGAGATCTAGTTACTTCATCTCTCTGGGCTTCAGTTTCCTCAGTCAGTCAGCAAGAATTCATTAAGTACTTACTATGTTCCAGGTTCTGTATTGAGCTCTGGGGATACAAAGAAAGGCAAAACCAGTCCTTGCTCTCAAGGAGCTTACATTCTAATGGGCGAGAAAACATGTAAAAACCAAAAACATATTATTTATATATATATGTACATACATACATACATACATACATACACACACATACATAGCAGTTGGAAGGTAATCTGAAGGGGAAGGCATTTGCACCTGTGGGAAGGGGAACTAAGGGAGGATGGGTTCTAGGTTGATTCTTGAAGGAAGTTTGAGAAACTAAGATGAGGGAGCAGAACATTCCAGGCATGGAGCACAGCCAGTGCCAAGGCTTGGAGGTGGGAGATGGAGTGTCCTGTTTGAGGAACAGCAAGTTGACTGGCATAGATGGACTACAAAGTAAGAAGATTGGAAAGTTAGATTGTGAGGGGATTTAAATGTCAGATGGTTTTATATTTGATCTCGCAAATGGAGCCACCAGGACTCTTTAAAATCAATGTGGCAGCTGTGAAGAGGATGGATTGGGGTGGGGAAAAACTTGAGGCAGGGAGACCAGTTAGAAGGTTGTTGAAGTAGTCCAGGGCCAAGGTGATGAGGGCCTGAGCTAGCATGGTGGCTGGGTAAGTAGGGAGAAGGAGACACATAGAAGAGATTTTGTGAAGGGAGACACAACACGATATGTGGGGTGAGTAAGGGTGAGGCCTGGGTAACTGGGAGCTGACTTGCGCCCTCAAAGAGTAATGGGAAAGTTGGGAAGAGGAGAGGGTTCGTGAGAAAAGACAGGAAGTTCTGTTTTGGACAGGTTGAATTTCAGAAGTCTTCAGGATCTATTTGGAGATGTTCAAAAGACAGTTGTTGGCGTGGGAATAGAAGTCAGAAGAGGGGTGAGGGCTGGATGGAAAGATCTAGGAACCATCTGCATAAAGATAATAATTGAAGCCAGAGGAACTGATGAGGCCACCAAGAAAGGAAGTAAAGAGGGAGAAGAGCAGAGGGCCCAGTATGGAGGCTTTGGGGACACTTGAGCTTTGAGAATGTGACCCGAATGTAGATCCAGCAAAGAAGGTTGAGAAGAGCTGGTTGGCCACATAGGAGGAAAACCAGAAGAGCAATGTCACAAAAACCTAGTGAGGAGAGAGTACACAGGAGAAGGTGATCAGCGGTTTCAAAGGTTGCAGAGAAATTAAGATTGAGAAAAGGCCATTAGATTTGGCAATGAAGAGATCACCTATAACATGGTGGCCTCTGAGTTCCCTTCTAATGCTAGATCTGTGATCTTATGAACAAGCAGTGGAGTTCTTCCTTGAAGTATCATAGAAGGCTCCCTGGGGGAGGTGGCATTTGAGTTGGGATTTGGAAGCTGAGCAGGATGTTGAAAGGCAGACATGTCAGGGAGGCAGACACTCAGGGGACAGGGAACTACATTCCAAATGCAAAGGACAGATTTTTCAAATTGAATTTTCCACCTGGCAGTCTGTTATTTTGGTATCCTGGCGAGATAGTCCTAAATTACCTGATAATGTGATAATGGTATCTAGAAGTAGGATGGCCCTTTGAGATCATCAAAACCTAACCTCTCCTTTAAAAAGGAGAAAAATAAGACTCAGACTGGAGAAAGGACTTGTCCAAGGTCACACAGGCAATAAGTAGCAGAGCTAGGAGTGAGGAACAGACCCTCCGATTCTATAACTAAGGTTTTTCTCCTTTGCTACATTGCCATTTGTTATTGGTTTCTTTCCCTGGGTGCAGGAGACTCTGGGTCTCTCTTTCTCCTTTTTCTCCCTTTTTCCAAATACCATGTCCCTGCTGCACATCCACATCTCCCTGGGTGTGCTGATGGTAGGCACTTACAGTAAGGAACCCTGTTTGTTTATCTGTTAGCTGAGAAAAACCTGTTGATGGCATGTGGGGAATTGAATGAAATCTATAGCTTTTGCCTTTGAAATGACAGGCCATATTGTCATTGTGGCTGGTGACAGAATGACAGCATTTGAAAGCTTTAACAATTAAAAATGTCTTACACATTCTGTGTAACATCCAATAATTAAATGTCTCACGAGTGTCATTAAGCATGATTTCCTTCCAAAGGTGTCGGTTTGTAAATAATTGCAAAAAAAGTGTGCAAACAACTGTGTTTTACTGCAGATGCAATGCTTTGGAAGTACCTTAGAAAATGGAGCTCAATCACTGTTAAATCTGAACTAAAGCTTCAGGTCCAGGACTTTTCATGCGAGCAGTTAAATCAGGATTCAATTATCGGTTCCAATTTGAACACTCTCGTCACAATACGGTGCTTGCCTCTAAAGTCTGAAGCTTTGGTGTATTCGGCCCTTCCCCCTCCCCAGTTGACAGCTCAATTCATGGTCTAATCCTTAAACCGAGTTTTCTTCCCAGCCCGGCTCAAGGGCCACTTCCTCCCGAGTGAAGCTTTTCTGGGTTTTCCCAGCTGCCAATGTCTATCTGCCTACAAATCACCATCTAGTGGTTGTGTTTTTCATTTGTGTCCATTATCTCAGTAATCTGGCTCCTGAACTGGCAATCCTAAGGCTCCACTGAAATAACCAATTTGCCTGGAGATACAGTAGATATTTTGGTCATCAGTGTAGAAAATTTGGAAAAATAATGTGATCTTGGAATAATCACAGCATTAGAAACCTTTAATAATTGAAGAGGTACAGCATGCTGGAAGGGGGATGATGGCGTCCAGGTTTGGAGTCAAGGGACCAGGTTTGGAACATTAGTTCCTTACTACCTATCTGATCTTGGGCAAGTCACTTCACCTTCTGTACCTCAGTTCCCTTCTCTGTAGAGTAAGGGGTTTGGACTACTAGACTCTAGGCCCAAATGGGGTCATGACCCACAGTTTAAGAAGCACTGAAGGGGTTGCAAGTGGAAAAAGTTTAAGAAGCCCTGGACCTCCTGGAGGGCTTCTGAGGCCTCTTCTGGCTCTAGATCTAGGAGCCTATGATACAATGTGTGACATTGGGCAAGTCACTCCCCTGCCCTGGGCCTCAGTTTCCTTGTTTTCTGAATAGGGAAGTGATATAGCGCTTCAAGCTCTGTATCTTAAGAAAATTAGTTTGAAGGCTGTATGGAGGATGGATTAGAGAGAGAAGCAGGGAGCCCAGTGAGGAGTCTGGTGACCATAGTATAGGCACAAGGTGATGAGGACTGGAGCTGGGATGGTGGCTGAATGTGGGATTGATCTGGGTGGGACCCATGGCAGTAAGGCTTAAAGGCCCTGCCACATTAGGCTAATTTTTTCCCTAAAAAGGCAATGAAACTGTTCTCAAGACTTAACCTTCCCATATCTTACTTTCCTCATCTGTAAAATGAGGACATTGGACTTGATGGGCTTCTAATGTCCCTCCCAGCTCTAAATTTATGATTGTAGGATATTTCATATTCATTTCAGAAGACTAAATCTTGAACTAATGACATAGCATTTTGTTCTTCTAAGGCAGATGTGGAAAACTTGGCCCACAGGCACAAATTGCCCACAAACTCCCTCTATTGCAGCCAGCTTCTTATACAAAATGACTAATATGGACATGTTTTACATGATTGCACATGTATGATCTATATCAGATTGTTTATCATCTCAGGGAAGGCTAGGGAAGGGAGGGATAGAATTTGGAATGCAAAACTTTAAAAAGTTGTTTTAATGTAACTGGAGAAAATAAGATATATTAAAAATATTGGGAAATGTCTAACAAAATAAATAAAAATGCAATACAGTATAGATAATGTTAATCTGTAATTTTCTAAGTCAATATGCAGCCCACAGGGATACATTTCTATTTGAGTTTGACACCTTTGCTCTTGGGACTTGATGACTTAACACTACTGGTCAAGCCAACACTTTTTTCTGAGCATTGTGGCAAATGAGGAGCAATCCCCAACTGAATCACTGCTTTTTTGCTGTTGCTGAGAAAACTTCTTTTGTTAAAGGTTATATGGTTGAGTGTCTCATTTCATCAAAATCCTGAGCTTGAACCACTCAACTGTTTGGAATAAAGACCGGCCCAGAACATTCAGTACCTGAAAATAAGGAGATGATGTAAGATGTTTTGTGGAGGTAGACCCAACCAGACTTGGTGAATAATTGGGTATGGGTGGGCTTGGGGGTGAGGGAGAGAAAAGAGTTAAGGATGATTCTGAACTTAGAATGCTAGTTGAATGGGAGGATGGTGATACCCACCATAGAAAGAGGGAAGTGTGAAGGAGGAGTACGTTTGGGGGAGTAGAAAATTGATTCCATTTGGAGCTCATGCAAAGAGGGAATAGCAGAGGGCCCAGGACAGAATCTTTGGGAAAACCCACACTTAGAGGAGGCAGGAAGTGGATGAAAATCCAACAAAAGAGACTTAAAAATAGCCAGAAGGGTTGCAGGAGAGCCAGGAGAGAGAGTTGTCATGGAGGCTGAGAGGAAAGTATTGAAGAGCGGGGTGTGAGGGATGGTAGATTTTGTCAAAAGCTGTAGAGAGGTCATATGAGATGAAGGTTGAGAAAAAACCATCGAATGGAATAGTTAAGAGATCATTGGTAACCTTGGAGAGAACAGTTTCATTTGAGTGGGGAGGTCAGAAGCCAGACTGCAAAGAATTGAGTGGTGAGTGGGTGATGAGGAAGTCATGAGTTTAGATGGCTTTTTCTAGGAGTTCAACTGTGAATGGGAGGAAAGATTTAGGATAAGAGCTTGGGATTTCAAAGGAGTTGTTGGATTTTGTTTTTATTTTGATGGCAGATACCTTGTAATATTTGTAAGAAATTGGGAAGAAGCCAGTAGATAAGGAAATACTGAATCAATAAATCAACAACAGAGGTTCAGCGGGCAAAATGGAAGGGGAAGGTAGAGGGGAATAGTGATTTGAGAAATGAGGAGAAACGATGGATGAAGGGGAATGAGAGAGCTCAAGGGGGTAGGAACGAGGGAAGGTTTCTACTCTTATTCATAGCATCCTAGATATGGAGCTAGAAGAGACCTTGGGGGCTATCTAGTCCAACCCCCTCATTTTACAGGGAAGGAAACTGAGGCCAAGGGATGGGAAGTGACTTACTCAAGGCTACAATAGGTTCCCCTAGAAGGGACCTCAGAGGCCACCTAGTCCAATATCTTAATTTTATAGAGAAGGCAACAGAAGTGACTTGCCCAAGTCACACAGGTACTGTCAGAGGTGGGATTTGAACTCAAGTCCTCTGACTCCAGAACTAATGCTCTTTCCACTGTACCACAAACAGTGTGAAGATGGAGGGCATTGTTGGTCTCTTCTCTCTCCAAACAAGGGAATAGGAGGTAGAGGCATCAGGAAGATTGGGTCATGCATCTGTATTAGTAAAAAACCTGGTCATCAATTCTTCAGGGTCTTGACTGAACTCCACAGTAGGTATAGTTTCTTTTCTTCATCCCAGGATGCTGCACTCCCAGAAGATAGCTTATGCTTACTCTTGAAGCGAGCTCCTGGTTGGGCCTGGTATCTGAGGTTCTGATCCTGTATGGCATCTTGGTGTTGAAGGACCTGGGGCCCAAATGGCCAAAGATCAGGACCGAGGTGGTATTTCTTTCATTGGGTTTGGTTAAACAGAACACAAGCATGCTTTCCCCCTCATGGCAGCAGGGTGAGCAGACCCCCAAATCTTGAACAAGAAACTAAAGACCTCCCCTGTAGGAATAGTGTCGGAACCAGCTGACACCAGTTAGGAATGCTAAGAGCAATTAAAAGGTACAGTGATGGATAGGGTTAAGAAGAGGATCAGAGAAGCAGTAAATAGACCTACCACTCACAGCAGATGGGATATGGATATTAGATGGTTTTTGTTACCCAACTTCCCTCTATGAGTTCAAGTTAAAAGGTATGTATTAACTGCATATTGAATGTGTTGATATGGAGGCCAGCAGTTGTGATAGCTAAAGCATAGGCACCGATCTCTGAAAGATCTTAGAGAACTAAAGCAGTACACCAGAACAGGGCAAATTAGCTTGATTTTTTAAATAGTATTTTATTTTTTTCCCCAATTACGTGTCAAGACAATTTTTAGCATTCATCTTTATAAGACTTTGAGTTCCAAATTTTTCTCCCTCCCTCCCCTCCTCTCTTCCGAAAATGGTAGGCAATTTGATATAGGTTATACATGTGCTACAATGTAAAACATATTTCCATATTAGTCACAGTTGTGAAAGAAGAAATGGTTCGAAAGGAAAAATACCCACGAAAATGAATAAAGTAAGTTAAAAAATATACTTTGATCTGCATTCAGAGTCTATCAGTTCTTTATCTAGATATGGATAGCATTTTCCTTCCTGAGTCCTTTGTACTTGTTTTGGATCATTGTGTTGCTGAGAAGAGCTGAATTATTCATAGTTGGTCATCTCACAATGTTGCTGATACTGTGTACAATGTTCTCCTGGTTCTGCTCACTTCATTCAGCATCAGTTCATACAAGTATTTCCAAGTTTTTCTGAAATCTGCCTGTTCATCATTTCTTATTGCACAATGGTATTCCGTTATTCATATACCACAGCTTGTTCAGCCATTCCCCAATTGATGGGCATCCCCTCAATTTCCAGTATTTTTCTACCATGAAAAGGGCTGCTATAAATATTTTTGCACATGTAGGTGCTTTCTCCTTTTTAATGATCTCTTTGGGATACAGACCTAGTAGTGGTATTGCTGGATCAAAGGGTGTGCATGGTTTTATAGCCTCTTGGACATAGTTCCAAATTGCTTTCCAGAATGGTTGGATCAGTTCACAACTCCACCAACAGTGCATTAGTTTTTCAATTTTCTCACATCTTCTCCATCTATTATTTTCCTTTTTTGTCATATTAGCCAATCTGATAGGTGTGAGGTAGTGTCTTAGATTTGTTTTAATTTGCATTTCTCTAATCAAAGTGATTTAGAGCGCTTCCTCATATGACTATAGATAGCTTTGATTTCTTTATCTGAAAACTGCCTGTTCATATCCTTTGACCATTTGTCAATTGGTGAATGACTTACATTCTTATAAATTTGACTTGGTTCTCTATATGTTAGAGAAACAAGGCCTTTATCAGATATAGTTGCTGTAAAGTTTCCCAGCTTTCTGCTTTTCTTCTAATATTGGTTGCATTGCTTTTGTTTGTACAAAAGCTTTTTATTTTAAAATAATCAAAATTGCCTATTTTACATTTTGTAATGCTCTCTATCTCTTGTTTGGTCATGAATTCTTCCTTTCCCCATAGATCTAACAGGTAGACTATTTATTCCTTGCTCTTCTAATTTGCTTGTGGTGTTACCCTTTATGTCTAAATCATGCACTCATTTTGACCGCATCTTGGTATATGGTATGAGATGTTGGTCTATACCTAGTTTGTGTCCTATTGTTTTCCAGTTTTCTCAGTAGTTTTTGTCAAATACTGAGTTCTTATCCCAAAGGCTAGGCTCTTTGGGTTTATCAAATATTAGCTTACTATGGTCATTGAGTACTGTGTCTTGTGTACCTAATCTATTCAACTGATCCACCCCTCTATTTCTTAGTACCAGATAGTTCTGATGATTATTGCTTTATAATATAGTTTGAGATCTGGTATTGCTAGGCTACCTTCCTTTGTATTTTTTTTTCATTAATTTCCTTGATAATCTTGATCTGTCGTTCTTCCAGATGAATTTTGTTGTTAGTTTTTCTAGCTCTGTGAAATAAATTTTTGGTAGTTTGATTGGTATGGCACTGAATAAGTAAATTAGTTTAGGCAGAATTGTAGTTTTTATTATATTGGTTCAGTCTACCCATGAACAATCGATATTTTTCCAATTGTTTAGATCTGACTTTATTTGTGTGAGAAGTGTTTTGTAATTGTGTTCATATAGTTCCTGGGTTTGTCTTGGCAGGTGGACTCCCGATTATTTTATACTGTTTACCATTATTTTAAATGGAATTTCTCTTTCTATTTCTTGCTGCTGATCTTTATTGATCATAGAAAGAAATGCTGATGATTTATGTGGGTTTATCCCATATCCTGCAGCTTTGTTAAAGTTGTTAATTATTTCAAGTAGTTTTTTAGTTGATTCTCTAGGGTTCTCCAAGTATACCGTCATATTATTTGCAAAGAGTGATAATTTTGTTTCCTCATTGCTTATTTTAAGTCCTTTGATTTCTTTTTCTTCTCTTATTGCTATAGCTAACATTTCTAGTAATATGTTGAATAATAATGGTAATAATGAGCATCCTTGCTTCACCCTTGATCTTACTGCAAAAGCTTCTAGTTTATTCCCATTACAGACAAAGCTTCTTGATGGTTTTAGATAGATCCTGCTTATCATTTTAAAGCACTCTTCTTTTATTCCTATGCTCTCTATTGTTTTAAATAAGAATGGGTGCTGTATTTTGTCAAAAGTTTTTTCAGCATCTATTGAGATAATAATATAATTTCTGTTGGTTTTGTTATTTATATGTCAATTATTTTGATAGTTTTCCTAATATTGAACCAACCTCGCATTCCTGGTACAAATCTCACCTGGTCGTAGCATATAATCCTCATGACATATTGCTGTAAATTTCCTTACTAGTATTTTTTTTCAAAAATTTTCCAATGATATTCATTAGGGAAATTGGTCTATAATTTTCTTTCTGTGTTTTAGCTCTTCCTGGTTTAAATATCAGCATCATATTTGTGTCATAAAAGGAGTTTGGAAGGACTCCTTCTTTCCCTATTTTTCCAAATGGTTTATATAGTATTGGAATTAATTGTTCTTTAAATGTTTGGTAGAATTCACTTGTGAACCCATCTGACCCTGGAGATTTTTTTCTTAGGGAGTTCATTAATGGCTTGTTCAATTTCTTTTACTAAGATGGGGTTATTTAGGCATTCTATTACCTGATATGTTAATCTGGGTAATTTATATTTTCATAAATATTCATCGATTTTGCACAGATTATCAGATTTATTGGCATTTAATTGGGTAAAATATTTCCTAATGATTGCTTTAATTTTTTCTTCATTGGGGGTGATTTCACCCTTTTCATTTTTGATACTGGATATCTGATTTTCTTCTTTTTTAATCAAATTAAACAATGACTTATCTATCTTATTGGTTTTTTCATAAAACCAGCTTCTGGGTTTATTTATTCGCTAAATCGTTTATTTTTAACTTTCGTACTTATTAATCTTACCTTTGATTTTCAGGCTTTCCAATTTGGTGCTCAATTGGAGATTTTTAATGTGTTCTTTTTCTAGTTTTTTTTTTTTTAGTTGCGTGCCCAATTCATTGATCTGTTCTTTTTCTATTTTGTTGATGTAAGAATTGAGAGAAATAAATTTTCCCTAAGTACTGCTTTGGCTGCATCCCATAAATTTTGATATGTTGTCTTTTTGTTATCATTTTCTTTTCCCCCCATAGTTTCTGATTTTTTTTTTAAATATTTGGGGGCAGCCAGGTGGCACAGTGGATAGAGCACCGGCCCTGGATTCAGGAGGAACTGAGTTCAAATCTGGCCTCAGACACATAACACTAGCTGTGTGACCCTGGGCAAGTCACTTAACCCCACTGCCTAGCCAAAAAAACCAACCAAACAAAAATTTTTTTTTTTTAGTTTCCAACATTTACTTCTATAAGATTTTGAGTTCTAAATTTTCCCCCCTTTCCTCTGCTCCCCCCTCCAAGATGGCATGCAATTTGATATAGGCTATACTTGTACAATATTAAGCATATTTCCATATTAGTCATGTTGTAAAGGAAAAATTAGAACCAAAGGAAAAAAAAACACAAAAAAGAGAGAAAATAGTATACTATATATCTGCATTCAGACTCCATAGTTTTTCTCTGGGTATAGATAACATTTTCCATCATGAGTCTTTTGGAATTGTCTTAGATCCTTGTATTGCTGAGAAGAGTTAAGTCTGTCAAAGTTGGTCATTGCACAATATCGCTGTTACTGTGTACAATGTTCTCCTGGTTCTATTCACTTTACTCAGCATCAGTTCATGTGAGTCTTTCCAGGTTTTTCTGAAATCTGCCTGCTCATCAGTTCTTATGGAACAATAGTGTTCTACTGCATTCATATACCACAACTTGTTCAGCCATTCACCCATTGATGGGTATCCCCTCAATTTCCAATTCTTGGCCACCACAAAAAGAGCTATTATAAATATTCTTGTATATGTGGGTCCTTTTCCCATTTTTATGATCTCTTTGAGATACAGACCTAGAAGTGATATTGCTGGATCAAAGGGTATGTACAGTTTTGTAGCCCTCTGGGTATAGTTCCAAATTGCTCTCCAGAATGGTTGTCATTTTCTTTAATGAAATTATCGATTGTTGCTGTGATTTGTTCTTTGACCCATTAATCTTTAGGATTAGATTATTTAGTTTCCAACTAATTTTTAATCTATCTTTCCACTGCCCTTTTTAATGTAATTTTTATTGCATTATGATCTGAAAAGAATACATTTAATATTTCTTTCTAATTTGATTTTAAGGTTTTTATGCCCTAATACACGGTCAATTTTTGTAGGTGCCATGTGCTACTGATAAAAAGGTATATTCCTTTCTGTTTCCATTCAATTTTCTTCAAAGATCTATCATATCTAACTTTTCTGATATTCTATTTGCCTCCTTAGTTTCTTTCTTGTTTACTTTTTAGTTGGATTTATCAATTTCTTAGAGGGGATAGTTGAGGTCCCCCACTAATATAGTTTTGCTGTCTGTTTCTTCCTGTAACTCACTTTACTTCTCCTTTAAGAATCTGGATGCTATACCACTTGGTGGTATATATGTTTAGTATTACTATTGCTTCATTGTCTATGGTATCTTTTTAGCAAGATAGAATTTCCTTCCTTTTCTCTTTTAATTAGGCCTATTTTTGTTTTTACTTTGTCTGAGATCAGGATTGCTACCCCTGCTTTTTTTACTTCAGCTGCAGCATAATAGATTATGCTCTACACTGTGTGTGTCTCTCTGCTTCACATGTGTTCCTTGTAAACAACATATTATAGGATTCTGGTTTTTGATCCACTCTGATATCTGCTTCCATTTTATGGGAGAGTTCATCCCATTCCCATTCACAGTTATGATTATTAACTGTGTATTTCCCTCCATCCTATTTTTCCTATTGTTTGTCCTCTCTCTCCTTTCACTCTTTCCCTCCTCATCAGTGTTTTGCTTTGGTCTACTGCCTCCCCTAATCTGCCCTCCCTTCTATCAGTCCTCACCTCCTTTACTTAATCTCCTCCCCTCCTACTTCCCTGGCAGGTAAGATAGATTCCTATATTCAACTGATTGTGTATATTATTTCCTCTTTGAGGTAATACTAATGAGAGTAAGGTTCAAGTAATCCCCATTGTCCACCCTCTCATCTTTCCTTCCACTGTAATAGGTCTTTTGCACCTTTTCATGTGAAATAATTTACCGTCATTCTACACCCAGTATACTCCTCTTTCTCATCATTTGATTTTTTTATATAATTCCCTCAAATTCACCTTATACCTATACTCTCTATGTGTATTCCTTCTAGCTGTACTATTAGTGATCCAATTTTTAAGAATTACAAGTATTATCTTCCCATTTAGGGATATAAACAGTCTAGCCCTATTGAATCCCTTATGTTTTCTTTTCCCTTTTTACCTGTTTATGCTTCTCTTGGGTCTTGATATTGGAGATAAAATTTTTGGTTTAATTCTGGTCTTCTCCTTGTGAAAGCTTGAAATCCTATATCATTGAATGACCATTTCCCCCGTTGATGTATTATGCTTAATTTCATCGGGTAAGTGATTCTTGGTTGTAGTCCCAGCTCCTTTGCCTTCTGCACTATTATGTTCCATGACTTCTGATCCTTTAATGTTGCAGCTGCTAAGTCCTATGTAATCCTGATTGTGGCTCCCCAATATTTGAATTATTTCTTTCTGGCCACTTACAGTATTTTTCCTTGACCTATAGTTCTGAAATTTGCCTATAATGTTCATTGAGTTTTTATTTTGGGGTCCCTTTCCTGAGGTGATTGGTGGATTCTTTCAATGCCTATTTTGCCCTCTGGTTCCAGGATATTGGGGCAGTTTTCCTTGATAATTTCTTGAAAGATGCTGTCTAGGTCCTCCTTTTGATTATGGCTTTCAGATAGTCCAGTGATTCTGACATTGTCTCTCCTGGATCTATTTTCCAGGTCAGTTGTTTTCCCCATGAGGTATTTTACATTTTCTTCTATTTTTTCATTCTTTTGATTTTGATTGATTCTTGATGCCCAATTCTAACTTTTAAGGAGTTGTTTTCCTTGATTAGATTTTGTACTTTCTTTTCTATTTGGCCAATATTACTTTTTAAGGAGTTGTTTTCTTTAGTAGATTTTTAAAAGTATCTCCTTTTTCATTTAGCCAATTCTACTTTTTAAGCAGTTGTTTTCTTTTTCCAAGCTGTTGACTCTTTTCATAATTCTCTTACATCACTTTCATTTCTTTTCCCAATTTTTCTTCTGCTTCTCTTATATGATTTTTGAACTCCTTTTTGAGCTCTTCTATGAATTCTTTGAGACCACTTCCCATTTTTCTTTGGGGTTTTGTCTATAGGTGTTTTCACGTTGCTGTCCTCTTCTGAGTTTGTCTTGATCTTCCCTGTAATCATAATAACTTTTTATGGTCAGATTCTTTTTTTGTTATTGATTTTGCTCATCTTTTTTTGGGCATTTTTCCTTTCTTTTAAATTTGAGATCTGCTTCAGGGATGGAAGGAGCGCTGTCTCAGGCTTCTTGTGCCAAGGTCTGCAGGTCCTGGCTATTTACCTGCTGCTGCACTGATATTGCCCTGAAGCCCATGGGGTACCTTCATGTCTGGTGCTGTTCTGGGGGTAGGGTGGGGGTGGTTGGCACTGCTGGAGGCAGTAGGGATGTGACAGCTTACCTGGTCATGAGCCAGGGTCCTAGTGCTGGTATCTGGCATGTGCTGAGGGACGTGGGGTGTTTCTGCATTTCCTCAGGGACTACACTGAAGCATGTGGTGGTTTGGCTGCTGGAGGCTGCTTGTTTGCCCAGGCCTATGCCGAAACACATGGCGGTCTGGCTGCTGGAGGTTGCCTGTTTGCCTGGAACTATGGCTGAAGCACATGGTGGTTCTCAGAGTTGGAGTCTTTCCAGTCTCCTGGCTATGCTGAGGCACGTGGGGTATCCTGTTGTTGGCATTTGCCTGCTCCACTGCACTGGGGCTCAGGATCTACCATTGATTTGCTGAGGTGGGGCTTGCTGCTGGCTTGCTGGGATACTTTCTGTTCTGGACTGCACTTCTCTTTTACCTGAGTGAGACAGACCTTTCCTGCTCATCTTCCAACTTTCTCTGGCTCAATGATTGTTTCACTCCATCCTTTTGCTGGTTCTGCTGTTCCAGGATTTATTTTGGGGTACCGTTTTATGGTCATTTGGAGATGAATGTGGGAGAGTTATGGCAATTTACTGCTTACTCTGCCATCTTGGCTCCCAGAAGTCTCAGATGGTTAGCTTGATTTTAAAAAATGAAAGAGGGTGGACTAGATTGGTGAGTGTGAATTTAATTCCTGGCAAAATCCAAGAAATTATCATTAAAAGAGTACCTCTGAACATTTAGAAAGGGAAACTGATAACCAAGAGCCAGTATGGTGTCACCAAGCAAAGATCTTACCAAACTAACCTTGCTTCCCTCTTTGATAAAATTAGTTACTAGACTGGCAGATAAGGAGAGTGCTGTAGCTATATTTTATCTAGGTCTGGGAAAAACATTTGACCAAGTTTCTTAGTCTAATTTTGTAGACAAAGATGGAGAGCTGTGGCTAAATGATAGTAAAATGATAGTACAGGCATGTAGATTTTGATTGGTTGATCAGTTGAATGGTTGAACCCAAAGAGTAGTCATTAATGGCTTGAAGTCAACTTTGAAAAAATGTCTCCAATGGTGTGCCCCAGAGATCTGTGCTTGGTTTTGGTGCTGTTTAAGATTTTTTCAGTGCCTTGGATGAAAGCATAGAGGGCAAATTTGAGGATGACATAAAACTGTTGGATAATAGAGTTAGGATCCAAAAGAAAAGAAAATCTCAATAGACTAAAGTTGAGTCCAGTCTAATAAGATGAAATTTAATAGAATTAAAAAATTCAACTTCATGAGGTGACACTGGGTGCAGTGTGGCTAGATAAAAGATGATGACATGGTTGATCTAAGGGTTTTAGTGGACCCCAATCTCAGTAGGCATCAATAGTATGACTTCATAGCCAATAATCTATTATAACCATAGTCTATATTAAGAGATGAATTATCAGCCAAGATTTATTAAGCACCTCCTATGTATTAGGCACTGTGCTATGTACTGTGGCTACAAAGAAAGGCAAAAGACTTGCCCTCAAGGAACTTATAGTCTAATGGGGGTGACAACATATAAGGAACTATGTAAAAAAAGCTATATACAGAATAAGTAGGAAGTAATCAAAAGAGGAAAGGCATTAAAATGATACAGAATAAGTGAGTGATAATCTCTGGATGCCCTGAACAGCTATTTCAGAACCTTTGCTCATGGGATACAGATTCATTCACCTTCTTAGTGCAGAGAGAGCTCCTGGAAAGTGCTCTGTCCCTTGGGTTACCATTAGCCATCCTAGATTCACAGTCCCCAATGGTGTGTTTGTCTCTGACCACATGGAGAATATTTTCTTCAGTTCTGAGAGCCCCATTTTTAGGAAGGGAATAGCAAGTTGAAGTGTGTCCAGAAGAGGGTAATCAGGCTAATAATAGCCTTGGTTTCTTCCTCTGTAACATGATGTGAATAACTGTAAATGGAACAAGACAGGGATTGGATTCAGGAATATCTTTAAACTTTATTTTTTGTCCAGACTAGTGATTTCATCAACATTGGGTGCTCCTGGTGAGCAAACTCCCTCTATCAATGCAGATAAAAACCTGGCTCTGCAATTTATGATTTAGAAAATTGCCTGGGACATGGAGAGGTTAAACAACTTGGCCAGGGTCACATAACCAGTTTGTTCCAGGTCTTGCTGACTCTGAGACTGTCTCTATTAACTGGGACACACTGATTCTCTTTAAATTTAAATCAGCACCTAGTTCATGGCACAACTGTAAAATGGAGATAATAATACCACCTACCTCCTCAGAGTTATTGTGAAGATCAAATTAGATAATTTTTGTAAAGTGGTTTGTAAACCTTAAAGGTGCTATTGAAATGTTAGCTATCATAATTAGAGGAAATTAATAATTGCTTGTTGATTGATAAATTTTATTCAGAGAGAAGCCCCAGAGGCCTGGCTCTAGAGCTTTGAAACTATGATCTAGTGTTCAGGTTCATTTGAATGTATTGAGACTGGGGTCAAAATCAAGGGCCTAGCCTGTGTGATGGATGTAGGAGCTTCCTCTAAATTCAAACAAGGGGCAGCTAGGTGGTACAGTGAGTAGAGCTCTGGCCTTGGAGTCAGGAGGACCTGAGTTCAAATCTGGCCTCAGACACTTCACACTTTGACACTTACTAGCTGTGTGATCCTGGGCAAGTCACTTAACCTCACTGTCTCACCAAAGGAAAAAAAAAAGCTAAATTCAAGTGGAAGTTAAATGAGCTGATCAACTGCTTGGCACATCTTTTTCCCCTACTTAATAGTATTTTATTTTTTCCAATTACATATAAAGATAGTTTTCAACATTCATTTTTGTAAGATTTTGAGTTTCAATTTTTTCTCTCTCTCTCTCTTTCCCCCTCCTCAAGACAGCAAGCAATCTGATGTAAACATATTTCTGCATTAGTCATATTGTGAAAGTCAGAACAAAAGGGAAAAACCATAGAAAAGAAAAAAAGTGAAAATAGTATCCTTCCAGCTACATTCTGACTCCAAAGTTCTTTCTCTGGATGTGGATAGCATTTTCCATCATGAGTCTTTTGAAATTGTCTTAGATCCTTACATTGCTGAGGAGAACTAAGTCTATCAAAGTTAGTCATTGCACAATGTGGCTGTTGTTGTGTACAACGTTCTCCTGCTTCACTCAGCATCAGTCCATACAAGTCTTTCCAGTTTTTTTTTCTGAAATCTGCCTGCTCATCATTTCTTATAGCACAATAGTATTCCATTACATTCATATACTACAACTTGTTTAGCCATTCTCCAGTTGATGGACATCCCTTCAATTTCTAATTCTTTGCTACAACAAAAAGAGCTGCTATAAATATTTTTGTACATGTGAATTCTTTCCCCCTTTTTTCTTTTTTTTGGCAGTTGGTGTTAAGTGACTTGCCCAGGGTCACACAGGTAGTAAGTGTCAAGTGTTTGGTCTGAGGCTGGATTTGAACTCAGGTCCTCCTGACTTCAGGGCCTGTGCTCTATCCATTGTGCCACCAAGCTGCCCTTGCTTTCCTCTTTTTTATGATCTGTTTGGGATACAAACCTAGTAGTGGTATTACTAGCTCAAAGGGTATGCACGGTTTGCCTTTTGGGCATAGTTCCAAATTGCTCTCCAGAATGGTTGGATCTGTTCACAACTCCACCAATAATGCATTAGTGTTCCAATTTTCCCACATCTTCTCCAGCATTTATCATTTTCCTTTTCTGTAATGTTAGCCAATCTGATAGGTGTGAGATAGTACCTCAGAGTTGTTTTAATCTGCATTTCTCTATTCAATAGTGATTTAGAGCATTTTTTTTTTCATTTGAATATAGATAACTTTAATTTGGCACATCTTTGACTATGGGGTAGTAGAATGACTTGGAGTCAGAAAACCTGGACTCTAGTCCTGTCTCTGCTGTTTATGATCTTGGCCAACTCCCTTTTCCTGTCAGGGCCCTCATTTTTCTTTCTGTAAAATGAATGGGTTGGACCAGCCAAATTTAAAGGTCTTTCCAACTGCCATATTTTGTGATTCTGGCCTGAAAACCAACTTGGCTCATGATTTTGTAGTGTAGTTCTTACTTTTTGGTGTTGGATAGCATTTGTCAGGCTTCAGGTGACAAAAACTGAGTTGCATATGACCTCAGGTTTTCAAAAGACCTCAGAGGCCATCTAGTCCAATGAAGCTGAAATTTCCTTTCAAGCGCTCCAGCTTTTCTTTATATGATTCTAGTGATGGTGAGCTCATTACCTTTTGAGGAAGCCCATTCCATCTCATCTGCCAAAGATGAACTCAGTGAGGTAGCATACAATACTATGGAGACCCATTGGTTCCCTCTCACTAAAGTCTGCTTTTCTTCCTTTTCCATCACTTATTTTTTTGGGAATGCTCTACACTTATGATCTCTGGCATACATTCCATGAACAACATGTCTTTAGGCCCAGGGAGGACCTTGCAAGTATGAGACTAACCCTGTGGGCAAACCCATCTGTAAAACCCTAAACAACTTAAAGTATGTCTTGAAGCTA
Source organism: Vombatus ursinus (assembly GCF_900497805.2). Lineage (NCBI taxonomy): Eukaryota > Metazoa > Chordata > Mammalia > Diprotodontia > Vombatidae > Vombatus > Vombatus ursinus. The sequence continues at coordinate 1,294,723 of NW_020944374.1, read as the reverse complement.
CTGGGTTGATCATTCCATCCTTATATAAGGAGAACTTTTTTATTTTCTATTTACCCATTTCTCCTTCCTTTCTTCCTCTCCTACCCATTCTTCCTTCACTGTACCTTTTGGTACAGTGGAAAGTCTTCTGAATTTGAAATCTGAGAACCAGGGTTCAAATCCCAATTCTGCCACTGACTAGCTGTGTCACCTTCAGAAAATTACTTCTGCTTCACAGGCCTTAATTTCCTTCTCTGTAAAACTAGGGAGGCAGACTCTATGGCTTTTGAGTTCTCTTCCAACTCTTAATTTAGGATCCCCAGAGGTGACCTTGGGCAAGGCAAGGGTCTCCGTTTCCTGCACTGTAAAATGATGGGGTTGGACTAGATAGTTGCTGAGGGCCCTTCTGGCTTTATATCTATGAGCTTATGATTTTGGGGGTTGAAATCCCTTAATAAGAATGTGGAAGAAATGTTGGAATCAAGCGTTTCCATGAGAATATTTCCCAAGTTAGGCTTAGGATCATGATTTCCTCATCTTCTGCCAGAGATTTTTCATTCCAGACTCCAACGTTTATTTCTTAGTCCCCTTCTTTATGCTGTTCACATACACGATGAGCCCGTGGGAGGATGGGAACTAGATAAATCCAAGGTATGATTATTATTACTATAGCTCACTTCTGTTTCTCCCTGGTCCTGGATTCATTCAGTGCTCGTAACTTGGCTTCATCTGATTCTATGCTTCCTTCTAATTTTTAATAAGCCTCCCTATAAATAATAATAATAATAGTAATAATCATAATAAGCATAACTGGAAGCTTCCTTCCCCCAAGCCTCAGTAGATCAAGAGAGTATTTGACTGGAAGGCAGCATCTGAGTCTGGTTCTATCCCAATGGGAAGGAGAGGGGATGAGGAGGAAGCTAGTTCAAGTTCAGGAGGTCAACCAATGTCAATAAAGGCTTTCCCTCCAGCAGCAGTGCTAAAGTGAGGTTACCATGGAGCTGTATAAGTACCAACAATGAGAATTTCAAAGGAAAATGGAGTGAGAGCACAATGGATCATTCTGAATATAATCCCTTTCAGGAGCCCTTTCAGCCCCTAGGGACTCTAGAGGAATAGGCCTAGCTAAAGTCAGGGAACGTGGGCATCTGATGGCTTATTAGCAGTGATAAATCATCTGTATTTGCAGTTACAAGGTGCTTTCTACCCAAAGGCTTATTTGATCCTCAATATGAAAGAGATAGCTAAGTAACATAGAATGCTGGACCTGGAATCAGGCAGATTTTAACTCAATTGGCACAGTGGATAGAGTACCCAGACTTAAGTCAGGAAGATACATCTTCCCGAGGTCAAATCTGGCCTCAGACACTTACTAGCTATGTTGCTTGGGCAAATCACTTCACCCTGTTTGCCTCGGTTTCCTCATCTGTAAAATGAGCTGGAGAAGGAAATGGTAAACCACCTCAGTATCTTTGCCAAGAAAATCTCAATGGGGGTCGTGATGAATCAGGCCTGAAATGACTAAGCTACAAAATGGTGATAATAATAGTACCTACTTCCCAGGGTTATTGGTGAGGATCAAATGAGACAGTATTTGTGAAGCACTTTGCAAACCTTAAAGTGCTACCATTATTTTTAAAGAGGATGTTGATGTTCAGAGACTTGAGTGACTTGGATCTTTTGACTATACCAAGTTCAGGGCTTTGCCCTCAACATGTCGGACTGAGAGTAGCTTGGGCTCCTTCTCCAAGATAACCTTTTAATAGGGACCTTATAAGTTTTCTCCAAAAGGAATGTCTCTAATGGTGAGACTTCCAGGGCCCATGTTAACTAACACTGCTAAGCATTAACTTTGAGTGTAAAGTGAGCTGTTCCTTGGCCCTCACCTCACTCCAAGGCCAGTTCTTCTTTTGTTTCAACACATGGGCTCCCTGGCTGCCCCATCCCCCAATCCCTGTAGTGACCATGGGGCTTTGGATAGGTCTCAGCTCATGCATGATGTTGAAACTTCCTGTGATTTAATTTTGTTTGGTCTGATTCCAGAAATTAAGTGTCTCATCTAGAACTATTCCATTTTAGGCCCAAGACAGGATCCATTGTAACATTTGGTTCCTTTGGAGTTGTGAATACTAAATCCCTAATTGAATCTCTGTGATGGGCCAGAACAGGAAAAGACCTCGGGGTCTAAATAGACTAGCCCAGGTAAGAGTCCACAAGGCCCAATAGAAAGAGGTGTGACTGGGCAATTCTCACATTAGCAGTGGGCAGACAGTGGATTCTCTGAAGCCAAATTTAACATGAGTCCTACTATGGGAACCGGGTTCAGAAGCAGATCTCCTTTCCCTGTGTCAAGATATTAGGAGACACCCTGTTTTCCAGAGCTAAGGCCCACAAAGCAAGCTGTGCCCTGAGCTTGGCATAACAACAATTCTTTGCGCTCACCCTCTGGCAAAATCACATAATTATTGTATTGCTTTGACCAATACCAGGTGTTCTCTGAGCTCAGACAAGTTCCAACAAGTACCCTTGTTCCTGTCGTGAAGCCCTGCTTTGAATCAAACTTGTCTCATTGTTGCTGTTACCCTTTACTGTCAGGGCTACAGCTCACTTCATAACCATTGGTATAAGTATTGAGATCTCTTCACACTGCCTCGGGTCCCCCCACTAGGTGCAGGGCCCTGGCACATGTGTCTAGATACCCTCCTTGCTTGTAAGCCATTTCCCTCCCTTTGAAATTAAGCTTCTGTTTGATTCCTGACTTTCCTGTCTCTAGCCTGCTCTGTTTTGCTCTGGCCATCTACAGGTTAGAGGCTGATTTGGTCTGGTTGACACCTGGAAGGCTAGAAAGACTTTTATCACAAGCTGGAGGTAATTGTAATATGGCCTTAGTTTCGTGCAGTGTTAAAATGACCATGACTCACCTATCAGAGCCAAGACTTATGTTTTGTGGAAACTGGTTACTTTCAGAGTCAGCATCTGACTGTGGTTGTAAGCAGAGGAGGAAAGGGAAGGGAGGGAGCTATTTCATGTTCATAGGGTCAGATGATGTCACTAAGATTGCTGACATGAAGGTAGTGCATCAAGACTCATTCATTCATTCAATAAACCTTATATACCTACTATGTGGAGAACTCTGTGCTGGATCAAAATTTAGGTAAGATATAGTCTCTGCCCTCATGGAGCTTCTAGTCTAGATGGGAATTGCACAATACACATGACTGTAGTACCCACCATTCTGGGATGACTGCATGGAAGTGGTCCAAAGCACTGTGCCAAGTCTAAGAGGGAAGGAGGGATCAGAGAGGAGATGACATTTGGATTGGTCTTTAAGGGATAAGTAGGGATTCCTTGATTTCAAGGCACTGTGTTAGGTGCCAGAGATGCAAAACCAAAAAATTAAAGCAAATTTTTGCCCTCAGGAAGCATACATATGACTGAGGAATACAGCATATATAACACTCATGGGATCTTAGATTTCCAGCTAGAAGAGCATTTTCCTCACAGCAACCAAGTAAAGCAAGTCAAGTTATACCCATTTTACAGACAGGAAAACTAAGGCTCAGTGAGGTGCCCAGAAGCACAAGGCTAATGTCCGAGGCAGGATTCTAAACCAGGTCTCCTGGCTCCAGAGCAAATGCTCTATCCACTATTGAATATGTGACTCTTAATGATATGAATAGTGACTATTCCATGTTGCCTCTGATGGGATCAGAATAGCCTTCAAGGGGAAGGTGGCCCTTGACTTATGGCTTCCTGTCTGGGGATGGGATCTGGGCCAGGGCTGATCGTGATGAGCCTGCAGGTGGAGTGAAGGGGATCTGAGCTGTTGGGGCTGGTGGAGGCACCCGGGCTGCTCATTACTATTCTAAACTCTTTCCCCTTCCTTTAAATAGCACAAATGTACATGTTTTTCTCTCATGGTAAATGTGTCCATTAGCCATTAAATTGTTTTCCCAGGTGAAGTAATGACCTTTTTCCTCCATTATGACAGCAGCTCTTCTTGCTTCCATGTTTTCAGACGTTGGCTAGATTAGTGGCTATTTTGTTGATGAAAGCTTCTCTTTGGTAGCCAGGAGAACAGACAAGGAAGGCCAAAAGAACAGGTTGGCTCTTTCCTTGGCCTTCCCATGAGACAGCCTGGTGTGATGGAAAGCACATGAAGTTGGACAACCGGGCTTTTGGTCCTGCTTCTCTTATCTTTGCTACCTTTAGCCAGTCCCTTCCCTCACTCTGAGCCCTCATTTCCTTGGGCTTAGACCAGATGAGTCATAATTTCCCTTCCTATTCTAGCAGTGGGAGGTGACCAATTCAGTTCTAAAAGCTTTTATTAAACATTCTGTCCTCAAGGAACTTACAAGGGCCTGTAACATGTACACAAATCATTGGATTTTAGAGCTATAGCTGGAAGGCTGTTTAGCCAAAGGGGATTAGAGGAAATTTTAGAAGTAGAGCTACTGAAGCCATTTATTGAACCTCTCTCATTTTACAAAAGAAGACTCTGAGATCCAAAAAGGTCATAGGGATCATAAATCTAGAGATGGAAAGGACTAGTATCAATGCCTCATTCCAGATGAGTAAACTGAGGCTCAGGGTAAGTGACTTGTCCAAGGTCACATATAGGATCATAGATCTAGGATCACAGTATCATTGATTTAGAGCTGGAAGGACCTTAGAGGTCATCTAGTCCCCATCTGGGGTTGCCACCCACAGTTTAAGAAGCACTGAAGGGGTCATGAGCAGAAAAAGTTTAAGAAGCCCTGATCTAGTTAAATTCCTTCATGTTACAGAGGAGGAAACTGAGATCGAGAGGTCATGACTCACCCAGGGTCAAGATAAATAGATACAAGATAATTTGAAGAGGGGGGGGCACTTACTGCTTGGGGTGGGGGTGAGCTGTGGTCCTCAGGGACATGTTCTTTTAGGAGGTCATTCTTGAACTTATTGTTGAGGATTCTAAGGCAGGCATGAGAAAGGAGTGCATTCTAGGCATGAAATCCTATGAAAAGACATGGCGGTGGGAAGGATAATTCTGAGGTTGGGGCAATGGAGTAGGCTACTGTGGCTAGAAAAGAGAGGAGGTGAAGAGGAATAATATGAAATAAGCCTAGAGAAATAGGCTAGAGGCAGACTGTGAAGGACTTGAAACGTCAAGTTGAAGATTTTACATTTAATCCTAGTGTGGAGGGCAGCTAGGTGGCAAAGTGGATAGAGCACCGGCCCTGGATTCAGGAGGACCTGAGTTTAAATCCGTCCTCAGACACATAACACTTACTAGCTGTGTGACCCTGGGCAAGTCACTTAACCCCCATTGCCTAGTAAAAAAAAATAAAAATAAAAAATAAAGAATCCTAGTGTGGAGGGTAGATTGGAGAGGGAAGGCTAATCACAAGGCTAAAAAAAACCCCACTTAGCACAGTGCCTGGCACATAGTAGGTGCTCAGTAAATGCTTATTTCCCACTATTGTGATAATTCAGAAAAGAGGTGATGAGTGCCTCGGTTAGTGGATGTATTACTGAAGAGAAGGGGGTCATACTGGAGATGGAGAGGTAGGAAGTAGAGAAATAGGCAACTGGTTAGTTATTAACAAGGGAAATGGGGGGGAAGACTCATAGAGTAGTCTACTCATGGAGTAACCTAGAATGCTTCCGAAGTTATGAACCCAAGTGACAAAGATAGGAACAGGGAAGTTGGGAGGAAGGGCAGATGTAGAGGGAGAGATGACAAATTCAGTTTTGGACACATGGTCCCAATGGGACACTGAGGTAGAGATTTCCACTTGGCTATTGGTGATGCAAGACTGGAGGTAAGGAGAGAGATTAGGGCCAAATAGATAGATTTTTGGACTTATCCTTGTGCAGATAATAAGTCAACCCACAAGAGCAAATGGGAAAGAATGTAGAGAGAGAAAAAATGAGATAAAAAGAGTCTAGGAAAGAGCTTTAGGGGACATCTATACATTAAGGAGACCAAGAAGGAACAGTCCAATTGGTAGGAGGGGAACCAAGAAAGAGCTGTGTCAGGGAGGCCTGGAGAGCAAAGAAGTGATTAGATGGAATAAAAAAAAACCACAAAACTTTGAACTGGTGCCTTGTCATTAGCTGAGGGGGGGGGGTGTTGTTGATATCCACTGGCCCAGCTTACCACATCGACAAGAAGCAAGAGGCTGGCATTACCCACAGCTCAGACAGGCTATCATCATTTGCTTACCATCATTAATTCCCCCTTCAAGTGTAAAGCAACACCACCAGGATAAGCATTAGTAATCCCCGTCCTAATCACAGGGATAATAGCAGTTAGTCTCAGAAGCTGGTTGCCCATGTTACAGTAACACACCCAGAATATTCCACTTAGAGCCATCTTCCGAAGAGAGATGGAAATGGAAATATTCAGATAATAACAGTTTATCATAATAATAGTTCAGAGCTCTAGCAGCAAGTTGGTTGAGTGTGTCCCCTCCTCTTCAGATCCTAGATCTTGAGCTGGAAGGGACTTCAGAAAACATCTGGTTCCACCCCCTTCATTTTACAGCTGGAGAAACTGAGACCCAGGAAGGTGAAGTGATTTGCCCAAGGTCACGCAAGGAGTAAGGGTCAAGGATGATAGCTGAATTCAATTTTTCTGATTCTCACACTTTCTTAGCACTGCATCTCCTCCATCCATTACTTTTTTTATTATAAAACATAAACATTAGCAAAGAGAAACAAAACAAAAGAGGATTGATATGAAATCTGGACCTATTGTTTATTTTTTAAAGTGTGTATGAAATATGACAAGGTAGCAACAAAACTGCCCCATTTGTGTTCCCTTTTGTACTTATTTTCTTCTCTGTATCTTTTTAATGTTTCAGCAATGGTTTTTTCTTTCTTCATTTCACATCTATTTCACTGCCTGCTAACTCTTTCTCCTCTGGCTAGCCCTGCTTCCTGAGTTGATTTGGGTTCAAATTTCAACTCATGATGCTTACTGCTTAATTGACGTTGTATGAGTCACTTCTTCCTGGGCCTCAGTTTCCTTTTCTGTCAAATAAAGGGGTTGGATTCATAGGCTTCTGAGGTCCCTTCCAGCTTTAGATCTTTGCCCTTATGAGCCCATCAAGTAGCAAAGTCATAAGAAGGCACAAATTTGGGGTAAGAAATGCTGAGTTAGCTTTGGAACATGTTTCTATTGGGATACCCAGTTGGAGATATAGGTCTGGAGCTCAGCTAAGAGATCAGGCCTGGGGAGATAGATTGGGGAATCATCTGGATGGAGGTAAGATGCTATGAGAATGAATGAGTTTGCAAACGGGCAATAGAGCCCAGGACTGACCCTTGGCATTCATGACAATAAGCAATTCCTCCTGTTCCCCACTCCCACCGACTTATGCCCATCCAATAGGAAACAGCAGTTCAGTGGCAGTTTGGATTCAGCTTTATCTGAGGCCTCAGGGGAGGTGACCCCCCCCCATGCAATGATTGAATCCTTGACTCTCCTGCCTCTAAGCCTGAAGCATTGGAGCCAGACTTGAGTCCCTTCACCATGCCCCTGGGTGGCTTCATCTTTCCTCTGCCTTGGGGGATGGACATCTAGTGCAACTATAGTGACTTAAAATTCTCTTGGCATGGAATAGAGAAGAATGGTACACAGGCCCATTGCATTTGGGCTGCCTTAGTCATACATAGTGGCTCATATTTGGATTGGCCACATCTTCCCTTTCGAATGGCAATACCAGTGTAGGTTTCCTGTTAAGATGCATTTGTGAGCCAGTGGTAGGTGGCATTATGTCATATGTTCCTTTCCTGGTATTTGATACTGAGAGAGGAGCGTGGGCTTCCAGAGAGAAAGGATGGCGCAACAGAAAGGGCCTTAGAGTCCAAAGACCTAGTTTTGAGTCCTGGATTTGCCTCGGACCTCCTTCATCTTAGATGAATTACTTCTCTGAGTTTCTGATAAAGGAAGCCACCATATTGATGTGAGTGATTTTTTTTCCCAAAAGATGTCCAAGCTGCAGGGGTCCTCAGACAGCATCCTGTCTAACCCCATCCTTTTACAGAGAAGGAAACTGAGGACTAGAGAAAGGAAGGGCCTAGCTCAAGGTCATATATTGGCAGAGTCAGGATTTGAACTAAGGTCCCCTTAACTGAAAGTCTGGGTATGCCAACTAGTCCTGCTGTCCTTCCCTTGTTGTTTCCCATCTCTTGTTGGGAAGTGGTAGAGCTAGGGGTGGTGTAACCTGTCCCTTTTGGTGTGCTCTGTAGATGTGCATATAGTACCTTGCATATATAGTAGGTGCTTAATAAATGCTTATTCAATTGAAGTGTTCTTTTCATTGCACTCTGTAAGAGGCAGCTAGATAACTCAATGGATAGAGTACTGGACCTGAAGTCAAGAAGACCTAAGTTCAAATATGACCTCAGATACTCACTAGCTGTGTGACCCTGGGCAAGTCACTTAACTTCTTTTTCCCTTAATCCACTGGAGAAGAAAATGATAAACCACTCCGGTATCTTTGCCAAGAAAACCCCATACGGGATCAGGAAGGGTCAGGCATTACTCAACCACTAAACAACAACAATATTGTCTCCTCTTAACAGCTCACTAAAATAAAACACAACAAAGATTAGTATTAGTCTGGGTAGGTAGGCTTACATGGTGCGGTCTAAGAGATGATCAGAGGTTCTCCTTCCCCCATTGCTTCTCCTGGACCCATCTACCCAGGTGTCTGAAAGTCCACTCACTAAAGGCCCTTGTTAAGATGTAAATGTAATAATAACAACAACAGTGATAATAATATTAGTTAGCATTAAGCACTTTAAGGTTTGCAAAGCACTTTACAAACATCCTCTTTTATCTTCACAACAACCCTGGGAGGCAGGTGTTCTTATTATCTCTATTTAACATATGAGGAAACTGAGGCAAGCAGAGGTTAACTGGCTTCCCCAGAGTCACGTAGCTAATAAGTATCTGAGGCTAGATTTAAACTTGGGTCTTTTTGACTTCTAGTCCAGTGCTCTTTCCACTGTGCTCTCTAACTGCCTCCATAAGCATTGAGGCACATTGAGACATTGCCACTGGAGAAGGAAAAGGCAACCACTCTAACATCCTTGCCAAGACCCAAAGAGGACAGGACGCAAAATGGCAAAATGGATCTATCGGAGCTATGGAGGCTCAAACCAGGCCATTGCACCTTAGAGTTAGGATTGTCTTATCTTATTTACATCATCATGTTTTTAAAAAACCACCCAGAGGGCCAGCTAGGTGGCACAGTGGATAGAGCACTGGCTCTGGAGTGAGGAGGACCTGAGTTCAAATCTGGCCTCAGTAAAAACTCACTAGCTGTGTGACTCTGGGCAAGTTACTTAACCCCAATTGCCTCACTTAAACAAACAAACAAAACTGCCCTGTATGTGACTTTGTGTTTTACGTGCTAAGGCAAGGCAAAGCAAGACAACAAGCATTTATTCTTTGAAGGCAGGGGTTACCTTTTCCCCTTTGGGAAAGGTAACCCCTGCCTTCAAAGAACTTACATTCTAATGTTGGAGACAACATGTAAAAAAGTAGATATGAGAGATATACGGAGTAGATGGCAGACCTTCTGAGAGGTTAAGGGGAAGACATTCAGGCAGCTGAAGAGAATGGCCTCTTGGAAAGATCTCTTAGAATAGGTGTGATTTAAGCTGAGTCTTGAGGAAAGTTGGGAAATTAAAAGGCAGATATGAGGGGACAGAGCATCCCAGGAATGGGGGACAGCACAGAGATGGGGCATAGAAGACCATTTTTGAGGAACTGCAAGTGGATTAGTATTGTTGGAACTTAGAGCATGTATAGGGAGGTAAGATATAAAAAAACTAGAAAGGTAGGAAAGGGCCATGTTATAAAGTGCTCTAAGTGTCCACCAAAGACTTGCTATTTAATCCTGGAGGTAATAAGGAGCTACTGGAGCATTTTGAGCAGGGTAGTGACATGGCCAGGCCTTTACTTTAGGAAAATCACTTTGGCAGTAGAGCAGAGGATGGATTGGATTATGGAGACATTTGAGGCAGGGAGTCTACCTAGAAGACTATTGTGATAGTTCAGGAGAGAGGTGATGATAGTCTAGACTGGAGATGTGGCCATATAGTAGAGAGAATAGATGAGATGTTGTGTAGGTACAAACAGCAAGATTTGGCAACATACTGGATATATGAGGTGAGTTCAAGTAAGGTATGGAGGGTGACATTCAGGTGAAGAGTAAGGAATGCTAGGACAATGGCAGTGCTCTGGAGAGTAATAGAAAAATTGGGAAGAGGGTAGGCATGGGGAGAAAGATAATGAGCTCTCCTTTGGACTTGTTGGGTCAATTGGACAACTAGCATTTATCAAGTACCTCCTATGAGCCAGGCACTATGCTCAGCAATGGGGATACATAAAAAGGCATAGAAAGGCAAGAAGCGCACAGGCCAAGTGGGAGATACCATGCAAACTTCTTTGTACAAACAAAATATAGAGTAAATTAGAGATAATCTCAGAGGAGAAGCATTAAGATTAAGGATGATTGGGAAAGGTTTCTTGCAGAAAGTGGGACGTTAGCTGAGACCTGAAGGAATGCCAATGGTACATACGATGGAAGATGTCTAAAAGGCTGTTGGTGGTAATGGACTGGAGCTCAGAAGAAAGCCTAGGGCTGGATATAGAGATCTGAACTTCAAATTCATAGAGATGCTAACTGAACCCATGGCAGCTGATGAAATCACCAAGCAAGAGAGTATAAAGGGTGAAGAGGAGAGAGCCCAGGACAGAGTCTTGGGCACCACCCACAGTTAATGGTCATTGGATGAAGAATCAGCAAAGAGTACTCAGGAGTGGCCATGTAGTCATTTATTCACCTGTACAATAGCTTGCAATACACTAAACATAAAATGGGAGATGATGATGATGAGAAAAAAAAATGATACTACTGCTCATAGATGTATTAGTCATATCATTTTGAAAACCTCAGCTTCTCTTATGGATGTACTAAGAGAAGGAAGGGAGTGTCTAAGTTAAGACCAGAATAATACAGTGGAATAAGAGTGGCCTGGAGGCCAGACACAGTGGTAGAGAGAGACAGAAGAGGGTCACCAACCCCAGTAGATGAGGGATATTGGCCAACAGAGACAGATGGATGAATGTAGGATGGAAAAGGGTTTCTCCTACCTAGGGTCACACAAAATTAGATCAGGAAAGAATCTGGAGGGGAAAGGGAATAACCTCAAGGGGAGAACAGAACAACTTTAAGGAAAAAAATGACTGACTCATTAGAAGAACACGGATCAGCCCAAGCCATGAATTCCCTTGTATTTGGGGAGGGAAATTGAGCTGTTTATATTTATCAGCCACTCAGACACATTTCTAGTCCCTGCCATTGTCAGACAGAAGAGGGTTGTCTCTGGAACCCATGTAGCTCTCATGAAGCACAGTGCCAGGAGCTGGGAGTCAAATGTCTCAAGATCTCTGCCACTGGCTTGCCTCATGACCTTCCTTTCTCTTGGAAATTTCTTCCTTTCCTTTTTCTTGGCCTTGGATTTCTCACCTGTCAAATGAAGAGGCTCGACAAATGAGTTCCTCGCATTGAATAAACATAATTTTTCACCCAGGCCCTAAGGACAGTGATGGCTTCTTCCATTTAATCAATCAAGAAACATTTATTAAGTGCCTACTACGTGCCAATGAGGGAACTGTTTGGGAAGAAGAAAAACCTCACATTGTTGCTCAGTTCTAAGGAAATTTCCCTTTCAGTTGATTCATGGGCCTGTGGAAATTCACTGGGAAGAGAGATTGGGGTAAGGTGGACAAGGCATTCAATAAGCAATTTGCAAAATTGTTCTTGTCTAATTGGTTTCCATCAAGTACGGCACCTCACACAAGAGACTGCTAGATTCCTGAGGGAAAAACGAAGCCACCCTGGTAGAGGTAAACATTAAATTAGAGCCTGGGATCTTTGGAGGATTAATGAATGAATACATTAATTATATAATGGGAAAAGCCAGATTTTCATTCCTTGGGGTCCAGCTGTTTGCCTGTTTCTTTCTTGTGAATTTGGAAAGAGTTCAGTGCACTTGGCTTAGAGAAAGGCACACTTCCAGGCCAAAGGCAAGAACAATTGAATGAGGAGGTTGAACTGGTTTTGTCTCTAAAGTCCTTTCCAGTTCTAATTCCCCTGATTCCATGATCAACCCTCACTAGTCAAATTGGTTCTGTTTATGACGTGCTTTGCCTACCTTATCTCATGGGATCCTCTCAAGAGCATTGTGACATAGGGAGTGAAAATGTTTGCTCCTATTTTCCAGAGGGGGAGAACTGAGGTTTCGAGAAGGGATTTGACTTGCCCAAGGTCACAAGTTAGAAAATGATGTAAACCAATAGCTTCTGATGAAAAAAAAAATCCATGTTCTTTCTACTCCCCATTTTCCTGATTCTGGATGTGGCCATGCAAAGATATTTCTAACAGTGTTTACATACTGCTTTGGGGATATTGATCACCTTGGTTGACTCCCCTCATGTTTCCATATACTAGCAGCCATTGAGTGGAATTAGTTCCAGATGGGCCACTTTCTGTCAAAAGAAAGAATTTAGGAATATGGCCTCAATGAATATCTAAATTACTTTTCAAACCCTACATATAACATTGGAACTGGATAGTGTTTTGGTTTTGCTGAACTGTGTTTTATTATTATTCTCATTCTCATTGTTATTATTATTATTATTATTTTTTTATGTGAAGCAATTGGGACTAAGTGACTTGCCCAGAGTCACACAGCTAGTGAGTGTTATGTGTCTGAGGTCGTACTTGAACTCAGGTCCTCCTGATTTCAGGACCGGTGTTCCATCCACTGCGCCACCTTGTTGCCCCCGAACTGTGTTTTAAAATCTATATCTATATCTATATCTATATATATATATATTCCTTGTTATAAGAGATGGCTCTTTGGGAGGGATCATAACTTCATAGGTTTAGGGTTGGAAGGGACCTTTGAGACCATCTAGTCTATCCTCATTTTACCGAAGAAGAAATCAAAGCCAAGAGACAGGAAGTGACGTGCCAAGACTCAAATAGCTAGTAAATGCCAGAGCTGTGGTTCAGTGGAAAGAGAGCTGAACACGAAGTCACTGAGTCAGAATTCAAATCTTGATTCTGCCATTTATTACCTGTGTGACCTTGGACAAGTCACTTCTTGCTTCTGGGCCTCAGTTTCCTCCTCCACACAATGAAGAGGTTGGACTAGTTGGTTTCTGTGAGCCCTTCTGGCTCTAAAGTAATGATTCTGTGAGCACCCAGATCTCCTGCCTTTCATGCTCTGATACCACCTTGCCTATTCAAAGGCTTCTGTCCTAAAAGGGGAGATAGGAGAGGGACACAAAGAAACAGAATCTGAATTGGAACATGAGAAATACAGATGTGGAGTACCAAGTGCTCTGTGCTCAGATGATAGAAAGAAGCCTTTGTGCTGTGTGTATTCTTGGAGGGCTTAGTGGTGGAAGAAGCATTTCAGTGGCATTTTGAAAGATGGGTGGATGGTCCCCAGGCAAAGGTAGAAGGAGTTCATTCAGTTATGCTGGCTCCCAGCTTCAAGTACTTTAGCAAACCTTGATTGGAGAGGTGTGGGCAGCCGATTCACTCTCCGTGGGCATCCTACCTGAAAGTCCTTTTAAGAACAATATTTCCAGCAGTTTTTATGAGCAGGGGAGCTATTCCAGCCTGAAGCTTGGGGGCCAAGTGAGTCACCTGATTGTCAGAGTTTGTGCCAGCCCTGTCAGCTTGGAAGCACTTAATGGTCCCTGCGTTCATTCATTCAGTCAGCATGACGTTGGTCCCCCCAGATAAAAATAAGAATTGTAAGAAAACATCATTGTAACTTTCACCCTCAAGCAAAATTCCTTTTCTATAAATATATACATTAATCTCTAACATCTAGCATCTAATAGCAATAATCAAGAAAGCAGGGCTGGAGATAAAAGCAAGGCTGTATCCAATGAGATGTCGATAAGAGCAAGAACCTGTAATTCACCTAAACAAGAGGAAGAAAAATAAAAAGCATTAATATGCTTTAGAGATGGCTAAAATCTACAGGTGAAAAAGACATGAAGATGCAATCAGTCTGGGGAGGCTCTGGTTTGGGCATTTGGAATCCTGGCTCTGACTCTTGCTAGCTGGATGTCCTAGGTAAGTTGCTTTCTTTCTCTCTGAACATCAGTTTCTCCTTCTGTAAAATGAGGAGAAATCATAGTGGCAGCACTTTTCTCTGGGGAATGGGCTCTGTAAGCCTAAAAGCACTATGGTAATGGTGGATCTCCTAAATGTATCATTTTGCTTAAGAATGGGAGAACAGATGAAGGAAATGTGGGTAGGGGGAACTATGGTGTTTTATCATTAAATGTTAGAAGGTACTCATAAATTCTGGCACAGAGATGAATTTGTGGCATCTTGGAAGCTATTTTCTCTCATTTTCTTATGAGAGAGACTATTGAATTACTGAATTCACAGAAGAATTCAAAATTTTGAAATAAGCAGTTCTTAGTGAGGGCTTGGCAGGTACAATTTCCTAATTCCATTTAAAATTTTATCTCGTTTTTTTTTAAATTGTGAGTATATAGAATGTTTAAGTTCGTAGAATAGTCACAGAATACCACAGAACATCCAAGCTGGAGAGTTTAGAGATGATCTAGTCCAGGGGTGGGGAACCTGCGGCCTTGAGGCCACCTGTGGCCCTCTAGGTTCTCAAGTGCGGCCCTTTGACTGAGTCCAAGTTTTACAGAACACATTTGTTCTGTGGCCTCAAGGTCACAGGTCCCCCACCCCTGATCTAGTCCAAGGAGCTCATTTAATAGTCTTCCGAGAGAGAGTGACTTCCTCAAGGTGACATGGAGACCTTGGCTTGGGTCTGGCTTAGGGCTCTGATATTTAAGGGCCATGAAGTCATTGTGTGAGCCTGGTGACTGTCAGTCAAACATCTCCATGAATCAACCAACCAATCAATCAGCTAACAACATTTCAACTAGATGTGACAGGAAGTCTGTCTGGATTGGTTGAGGGATTTGATCACACCCTGTGGACCTTGTATAAAACCATCAAGCTAGTTTGAAATCATGGATTCAAATGAGTGTGAGCCAAGAGAAAATACTTTTAGTCAAGCCCCTGAGAAGGAGTTGCTGAGGGAAGGGGGGATGAGAAGGATAGGGCTGGGGAAGAGAAGAAGTTTAGCCTTTCCATGGGTTGTGCTGTGGGTAAAGCACTGAGCTTAGGAGGGAGGAAAGCTCTGAGTTAAAATTCAGCCTCAGACATTTACTACCTTTGTGACCTTGGGCAGGACATTTAACTTCTGTCTGTAAATGGGCATAATAATAGCACCTACTTCCCAGGATTCTCATAAGGGTAAAATAAGATAATATTTAAGTGTTTTGCAAACCTTCAAGTGCTAAATAAATGTTGTTGTTAGAGTTAAACCAGGGAAAAACTTAGCACACTGAGGAAAGAAGCTCCAAGATTGTGTAAGGAGCTCAACAGAAAGGTTGTGCTTAAGGGCAACTTCCCAAATAGCCACAGAAGGGTAGGAGAAGACTTCCAGCAGCCGGTAGCTATGAGTTAGCCCTGACCTCACTGGTAGGAGGGGGTGTCACACTCTGGGAGAGATGTTTTTGTACCAATTGTTCTTACCTTATTAAGTACACCTTTCTAAAAGGTAATTAGGGCTGCTAGGTGGTGCTGCAGTGGATAGAGCACTGGGTTTGGAATCAGGAAGACAGCTTTGTGAGTTCAAATCTGGACTCAGACACTTACTAGCTGTATGACCTTGGGCAAGTCACTTCACCCTGTTTGCCTCAGTTTCCTCATCTGCAAAATGAGCTGGAGAAGGAAATGGCAAATCACTCCAGGATCTTTGCCAAGAAAACCCCAGAATGGGGTCATAGAGTCAGACAGGACTGAAATGACTGAATAACAACAAAAGGTAATTAAGTCTGGTCCGCTAATTGACCTCAGTTGGTAATCATGGGGCAAGGCAAAGCAGTGGGAGCTTGTCAGCATTACAAATACACCCTTCCTCCCTCAAGGCTACCCCTAGAACTCCAAAGAGTTAAGATCTAGTCTTGCTCTTGAGTCCCTAGTTTGCTGGTATGGTGGTAAGGTAAGGGTTAAAACATGAGGGATGGGGAGGTAAAAACAGCAAGATTTGGATGTGTAGGATTGATTATGTAGGGTGAGGGAAGGTACGAAATCAAGGATAATGACAAAGTTATGAACCCAGGAAACCCAGAAGTAGCTTTGACAGAAATAGGGAAATTTGGAAGAGGGGATGGTTGGGAGTGGGAGGAGAAGATAATGAGTTCAGTTTAGGATAAGTTAAGTTTGAGATGTCTCCAGGACAAAGTATCCTCTGGCTACTCTACAGAAGTGAGGGGCCATGGGTGTGGAACATTGCATATAATGTCAGATTTTTTGGACATGTTGCTTAGTTTGGCTGAACTCCCAGCCCCTCTTTTTTTCCTAATGACTAAGGATGGCTGTCTGGAAAGGGGAGCAAGGAGGAATACACTAGGAGATGTTAGTTTTGTGAAAACAAAAACTATTGCTACAAAAGGCCTTGAGGTAGACTGTGTCCACTGCCAGAGTACCAAACTAACTCAACTTGGAAAAGCTCACTGCCTGAAGCTTGGGAAGCAAGAAAGGCATCCTTTTCCTTATCCCTAGCAAGGTCATTATCTGCCTCAGAGGAGGGATTACCCATCTAGGGAGCCTTGAAAGATTTTACCTTTCACTGTTGCTCTTTTTATTTCCATGGAGATTTTCTCCTCCGCTTTCCTGCAGTGGATTGGAGGGGGTCAAGGGAAGCATGCTTTCAAATTCACAGTCTGCTCCTGCCATTTATTAGCTGTATGACCCTAGTAAATTTCTTGACCTCTCTCTGAGCCTCAGTTTCCTATCCTGTAAAATGGGGATGATACTTGTACTACTCACCTCAAGGGGTCATTGTGAGGCTCAGATGAAAGAAGGTGTCTCATTTTGGAATCATAAGCACTCTCTATACTATGAGCTGCTGTGGTAGTTGCTATTGTCATCATTATTTTAAAGGTAACCTTGATTGGATGAGGGAAGGCCTGGTAGTTTTGGATTGATCATTATGATGAATTTCAGAGCATGTCCTCGACGTGACCATGGGGTGAGCGATGGGACTCCTAGCAGAGCCTTGAGCTTGGGCCCCAGTTTTCCAGGGTTGGCCCATCTTGGACGCCCATGACTTTGCACCTCGGTGACATGATGGATTGCAAAGAGCCTGGGTTAGGAGGGCTCAGGTTATATAACTGGCCTGCCTGCAAAGGGGAGGGGGGGACCTTATAAACCTGGGAGTGGAAAATTGTGCTGGGTGATTGCATAAGAATCTGAGGGAAAACAAAACACCGCTCTCATTTTAATAAAAGCATTGAAAAAAATGATGAGTCTTCACTCTGTCTAATCAATTGCAGGGTTTCACAAGAAAAGCAGAGCTGGGTTTGCCCACTAATAAGCACAAAAATCAATCTTCAAAAGTCACATATTTCATTGGACCTATTTCTGGGACTCCAATGCCAAAATTCATAAACAGACTTTTTCTCTAAGTAGTAAGGGGGGAAAGCAGAATGAGCTGTAGAGGCAGTGTGGTAGGAGACAGAACTCGATCTAGGAGCTAGGACACCTGGGTTCTAGTCCCAGCTTAGCCATTGCTTTGTTGTGTGACCTTCAGCTGCTCCCTTCCTGGGCCTCTGTTTTCTCCTTTGTAAAATAAGGGGGTTGGATCAGATGGTCTCTAAGCTTCCTCCCAGCTTTCACATTCTTTGTCCTAATGGCAGTGGCTAATAGAATACCCGGCAGACACTGAACCCCATTAAATAAAATGTGCATATGCTGAGAGAGAGAGAGAGAGAGAGATTCAATGGGGAAAATATGGACTACAAGGGAAATTCTTGGCTTAAACATGAATACACAAACCCAGTAGAAATTGAGGATGTGACTCAACCATAATCCTAGAGATAAGAGACATATGAAGATTCCTGAAAAGAGGATGGCAATGAGTTACCAATCAATATGTATTTTAGGAACCTAGCCCCAACCCCTTGAAAAGGGTGGAAATGACCATCGGGGATGGGGAAGATTCTTCTATTTTTCCACCCAAATTGCAGGAGGCAAGTCGAGAGAAAACAATCATAGATGGCTATTTCCTCATTAGTGGATAGAAAGCTGGACTTAGAGCCAGGAAGACCTGGGTTCAAATCCCACTTCCGAGACTTACTAGCTGTGTCATTCTGGGCCAAGTCCTTTCCCCTCCCTGAGCCTCAGTTTCCTCCTCTGTAAAATGAGTAGGGTAGACTAGATGGCCTCTGAGTTCCCTCATAACTCTAGATGTATGCTCCTACCAACACAACTGGTTGGCACCCACTTTGCTGACAGGTGCTAAGTGAGGGAAAGATGAAGAATCATACTATCCCTTCCAACAGCTGGAAAGTGAACGTAACTGGTTGTCAGCTGTTCATTGTGATTTTGCCAAGAATTGCTAAGCACACAGGCTCTCTGTCACTCAGGAAGTCTAAGGAAGAGAGTTGGACCAGGCACTTATGTTATAGGCAAGAAGCCATTATTGCAGGTACATTTTAAATGTATAGAAGGGAGGTCTAAGGCCTAACTTGAGATTCCTAGAGTAGATATACCAGGGTAGTGGGACAGGGGAGGAAAGAGGAGTTCAAAGTATTCCCTTAAATTCACTGTGTGATGACCTTTAGGCGATGGCAAGGGGGACAAAGAGAGTCAATGATCAGAAGACTGCTAAGGTTTGTGTGGTTCCTCCTTGTATGTCCTGGTTTAGGAGAGGAACACTTGGGTCCATTCTCACTTAGGACAGCTTAGTACAGAGCTGTGGGTAAGGATGAGGGGCAACTCGGGCATTTCTGATTGGATTTCCACCTCTGATGTCACGGTTAGGAGGCTCCCCAAATGGCTGGCAAGTCCTGCCTCCCATAGTGCATAGAATTTTCTAGAAAGAGTGAGGTCTGAAAAAAGGACAGGGTGGTGGCTTCAGGCAAGAGAACAGCGTACATCTAGAGTGAGGGCAGCACTGCCTCAAGGAAAACTATATCTAAAAACTCAGTTTTCCAGATTACCACTGGATGCAATTATCGAGAGTAAAGCACTTATTGAAACAAATATTTTATCATCTCTGCCACTTTTTTCCATTACATTTTTATTAGATTTTTTTTGGGGGAGGTTAATGAAGGAACTGACTCAGTCCATGTTTATTTGGAACAATAGATTGAGGTAGCATTGTGGGAAAAGTGCTGTGGATTTGAAGTTAGAAAACCCGGTTCAAATCCTGGCTTTTCCACTTACTAGCTGTAGGACCATGGACAAGTCCCTGTCCTCTTTTTGACCCTCTTTTTTCCTCATCAGCAAAATGAGGAGGTTGGACTAGATGACCTCAAAGATCCCTTCACTCTATAAAACTGAAGTTTCTTGATGGAAGGAAGTATTTCACTTTTGTCTTTGTATCTCTAACACTGAGCACAGTACCTGATGCATACTAGGCACTTAGTAGATGCCTTCTTGATTGGTTTCAGCTCTAGATCTGTTATTCTGTGATATGACAGCAAGAGTTAAGGCTGACCTTGTGTATAGATGAAGCAAGTGGTCATCCAATCATGTGGAGCTATGGTAAGAGCCCCAGATTGGCCAACTAACCCCAGATATCCTTTTCTCGATGTTCTCTTAATAGGGGTCAAAGTCTTTCTTTACAACAGTGAAAGCCCTTAAAAGCCTGTAATTTCTTCCTCAAGTACTAGGGGTAAACTTGTGTGTGACTACTTGTAACACTATATGTCATGAGCCCCCACCAGTGTACTTCTCCTTATCAATCAGCCAGTAGATCCATTTAGCTTTTAGAAAAGAAATTTACTCAAATGGCATAGCAACAACAGTAATTACAAATAATTCCTTGCAGAAACCAGTGTTGCACTCTCCCACAAATTCACATGCAGTGTTTGGGTAGTAGAGTGGTCACAAACTTATAACAAAATGGTAGTGAGGCATATATGTAAGGAACATATGTGGCAAAGGCAACTTACAACTCTAGAATAGTAGGACCTTGATGTCCTTTCTTAGGAGAGTCTTCATGAAATGTGCTGCAGAATTTGGCGTGAATGATAGTTGACTCACTTGAATACTAGTGTGGGTTGGGTCCTCACAGGGCAGAGCATCTTCACTGGCTGCTGAATTCTTCACAGGACTCTGTGCTTTTCCTGAACTCTCCCTTCAATCCCCACCACTTCCAGCCCCTCAATCATCTGGGTGTCACTGTACTTTTTTCAACTAGAGTGTTAGAGTGCTCTTCCAACAAGGGCAATGACCCTTAGCCTAGGATGGACAAAGGTAGGGTTGTGCTGGAGCTGGCTTGAACTGCCTCATGAGAGCTGATTGTTAAAATTTCAGTGTGACCATTTACACCTCAGAAGCTGGCACACTCTTTATATCAGTACACCCATGGGCAGAAGCCTTTTCTCTTTGATTCTCTGTGAATTCTAGGTAGGAGGTGGGAATTCTAGCCTCTTCTATTCAACAATTCTTCCTGGTTTAGAGTACGGTTCTCTGTCTGTGAGGGACAACATCTTTTATTTATGGTGACCAGCCAGTTACATTTCCCAGATTTAGGTAGGGGGTTTATGTAGATGAGTGGATGGGGACAAAGTTTTGGAGGCAGTCTGTGCCCTGGGACAAATCATAGCTGTCCTTTTCATATGTAATTGAACTCCTCAAGTCTCATCTCCTTCCAAGGTTTGTAATGCTTCTTTCACACCTGAAAGGGCTTCCCCTTTTTGTTTCTATGTCTCTGTTAGACTTTCAGCTTTGCTGTAGTCCAAATGGATATCTCCTTACACTTATATTAAGCCTTCACCTGTCCCTTTGCAATTTATACCAATTGCTCCTATTTCTACCCTCTGGGCCAGGGGTAAATCTAATCCCCCTTCTTCATAACAGATGTATAAATACTTGAAGACAGCTCCCTTGTCTTGTGACTCTTAACTTTTCACCACATCTGAAGAATTCTGTATGTAACAAATCCCCCCCTTTATTTTAATTTAATCTCCCTCCCCCATTTACTTTAATGATTAGGATTTCATTTCTCACATACAGAAGGAAATATCCTTAGTGGATAGTAGATTATAGGGGATACAACCCTATTCTCAGGAGCATGAAGATGCAGGTTGAAGTCTCATTTCAAACATATCCTGGCTATATGGCCCTGGTCAAAGTCACTTAGCTTCTCAGTCCTCTAAGCTAGTGATATCAGACTCAGGCATTGACTTAGAAAACCACAAATTAACATTATCTATGTTGTGTTGTCCTTTTTATTTATTTGGTTAAACACTTCCCAATTTCATTGTGATCTGCTTCAGACCACACTTAAGAATTTTGTGGGCAATTTGATGGCCTGTAGGCCATGAATTTAACACCTCTGCTCTAGGCAGCTCACTAAGACTATAAGTTGTAGAAGAGGTTTCAGGGGCAGTTTCCCATGTACCAATGAAATTATAGATCTCATCCTTAGCCCTACATATAGAAGATTGAGGCAAACCGATGTTTGTTTCAAAATTATGTCCATTTCCTAGGACAACAGCAGGGCCTGGACCCAAGCACATTTCCATGGGCAAATCAATCCCTGTATCTTGCTGTGGTAGGACAGTCGCAAATTTGCTGAGCTGGAGTGATACCTTTCAGTACTGAATGCAATTGAATTCTATTGAATGGAAAACAGATGGACCACATTACCAACAGGGGCAGGTGCCAGCCAGTTAGTCAGCTCACACCAACCTCAGCTGCTGCTCTTGGAGGAGGTAGTCATATTTCCTTAAAGGTTCCAGCAAAGCTATACAGCTTTTATGCTGCCTCTTACAAGTCCAGTCTCCTCTCTGTGACTCAGTTTTCCTCTCTGTAAAACTGAAGGGGTTGGATGGGTTAGTTGCTCAGTTCTCTTCCTGTTTTAAATATGACAATCTTATTCCATAGTAAGGGTATGTAAGTACTTGAGGGGAAGGCTAGAAACACTATAGGAGACTTGACTTTTTGATTCTTGTCTAGCTCTGTGATTTGGAGAGCGTGGTGTAAGGACTGTTTATTGCTAGAGAGTGCAACGAAAGAGCTTGGTAACCCCTCCCCCCAACTTACCCCCACACATATACACAGTGACCTTATAGAGTAGGGCATGGGACTTTAACTTCAGTGTTTTATGGGAAGGACTTTTTATTATGTCTATCATTTATCATTGAAAATATCAGCCCTACCAATTGGTTATTTGGAGGATGCTGTTGAATCATCTTTCCCAGGGAGAGTCTAGATCTCCTTTCCAGTCATAGGAACCTGCATCTGTAACCATGACCCACCATACTGCATTTATCATCCCTTGGTCAGAAGCACTGAGACAATGAAGATTCACCAAGACAAGCTGGTCACCACCACTGCAAAATCAATTCAAATCATTTGGTATTTCTTTCTTTCTTTTTTTTGGCAAGGCAGTTTGGGTTAAGTGACTTGCCCAGGGTCACACAGCTAGTAAGTGTCAAGTATCTGGTCTGAGACCGGATTTGAACTTGGGTTGTCTTGACCTCAGGGCCAGTGCTCTATCCACTGCGCCACCTAGCTGTCCCTCATTTGGTATTTTTTGAGTGACATCTCTGGTGGCCAATCAACCAACATTTGTTAAGTCCCCACCCTGCGCCAGACACTATGCTAGATATTGGGGATACCAAGACAAAAATCAAATAGTCCCTGTCCCAGAGGAGCTCCTATTCTAACATTATCGCAGATAAGAGAATGGGGAATGTATTTTTAAAAATGCTCCTCAACCTTCCTACTCCTCCTTCAACTTCCCATCTTTTCTCACAAAAGCTAGCACTACAATCTGAGCCTTTACATTTTCCCCCAATTCTCCCAAATTTCTCCTCTCCAAAGTCAATCTCTGGTCCTCTTCGCAAGCCCAGACCACTTGCACAATTTGCTTCAATTGGCAGCCAAAAAATTCTTGCCACTCTCAACTCAAACAGAAGTCAATCCACAATCAGAAATGCACATTAGAATTAGATCATTGAAAGGCCACAAATTTTCTTTTTGCCTGCTTGATTTCCAGATATCTCCTGGTCCTTGCCTTACCACTTGACTCTCTGAGTGTATCCCTCTAACCAGGTCCCTTCCTGCCTAAAAATATGAGGCAACCCAGGCAATCTTTTAAAATGAGTCCTGTCTCCTGGTCTCATCACTTGTGTGACTTTCGGTAGTTTTTTCATCTATAAAATGAGGAATTTGGTTCCATCCAGCTCTGATTATTATGGTCCTATCAACTCCATGAAGGCAAGGACTGTGCCTTATTCACCTTGCATTTCCAACCCACAGAAGAAACTTGAGTTTCCCAGCTTCTCTGTCTACCTGAACATGTCAGACCCTCATTCCAGTGATCCAAAGATCCTCAATTATCTCAGTGTCAATACTCCCCCCAGCAATGCAGATGGCATCTTCTTTATGCCTTAGTAGATGATTTTCTTCTTCATACTTCCTGGGCCTGGTTATCTTTACTGCTGTACCCTTAGGGCTTTTGGGCCCTTCCACCTGCCCTACTTCTGAATTCTTTTATGTGTTCTCTTTCCCAATAAGAGTACGAGCTACTTGAGAGCACTGACTGTATCACTTTTTGTATTTTTACCCCAGATACTTAGCATAGTCCATGGCATGCTTAATAAATACTTGCTTTTTCGTCCATCCATCCATCCATCCATCCATTCATTCAGTTTTGATTCATTTATTAACGCTTTCTTAGTTGGGCCTTGGATGGATAGATATACATATATAATATATATTATACATGTCATATATATAATATTATAATATAATATATATTATAATATAATATAATACGTATATATTATACACACACACACACACACACACACACAGTCTCAACCTGTACTTCAATATGTTCTCATTAATGTGGGTGCTGTTTCTACCAGTGCACATCACAACCCATTTATACCTTCTTACCATATGTGGTTCATATGGTTCAACCCATCTATACCTTCTTACCATATGTGGTTTCCATAAATCCTCCATTGACCATCCTTCTAAAGTGCTTGAGGCCTTACTCTGGGGCATTTAATATGCTATGGATACCACTGCAGCACTCAGGCTATCTGCCTATTATCTCTTGCTCTTTCTCTATAACTAACCCACTCTTTTTCTGGCCACATGTAGACTCAATAATGCAAAAACTGGATAGGTTCTCAGATGCTATCAAGTCCAACCCCCCTCATTCTGCAGAGGAGGAAACTGAGGCCCAGGGAGGGGACGTCACTCACCCAGTCACATATAGAAGCATAGTAGCCAAGGTCTAGAGCTTGAGGGGACCCTAGTGGCCATTGTCTAACACTCATTCTACAGAGGAGGAAACTGAGGCCCAGGAGGTCCAGTAACTTAACCAAGGTCATACAGGTAGCAAGCATCAGAAGCAGGATTTGCTCCCAGGTCTCAGTGCCCTTTCTACCATACTATTCTGTATATTTGATTACACACGTGTATATAGCATACATGTGTACACACATGGGTATACACACACACATATATATATATAGCCCCACTTCTCCTTGATAAGTCTTCCTAGTTAAAGAGCTATAGCTAACTTAGCCCCATCACGCAATGCATCTTTCTTGCCCTTTGCATAACTTGCATTCTTGGTTCCTCAGGAATTTTGGGATTCTTTTGATTCTTATCTACTCGTGGGACACTTAAGCACTCTTAAAAAAATAAGCTATAAAGGAAGGTGTAATGGGGACCTCCTTAGGCCTTGAATGTGGCAGTATTCCTCCTTGCTTTTCTCTTTTGAAAGGATTGCATTTAGGACTTCAAATAGCAGCTGAAGGAGCGACAAACCGTCAATTATTTCCCAATCTGTTTCTTTTGTGACTTGCTGTGACATCCACATGGCTTGGTTCCTTGGGAGGGATTGGGATTACTTGGCACGGGAGAAATAGGAACCAGACCTTTGGGGGTCCAGACTGATGGCCTTGGCCATGTGTATTTTGCAGCCTGACATGTTTGCCTTTTCCATTCCCCCACCACAAGGAAATTCTCACCTGGGCCCAGGCTCTGTCTGCTTGTGTTGGATATCTTCATCTCCTTCTGGAGGGCATGTGTCCCACTTTGATCTGTAAGCCTGGAGGTGGTGAATCATTCACCCAGCTTTCCTAGGCTGGGTTCTTTAAAATCTTTGTTCCCAGCCTTTCTGGTCTTTGAAGGCTAATTCCTAGGTGTTCGCTCCCCTAAAATGGCCTGATTTACAGAAGCCTAAGAAGGGAAGAAATCAAAACTTAATTTTTAAAAAGAAATATTAAATGATATGGGGAAATTTGTATTTCCCAATCATTTCTGTAATGGTTCAAGGATTTCAGTTTACTCTGGTGTTTCAGACAATCCAAGCCCACCTCAGGAAGGTGAGGGTTCAGAGTATCCAAAATTAAACCATAGGCTTTGCCAGAAGTGTGCAGGATAAGACGGCCAGAGGGCTGGCTTGAAGTTGGCAAAGGGAACCGGAGCCCAGACCCTCCCCAAGAAGCTTTTCATTTTGACCTGGATACCCAGGAATCCATGGGGTATCAGTATTTGGCTCAGGAGATTAACTTACTTCTCCTTGGCCTATCTGGTCTGCCTCATAATCCCCCCACCTTCTTTGAATCAAGAAGATTCAACTATGTGCCTACCACATCCTGAAACTCGGAAGCTGGAAAGGAGTCAGGAGGCCTGGATTCCAGTCTTCTGCCACCAACTCATTAGATGACATTGATCAGTCACTTTCCTTTTTTAGGTTTCAGTTTCTTCAATAAAATGGCTCACATTTCTATAATCCTTTAAGGGCTTTTCCATGCATTACCCTCTTTTAATCCTCCCAGGAGGAGCAGTGATTATCTCCTTTTTACAGATGAGGAAACTGAGTCTTGAGGTTATGGGATTTGTTATTGACATACATCTAGTATCAGAGGTGTGATTTAAATCCAATTTCCCATTTCTCTGTCTCAGATGAGGTGATATGACAGCATTTTGTAAATGTTGTCATACCCAATCAATGCAATGGATTATTATGAACCAGATTTGGAATGCACTGGCTTGTCCATCTTCACTCAGACAGATCCCTGGGATGTTTTTCTCCCTCACACTTCCTTCAAGGCCTAGGTTAAGATTTGTCTCCTCCATGAAGCTTTCGATGAATAGCCCTATCTCTTGTGGTCCTTCCCTTAGGATAGGTGGATGTGGCCTCATCCATCCACCCCAAGCCATTGGTCATTGTCCTGATGCTTCTTCCCTCTCTCTACCTAAAATAGCACCCACTATACCAGACTTTCAGAGACCATGGCTGGGGGAGTTAATTCACACAGTTTTGGTACTATACTCTGGGCTTAAGCTGCCTTTCTCGGTGAGTGTAAGCTCACCTGGGCCAGTATACCTAGCCAACAACAGACCGTGCTTCATATTCCACGTAGCTATCCCCTTTGCCCTGATTCCAAATGTGTAATTCCCATAGCAATACTTGTCAGCACCTTCCCTGCAACTTAAACAGTCTTAGAAAATTTCCTAGACCACCTAGAGGTTAAGTCACTTGCCCAGGAATACAAATTCAACATGTATCAGAGAGAGGATTTGAATCCAAGGAGCTTTGAACTTCCAGAACATTTTTTTTTCTTCCTGGTCCCTTTTAACACTAGTACTTTCTCCCTGAGATTACCTCTAATTTATCTTATTTGTATGGAGTTGTTTGTATATTATCTCTCCAATTAATTAGATTGTGAGTTTCTTGAAAGCAGAAGCTGTTTTGGCTCTTCTCTGTGCCACCAGTCCTAAGCACAGTTCTAGGCACATAGTAGACCCTTAATAACTGCTTTTCCCATTCTTTAATTAACTAATTCATTCATTCATTCATCATATATTTATTGAAGGGTTTGGAATTTCTGTTTGTTTTTTGTCTTCTTTTTCCAGTAAGCTTATCTACTCCTAAGGGCAAAGACCACATTGCCTTCTTGTCTTATATCCCCTATAGTGCCAAGTACAGAAAACCACAATTGACCAGAACCCCTCGGTAATCTCAATTATTAGTGTATATTCAACTTTGAGGAGAAAGAGGTGAAACATGAAGGAACAAGTTGCTATCAAGGACCCAGTTAAAAAGATAACTTTCAAGGCATGATCTGGCCTCTATCCACGTTCAGCCCATTTTCCTTCAACCTTCCCCATCTCCACCCTCAGACTGAGGTAGGGATCACTGACAATCAGAACAATGACCCCAAGGCTCTGGAGCATCCTCAGTTGGCAGAGATTCAGGCATGGTCACTAGACTTTGCTTACTGAGGCAGGGAAGGTAGACATTTTCGAAAGACTGATCATAAGACTGGAATCATCAATGACCTTTGAATCAAGTCACTGTCAACTCACATTGACTAATAGTGAGACAATCATATAGGGATAGGGCTTCAGACTAGGAACAGGGAATAGAACCAAGCTAGGTATGACTTACTTGGTGATTAAACCCATGAACTCATTAGTCTTTATGTTTTAATCTTCTGGTTCAAAGAGCCAGATCACTTCTAAAGTCTCCAATCAGGATGTGAGTACTTGATGCTGACACGGGTCTATGTTCTCTATTTTGAAAGTGAATCTGTAATCATTCACGTTGATAGGCATACTATCTTCTGCCATATCACACCTGATGCTGTTCATTGTTGACATGAAAAGCTGATTTATAGGGACAGTTAGTTCCATGGGAGCAATGTTTATGTACATATGGGAAGCAAGAAAATGCTACTCAAGGGGGTGAATCCATCAGTCATTAGACAAGCAGTTGACAAGACATGGTACTCAGCAGTGAGGCTGCAAAACCCCCAAAGAAACAGTTCCTGTCATCAAGAAAGTTATAGTCTATCAAAAGAGACAACACATACACACCGAAGTATATCAAAAAAGCTACAGAAGAAATTCAAGGACATTTTGGGGCAGGAGTGGCATTGGCAGCTGACGGGATCAGTACAGGCTTCACACAGGCCAGGACACTTGAAGTGAGCCTCGAAGGAAGCAAGGGGTTCTAGGATGTATATGGGAGGAGGGAAGGTATTCCAGAAACCAGGGACAACCTGTCAAAAAGCACAGAGATGGAAGATGGGTAAAAGCAAGAGAACCAGTGTATCTGAACTGAGGAGTATATGAAGAAGAGTGATAGGTCATTGGCCTGGAGGCCATGTTGTGAAGGGTATTTGATGGCAAATGGGAAGGAAAGAAGGAAGAAAGGAAGGGGAAAGAGCATTTATTAAGTGCCTACCATGTACCAGGCACTATGCTAAGTGCTTTACACATGTTTTTTCATTTGCTCCTCACAACAACTCTGTGGCAGGTGCTGTTATTATACCCATTTTACAGCTGAGGAAACTGAGGAGTTTTTATTTGATCCTAGAGAGAATAGGAAGTCATTGGAGCTTATTGAGCAGCAAAATGAGATGGTCAGGGCTGCACTTTAGGAATATATCTTTGGAAGCTAGGTAGAGATTGGATTAGGGAGAAGAAAGACTTGAGGCAGGGAGACCAATTAGGTGACTATTGCACCAGTCTAGGTGACACCTACTTCAGATGCTTGTCAACAATCCATCCAGATTGTGTCTCAGGCTATGGGCCTAAT
Organism: Vombatus ursinus; assembly: GCF_900497805.2. Taxonomy (NCBI): domain Eukaryota; kingdom Metazoa; phylum Chordata; class Mammalia; order Diprotodontia; family Vombatidae; genus Vombatus; species Vombatus ursinus. The sequence goes on along the minus strand of NW_020944374.1, from coordinate 1,266,031 downwards.
AACATTGCTGTAGGAGGTTCTTGGCACTATCTGAGGCTTGGTCATCATGTATTAATGATGTTATTGCCAGAAACCATTAAGCAGGGGAACATTGTGCTGGGTTCACCTATATAGTGTCTTGAGTAAGTAATGCCTTTGTCCAGAGCCATCAAAATCGCTTCTGGGCCTCAAAAATACTTGCTTTGCCTTTGATGCAAAAGACTAGGGTCAGGCAAGGTCTACTTGGGTGCTAGATATTCCTGTCTGATTTTTATTCAAAAGAAGAGACAATGGCAATTTTTTTTCACAAATTATAAAACCAGTAGGCAAGAAGTGCCTTTAAAATGTAGGACACAATATTAAAGCTAGAAGGGAGCATAGAAAAGAAAATGTCAGAGCTGGGACATACTTTGGAACAGAGACTATCAGAGCTGGGAGGTTCCCTAAAGAATAGAAGATAGAATACCTAGTTAGAAAGCTGTTTTAATAGTCTAGTCAAAAGGTGATGAGGGTCCCACACTGGCCATGTGAGTAGAGAAAGGGACAGATATGAGATGTAGAGAGAGAATCAACAGATCTTTGTGATTGATTAAATGTAAGAGGTGAACAAGGAGTCGGAAGAGTCAAGGGTGATGCCAAAGTTGCAAATTTGGATGACTAGAAGTACTGAGGTGCCTACAACATAGAGAGGAAGGTAAGGAAGAGAAGAAGGTTTAGGAGGAAGATAAGGAGTTCTGATTCACATATATTGAGTTTGGGATGCCTCGGAGATATCCAGTTGGAGATATACAACAGGTAGTTGCTGATATGGAACTGAAGCTGGGGAGGAAGGTTAGGATTGGCTAGATAGACCTGAGAAGTATCTGCAATCATCATCTGCAGATGAGAATTTGAATGAGATCAGAGGAGATTATGGAGAGAGGGTATAGAGAGAAGAGAAGAAGGCCAAGGACAGAGTCATACCCACAACTGTGGGTGTGACTAATATGATAATTTAATGAAGAAAACAGAGGAGAGCCAGGAGAGAGCAGGGTCACAAAACACCAAAGGAGGAGAGAGTATTAAGGAGGTGGGATAGGCAATGATGTCAAACACTGCAAAAATGTTCAGCAAGATGAGGACTGAGAAAAGGCCATTGAATCTGACAATTAAGACATCATTTATAACCTTGGAGAGAGAAGTTGTAGGTTAGGTAAGAAGTCACCCTACAAATGAGTAAGTGTGTGATGGAATGGGGGCAAGAAATGGTGATGGTCTTTTCTAGGAGTGATGTTTCATTGTTGTACATCCTTTCTCCATCCCTAGTAGAATGTAAACTCCTTGAGGGCAGGGGTTATTCTCCACATTATCTTTGTATCTTCAAAGTTCCTTGCATACATGGCTAGGGATGGAAACTATACCTGGGATTTCACTGCACAGAGAATTCCGAGATGAGTAAACTCTCTTTACAGATGCAGGTCGGCATCTTCTTTGCATCTTAGCATTTGAGAGAGCTGCTGAGGCACTAAGACTTGGTTAAGTGACTTGCTCAGGGTCGGACGGTAGGAAGCCAGAGTTCCCTGACTCTAAGGCTGGTTCTGTATGTATTATGCCCTGATGCCTAGGCCTTATACACAGAGAGTGCTAAATAAATGCTTGTAGAATTGGATTGGAGAAATATAAGGCAATAGCTTGAGGGTATAGTAGGTCAAGAGAAGAATTTTTAAGGATGAGGGACAGACAAATGGGTATGTTTGTAAACATCAGGGAAAAGAACTAGTAGATGGGGCCAGATTAGATTGAAGATGAGAAGAGAATGAGAATGATTAAAGTGGCAATCGCTGCTAGGAGATAGGAGGGAATCAGATCAAGTACACAAGTAGAGAGGTTGGCCTTGGCAAGGAGAAAAGTTATTTCTGTGACAGAGACTGGAGCCAAGGGAGAGAGAAGGAAGGATGTTATTGAGGGGTTTGGAGGTATGGAACAGGAAAGGAGAGGGAGCCATGGAGTAAATGACATTTTCTTGGTAACGGTAGGAGGCAATATCCTCTGTTGAGAGAAAAGATTGTGGGGGTGGCACAAGAGACTTAAGGAGTTTTGAAAAAAGCTTGTGTGTAGGGTTGTCTTGCTTTTGAGAGTCAATTACAGAATAAAAGGATTACTATGCAGCAGTGGGAAGCTAGGTGGCACCACAGTAGATAGACCATTGGGCTTGGAATCAGGAAGACTCATCTTCCTGAATTCAAATCTGACCTCAGACACTTAGTAACTGTGTGACTCTGGGCAAGTCATTTAATTCTGTTTGCCTCAGTTTCCTCACTTGAAAAATGAACTGGAAAAGGAAATGGCAAAGCACTTCAGTATCTTTGCTAAGAAAACACCTCAAAAGGGGTCAAAAACAGTCAGACTGACTGAAAAACAAATGAACAACAGTGGGGGCCCAACTGAGATTAGATTACCTTAATCTGTTAAACACTGATTTGATTGTTTTTTTGACTTCTTTCAGTGGTGTTTGGTAGCAGAGAAGGAAAATGGATGGGGGAAGGTAACCATGGTTGGGATTAGAGAAGGCAAGAGCAATAATAAGACAATGGGCCAAGGGATTTGTGAGCAATGTACAGCAGATTTTTATGGAAAGAAAACCCACTCTTTACAATTTAGAATACAAATGAATAATAGGTTTTATTTTGTTTCATAGTTACAAGTCAAAGCTGGGAGAACCCTGCAAAATATTTTGGGAAGGACAAGGAGGATATAAATTGTCCAGGTGATTGAAGATCATTCAAAAAAATTATGAATCTAAACTAACTTGTGTCCTTGACCTGACAATACCAGAAAAGTAACAACAACAGCAAAACCAACAGCTATGTGGCCTTGGACTTGTCCTTCAGCCTCTTTGACCAGGTTTTATTCCCTTATAGAAGACAGCCAAAAATACTATCCAGAGAAAGATCACTGGAGTGAGCATAGGAAGATCTGGGTTTAAGTCTCAGTTCTCTTATGTGCTGTCTTTGTGATTTTTGCAAGTGAATTCAACTCTAGACTTGATTTCCTTATCTATAAAATGGGCACAATAATTCACATACTGACTACCTCAAAGTGCTGTTATGAGAATCAAATGAATTGATGCTTGGAAATGTACACCTAGGTGGCTGTTCAAATCTAGCCTCAATTATTAGGTATGTGACCCTGGTCAAGTCCCTTAATATCTGTAAGATTCACTTTCTGCATCTGTAAAATGGGGATCATAGGATCCCCTCTACCTCTCAGAGTTGTTGTAAGGATCAAATGAGGTAATATTTGTAAAGTACTTAGCATGGTGCCTGGCACATAGCAGATATTTAATAAATGCATGTTTCTTTCCTTCTTGATGTGGAGTCTTAACTTGTTTTTTTAAAAAATCTTTTTGGTCATCATATTTCAATTTAATTGGTTTCTTTTCCATTTTATTTTATGCGTTTAAAAATATGATTCTGTAAGTGGGTCAGTAGGCTTCACCACTCACTGTCCAAAGGGTCCATGATTAAAAAGATAGTGCATAAGGCACAGGACTTGGAGTTAGGAAGACCTAGGTTCAAATCTCACCTTAGAGTGGGGAACCTATGGCCTCAAGGCCACATGTGGCCTTTTAAGTCCTTGGGTACAGCTTTTTGACTGAGTCCAAGTTTTACAGAACAAATCCTTTTAAGGGGATTTGTTCTGTGAAGTTTGGATTCAGTCAGAGGACAGCACTTGAAGACCTAGAGGGCCACATGTGGCCTTGAGGCCACAGGTTCCCCATCCCTGCAGATACTTGGAGGTTGTGTGACTCTATGACCCTTCTCAGATTATTTAATATCTTTGTGCCTGAGTTTCTTCATCTATTAAAGAAGAGAGTTGGGCTCTGTGATACTTACAGTCCCTTCCAGCTCTAAGTCTATGATCCATAATAGTTATAAAAATAATACCTATTCCTATTGCCATAACTTCATAGGTTATCCTGAGTGTAAATGAAATAGGGGGAGCTATGAACTTCCTGAACATTTTCCCCTTTATATTTGTCATGGTTTAATCTGCTTCCAGGCACTGTTTTTTAAAGATACTTACAAGTATCTTTGTTTTTATTTTACTGTTCAAGAACAAATGGCATTACAAAATTTCTTTAGAAAGATGTCAGGCAGTAATAATAAAATATCTCTGAAATCCTGGGACATCACACCTTCCTTGACAGGCTCATCTGCAAAGTGTCAAGGAAGTATAAGGTACATTAAGGCCTGTGGGTCTTGCAGAAAGCTGTCACTGTCCTGGGGACCTTCTCATTCGGACAAAGACTTTGTTTCCTGTTCCCCTCTGTCTCATTTTCTTTTATTTATTTGTTTTAAAGATTCCTTTAAATTTTTTTTTAGTTCCAAATTCTTTCCCTCCCTCCTGCCCCTCCCTCACCCATTAAGAAGGCAAGTGATATATCAATTAAACATATAAAACATATAAAATACATTCTCATATTAGCCATGATGTAAAAAAAAAAACAGAAACAAAGAATGTGAAAAAGTATGACTCAATCTGCACTCAGAGTTCATCAGTTCTTTCTCTAGAGGTAGATAGTATTTTTCATCATGAATCTTTTTGTAATTATTGTCTTAGATCATTGTATTGATCAGAGTAGCTGTGTCTTTCACAGTTGATCATCTTTACAATATTGCTGTTACTCTGTACAATGTTCTCCTGGTTCTGCTCATTTCACTTTGCATCAGTTCCTATAAGTCTTACCATGATTTTCTAAAACCATCCTGCTCATCATTTCTTATAGCACAATAGTATTCCATAACAATCATTCACCATAACTTGTTCAGCCATTCCACAATTGATGGGCATCCCCTCCATCTCCAAATCTTTGCCACCACAAAAAGAGCTACTATGAATATTTTTATACATGTAGGTCCTTTTCCTTTTTTTAAAATCTCTTTGAGATACAGATCTAATAGTGGTATATCTGAGTCAAAGGGTATGCACAGTTTTATAGCCCTTTGGCCAATTGTTCTCCAGAATGGTTGGAACATTTCACAACTCTACCAACAATGCATTAGTGTACCTATTTTCAACATCCCCTATAGCATTTATCATTTTCCTTTTCTGTCATGTTAACTAATCTGATAGTTGTGATGTAGTACATCAGAGTTATTTTAAGTTGCATTTTTCTTATCAAGTGATTTAGACATTTTTTTATGTGACTGTTGATAGCTTTGATTTCTTCTTCTGAAAACTGCCTGTTCATATATTTTGAACATTTATCAAATGGGGAATGGCTCTTATTTTTATAGATTTGGCTCAATTCTCTATATATTTGAGAAATGAATCCTTTATCAGAGAAACTTGCCATAAAATACCTGGGCCCACCCCAATTTCCTGCTTTCCTTCTAATTATGACTGCATTGGTTTTATTTGTGTAAAACCTTTTTAATTTCATCTAATTAATATTATCCATTTCATATCTTGTAATATTCTCTGTCTCTTGTTTGGTCATAAATACTTCCTTTTTCTATAGATCTGGCAGACAAAATTTTCCATGCTACTCTCACTTGCTTATGATATTACCCTTTATGTCATAATCACATTCCCATTTTGACATTATCTTGATATACAGTGTGAGATATTGATCTATGCCTAGTTTCTGGCAAACTGCTATTCCTTTTTCCCCAGCAATTTTTGTCAAATGAATTCTTGCTCCAAAAGCTTGGATATTTGGATTTATCAAATACTAGATTACTATGTTCATATATTATTGTGTATTGTGTGCCTAATCTATTCCTCTGATCCACTACTCTATTTCTCAACCAGTAACAGATTATTTGATGATTATTGCTTTTCTAATGTAGTTTGAAATCTGGTACACTGAGGCCACCCTTCTTCACATTTACTTTTTATTGATTCCCATAATATTCTTGACCTTTTGTTCTTCCAGAGGAATTTTGTTATTGTTTTTTCTAGCTCTATAAAATAATTCTTTGATAATTTGATTGGTTTGGCACTGAAGAAGTAATTTAGGTAGAATTATCATTTTTATCATAATGGCTTGGTTTACCTATGAACAATGAATATTTTTCTAATTGTTTAGATCTGTCTTTGTACAAAAAGTGTTTTGTAATGTATTTATGTAATCCCTGGGTTTGTCTTGGCAGGTAGACTCCTAAGTATTTAATAATGTCTGCAGTTATTTTAAATGGAATTTCTCTATCTCTTCCTGCTGGCTTTTGTTGGTAATATATAGAAATACTGATGATTTATGTGGGTTCATTTTAAATACTGCAACTTTAATAAAGTTGTTCATTTTCTTAATTATTTTTTTAGTTGATTCTCTAGGGTTCTCTAAGTATACCATGATATCATCTGCAAAGAGTCATAGTTTTGTTTCCTCAGTGCTTATTTTCATTCCTTCAATTTATTTTTCTTCTCTTATTGCTACAACTAGCATTTATTTTTTTATTAATTTATTTTGAATTATCAACAATCACTTCCATAAGTTTTTGAGTTTTAAATTTTTCTCCCCCTCCCTTCCCACCTCCCTCCCCAAGACAATGTGCAATCTGATATAGGCTATACATATACATTCCTATTAAACATATTTTCACATTAGTGATGTAAGTAAGAATTAGAACCAATAGGAGGAACAACCAGAGAGAGGAAACAAAACACAACAGAAGAAAAAAAATAGCAAATAGTATGCTTCTATCTGCATTCAAACTCTGTAGTTCTTTCTACTTTGTGGATAGTATTTTCCATCACGAAGCCTTTGGAGATGTCTTAGATCCTTGTATTGCACAGCTAGCATTTCTAATATAATATTGAATAATAGTAGTGATAATGGACATCCTTGCTTCACCCCTGATCTTATTGGGAAGGGTTCTAGCTTATCCCTTTTATAGATAATGGCTTAGATAGATACTACTTATCCTTTTAAGGAAGACTCCATTTATTCCTTTGCTTTGTAGTGTTTTTTCATAGGAATGGGTATTGTATTTTGTCAGAAGCTTTTTCTAGGGGCAGCTAGGGTAGAGCACCGATTCTGGAGTCAGGAGGACCTGAGTTCAAATCTTGCCTCAGACACATAACACTTGCTAGCTGTGGAACTCTGGGCAAGTCACTTAACCCCAAATGCCTCACCAAAAAAAAAAAAACAAACCAAAAAACAAAAAAACTAAAAAACCTTTTTCTGCATCTATTGAGATAATCATATGATTTTTGTTGTTTTTTTTGTTGTTGATATGGTCAATTATACTGATAGTTTTCCTATTATTGAACAAGCCCTGCATTCCTGGTATAAATCCTATCTGGTCATTGTATATGATCTTTGTGATGTATTGCTGTAATCTCCTTGCTACTATTTTATTTAAAATTTTTGTATCAATATTTGTTAGGGAAATGGTTTTCTTTCTGTTTTTTCTCTCCTTGGATTAGGTATCAAAACCATACTTGTATCATAAAAGGACTTTTGTATAACTCCTTCTTTACCTATTTTTTTTCAATTAGTTTATATAGTATTAGGATTAATTGTTCCTTAAATATTTGGTAGAATTCAGTTGTAAATCCACCTGATCCTGGGGATTTTTTCTTAGGGAGTTCACTGATGGCCTGTTCAATTTCTTTTTCTAAGATGGGGTTATTTAAGTATTCTATTTATTCTTCTGTTAATCTAGATAATTTGAATTTTTGTAAATATTCATTCATTTCACTTAGATTGTTGGTTTTACTGGCACATAATTGGGCAAATTGGACAAATAATTCCTAACAATTGCTTTGTTTTCATTCACCCTTTTCATTTTTAATACTGGTAATTTGGTTTTCTTCTTTTAAAAAAATCAAATTAACCAAGGACTCATCTATTTCATTATTTTTTTTTAAAATAAAACCAGCTCCTAGTTTTACTTATTAGTTCTGTAGTTTTCTTTCAATTTTATTAATGTGTCCTTTGATTTTCAGGATTTCCATTTTGGTGTTTAATTGGAGATTTAAACTTTGTTCTTTTTCTGTTTTTTTTTAATTGTATGCCTCATTCATTGATATGCTGTTTCTCTCTTTTACTGATGTAAGAGGTTAGAGATAAAAAATTCTCCCTATGTACTACAACAGATTTTGATATGTTGTCTCATTGTTGTCATGCTCTTTAATGAAATTTTTATTATTTCTATGATTTGTTCTTTGACCTTATTGTTCTTTAGGATTAGATTATTTAGTTTCCAATTTTTAATCTATACTTCCATGACCCTTTGATGAATGTAATTTTTATTGCATTATGATTTGAAAAGGATGCTTTTAATATTTATGCTTTTCTGCATTTGTCTGTAAAGTCCTAATATATGGTCAGTTCTGGTGAATGTGGCATGAATAGCTGAGAAAAATGTGTATTCCTTTCTATTCCCATTCAGTTTTCTCCTGAAGTCTATCACATCTAACTTTTCTAAACTTCTATTCATCTCCTTAACTTCTTTCTTATTTATTTTATGGTCAGATTTATCTAGCTCTGAGAGGGAAAAGTTGAGTTCCCTCACTAGCATAGTTTTTTAGTGTCTATTTCCTGCTATACCTCATTTAACTTTTCCTTTAAGAATTTGCATGCTCTTGCCATTTGGGGATGTGTGTGTGAGTTTGAGTGTGTGTGTGTGTAGTACTGATATTACTTCATTTTTTATGGTGTCTTTTTGTAAGATGTAGTTTCCCTGCTTATCTTTTTAAATTAGGTCTATTTTTGCTTTTGCTTTGTCTGAGATCATGATTGCTATCCCTGCCTTTTTTAAATCAGCTAAAGTATAATAGATTCTGCTCCAGCTCTTTATTTTACCTGTGTATGTGTCTTTCTTTTTTTAAGTGTGTCTCTTCTAAACAACATATTGTTGGATTCTAGTTTATAATCCATTCTGTTATTCACTTCAGTTTTATGGGTGAGTTCATTCCATTCATATTTGTAGTTATGATTACTGTGTATTTCTCTCCATCCTATTTTCTTCTGTTTAATCTTCCCTCTCTTTTTATCCTTTCCCTTCTCAAGACCTGTTTATTTCTGACCACCGCCTTCTTTAATCCTCCCTCCTTTTTATCACTCCTTCTTTCTCTTACCCCTTTCCCCTTCTACTTCCCTGTTGGGTAAGATAGATTTCTATACCCAGTTGAGTGTGTGTGTGTGTGTGTAACACCCACACATATACATATATACATACATACATACACACACACAGACACACACATATATGTGTGTGTGTGTGTGTGTGTGTGTTCTCTTTTCTTTGAACCAATTCCAATGACAGTGAGGTTCAAGTGTTGCCCCCTCCCATTTTCCCTTCCACTGTAAACATCTTTGTGCACCTCTTTTATGTGAGATAATTTCCCCCATTCTTCCTTTCTCTTTCCCCTATTCACAGGGCATTCCTCTTCCTTACCCATTCATTTTGTTTTTCGAGATCTTCTCAACATAATTGATTCACTCCTAGTGCCCTCTGTCTATGTAGGGTCTTTCTAAATTCCCTAACAATGATAAAGTTCTTAGGAGTTACATGTATCTTCTTTCCAGATAGAAATGTAAATAGTTTAACCTTATTGAGTCTCTTATAATTTCCATTTCATGTTTATCTTTTTATGCTTCTCTTGAGTCTTGTGTTTAAAAGTAAGATTTTCTATTCAGCTCTGATCTTTTCATCAGGAATGCTTGAAAGTCCTCTATTTCATTAAATATGCATTTCCCCCCATGAAGGATTATATTCAGTTTTGTTGGGTAGGTTATTGTTGGTTATAATCCTAGCTCCTTTGCCTTCCAGAATATCATATTCTAAGCCCTCTGCTCCTTTAATGTGCAGCTGCTAAATCTTGTGTGATCATGACTATAACTACATGGTATTTGAATGGTTTCCTTCTGGCTGCTTGAAGTATTTTCTCTTTGATCTGAGAATTCTGGAATTTGACTACAATGTTCCTGGGAGTTTTCATTTTGGGAACTCTTTCAGGAGGTAATCAATAGATTCTTTTGATTTCTATTTTACCTTCTAGATCTAATACATCAGGGTGGTTTTCCTTGATAACTTCTTGAAATATGATGTCTAGGCTTCTTCTTTGATCATGGCTTTCAGGCTGTCCAGTAATTCTTAAATTGTCTTTCCTTCATCTATTTTATAGGTCAGTTGTTTTTCTGATGAGATATTTTACGTTTTCTTCTATTTTTCATTCTTTTGATTTTGTTTTGTTGTTTGTTGATATCTCATGGAGTCATTGGTGTCCACTTGCCCAATTCTAACTTTTAAGGAATTATTTTCTTGTGAGCTTTTGTACCTCTTTTTTCATTTTGCCAGTTCTTGTTTTTTAAGGTGTCATTTTTGTCAGTAGTTTTGTGTGTGTGTGTGTGTGTGTATGTGTATGTATGTACACACCTGCCTCTTTTACCAAGTGTTTAATTGTCTTTTCATAGTTTTCTCATATGGCTTTTATTTCTTTCCCCAATTTTTCCTCTGCCACCCTTATGATTTTTATATTAATTTTTAACCCTTCCAAAAATTCTTGTTAGAATTGTGTCAAATTCACATTTTTCCTTTGAGGCTTTGCTTGTATGTGTTTTGACATCATTGTCTTCTGAGTTTATGTTTTGATCTTCCCTGTCGTCCCAATAGCTTATTTGCTCATTTTTCCAGCCTATTTCTTGACTTAGAACCTTATGTTAAAGTTCAGCTCTGTTCCTGGGGTGGGAGTGGGGGCATTGTCCCATGCTTCAGGCTTTTTTCACTACTGTTTTCAGAGGTAGTTCTGGGGTTTGGAAGTTTTCAGTGCTTTCAAGGTGTTGTGATTTAGGGAGATGTGTAGTCACTGGGATGCTGCTCTTCAGGCCCTCTGTTCCCTTGGGACAGCAAATATTCCTCTCTACTCTCGAACTGTGGCCAGAAGTGTGTCTAAGTGATAGAGTTGCCAAACAGCATCTGAACCTGCACACATCCCTGCATCTCTGCTAGTACAAGGATCCCCTGTAGTCTCTTTCTGACCAGTTGCCCAATCCTCTTACTATATCTGGTTTGAGAACTTCTGAAGCTGCTGCTGCTGCTGTTGCTACTTCCAAGGCCCACCATTGGCGTTGCTACTACATGGGCACTGTACCAGCCCCAGTGCCAATATCATAGGCATCTCTTTCCAGCCTCCTAAGTTGTGTTGGGCTGAAAAGTGTCTTACCTGACCTTTTGTTGGCTCTGCCACTCCAGAATTAGATTTAAGGTATTATTGTAAAGATGTTTATTGGGGAATGTTGGGAGAGCCCAGCTGGATCCTTTACTCCACCATCTTGGCTCTGCCTCCTCCCTCCTCCCTGCCCCAGCTCGGAGACTTTAAAGAGATCTGTGCTGACCAAGAAGCCAGTGCAGGCTGGCTTCAGGCAGTTGAGGCAGCTTCCTCATTTGTAAAATGAGGACGATATTCTGTGCACCATTTTCCTGCTTTGCAGAACTACAGAAGTGTAAGTAGCTTTTCTGTAATAGGTGGAACCAGGAAACAACCAGGAGTTGTTTCAAGGCCTCGGGGAAGGCTCCCTACTCCTAAATATTGCCCTCACCTTTGCCTAATGCTGACAATACCTGTATCTAGGGTATGGGGTCATTCTATCCATATGACAACAACCATGATGAAAACCAACCAACAACAAAAACAACCACTTTCCTAGCACCACCACCCAAAACAACTAAACCACCAAAAATAATAACGAATCACTACCACAAAACAACTGCCACCACCATCAACCCTCCAGCACCACTACCACAGAACAACCATTGTTAACAACAAAAAGCCAGTTACCACCACCACCAACCACCACCAAGCAACATTACCACCACCGACCACCACCAAAAACCTAATGATATTGCTATTTCCACCACTAACTAAACAACAATTATCACCACCACTACTGACTATCACTACCATTACCAAGATGCCATGTAGTCTAGTGAATAGAGAGCTGGCCTTGACATCAAGAAGATCTGGGCTCAAGTCTCTGCTTCTGGCATATGCTGGCTGTGTGACCTTGACCTTGCTGAGCCTGTTCCCTCCTCTATAAAATGAGGTGGAGTGAACTCAGTGGCCTGCGAGGTCCTTTCCAGCTCAAGATCTATGATTCTATGATCCTATGACTTACGTGTGCAGAAGATTAGTAGCAAGGAAGAGAAATAGGCCTGGGGATAAGGGGTAAGGATGGAAAGCATGATCCAAGCTGAGATCTCAGGATGTAAACACAATATCCACAAGGTAATCACTCCAGAGGACTAGGCAGGGAGTGAACTGAATCTGGGATAAATGGGTCCAAAGCCTGGGAAAGCTCAGCATAGAGCAATGGCAGGGAAACAGCATGGAGGGAAAAGAACAACGTGTTGGCAAGGGATAGTTTGTCTCACACCAGGTAGAAGTCTGAGAAGACAGCCTTTGATTAAGTACTCACAGCATGTGGAGCTGCAAGTGGAAAGCATCTTAGCCCACCTCCTCATTTTACATGGGGAGAAATTGGAGCCCAGAGGGAAGATGATTTGCCTAGGGTCACATAACCAGGAAGTGGCAGAGAGTCTTAGAACATTCAGTTGCACACTATTCTGTTTCCCCTCTCCCTATTATTGTCTACCACATGTCCACCTGTCCTCCATTTCTGCCCATGAAATTCTGCCAGTCTTTTAAATCCAAGTCTAAATCTGCATGAAGCCTCTCCTGACTCCTCCTAACTGGATGTGAGCTTTTCCTCCTACCAGCTATCATAGAAGCTACATTGGATCTCTCCTAGGTATTAACACTCTATCTTGTATCATAGGGACTTGCATCTTTTCCCCATGTCCTACTAGACGGTAAGACCTTACCAGATCTCACTCATCTTTGTATCACTATTCCTAACCCGGAGCTCTACGCAAGAAATAAAATCTGTGTGAATGGGGGGAGAGAAGGAGTGTGACACATTTGTCAGGAGTCAGAAGACCTGACTTCCAATCTTGACTTCAGTGTTTACTTGCATGACCCTGGAAGAGTAATTTTACCTTAGTGAGCTTCTTCATCTGTAAAACAGGAAGAATAACACTAGTACTATCTAACTCACAGAATTGATATGTTCATAGTCCGAGAACTGGAAGGACCCTCAGAGGCCATCTGGTCCAAGTTCCTCATTTTCCAGATAAGATATCTGAATCCCAGAGAATCAGGGAGTCATCTAAGGTCGCACATACATGTAGTTAATTAAGTAGCAGAGCTGAGATTCAAACCCAGGTAGGTCCTCTGACGGTAAATCCAACATATTTTATTGCCTTGGTGTGCATGGCCCATGGGATGGTGGTGGCTAGTTATCTACACCTTCCTTGCTCAACAGAATCCATCTAGCTATGGCCAAGGTGCTAAGAAACATCATAGAGCAAAGTCTATTGTCCAACCCTCCCCTCCCCCATCCTATTAGAGGGTGTCTTTCAGGATTATACTATGAGCCATTTTGGAGCCTAGCTTCTTTCAGAGATGACTCACAGATTTTTTAAGAGGGAAGAACTGAGACAAGAAGGCCAGCAATTATATGGAGAGTGATTTCGGAAGGGGGGGGAACCTAATTAAGGTTAATTCAATTACTGCATCAAAAGAGCAACAGTGAAAAAGCCCCAGAATTGGACCCGTTGTTGCTGAATCATTCTGAAAGGACTCTGAGGACAGAGAGCTGTGCTTTGGCCCTGGGGAAATGGTCATACTCTGGCTGCCGGAGAACATGGCCCAAACACCTAGTAAATGGGCCACTGTACTCTGGAGAAGCAAGAGGGAAAGTAGGCACTTCCTAGCACATGGATTCCCTGGAACCTCAACAGCTTTGCCAGCTGTACTTTGGGGTGGTCAGCTGGGTTTTTTGTTTCATTAAATAGTGCCTGGAAGGGGGTACATTTCCAGGAATGAAGGACCTTATAGATTACCTGGGACCTTCTCATGCTTTTTACAGAAGAGGAAACTGAGGCCCACAGAGGGGAGGGACTTGCTCAAGATCCCCTAGTTGCTGAGAGACAGAGGCAGGATTTGAACCCAGGTCCTCTGTCTCCAGGCCCAGGGCCCTTTTCCCTCCACTGTGGTGCTGGACAGCGCATTCCTGAAAGGGAGTGACAAACTTGTCAGGAGGTTACCTGATTAGGGAGAGAAAAAGAAGATTGTAAAGGGCAGTAAGTAGGAGGGGGAAGGTAAAGACTCACCTTTATGTGACAGACACTGACTTTTCGCAATCTGATTCTTGGCTAAGAAAGGCGTGCTAAATTGTTCCAAAGGCTTCCGATGGAATTGGCCTGTCATGAGATGTCTCAGTAGCAGAATTTGCAATGGAGGAAAAAATGTGCCAGTGGGAGAAAAGTTCTCTTTATTGCTCTATTGTCATGCCAGCAGGGCTGTGGAGCTGGGACACACAGTTGCGTAGGCCCAGTCTGTGATTAAATCCTGGATTTAGTCATTCAGCCAGAGAATGTTAGAGCTGGAAGGGACCTTAGAACAATTAGTCTCACTACAGATTGTTTGTGGTTGGTTGGTTAGTTCTGTGATTGGGGCAGGATGCTCCTATACTCATAGAACTTTAACCCTGGAATGGATCTTAGAGCAGAGGGCATAGAAGGTCAGATCTAGGTGGGACCTTAGAGCACAGAATGGAAAAGCTCGGAGGGGCCTTGGAACATAGAATTTCAAAGCTGGAGGGGAATCTTAGAATATGGAACATAGAATGTCAGATTCAGTAATAATTACCAGACTATTTTTTTTTTACTAAGACAGGGAAGTAGATTCAGGAATATTAAAAAGATTTGTTACAAGAAAATAAAATGGGGGCTTGTCCCCCTGCCACTTCCCACTTGCAATATTCTGGCTAAAATTATAAAGTCTTGCTGTCTTAGAGTGTAAAATTTGTATTCCCCTTTACACAGGGGCCAACAGAAAAGGTACCCCAAGTTTAAGGTAATCTCTGAGTAATCATCCCCTCAAAACCATAGCTCTAGAGCCCCTACCTACTTTCACTTGACCAGAGTTTGACCAAAGAGAACATGATTTCAAAGCAAAAGACATTTAATAGTGTAGACAATAAAGAGATGAGAAAATGTCCACACGGAGTGTACTCTCCCACAGATTAGACACTATCAGTGGCAGAAGACATACCCATGACCAGGGAAAATGTGTTAAGGGACACATATGTATGTATGTGGCTTAGGCACATCTACACGGTTAGAGCTGCTATTCTCTGAGGATGTTAATGTGCTTAAAGCAGCACGGTCAGCACAGTCAAGAAGCATCTCCACAACCAGTAACCTTTGGTGTGAGGTATAAATACTTCAAGACTTTGTTATGGTGCCATTAATAGTTTTTGTTTTTGTTTTTTCTGATGGTTTCTTAGGTATTCCATATGCAAGAGGCCCATCTTCTAGGATCATACTAGGAAAGGTTGGGAAGTGTGGAGATTGCTCCTTGGGCACACTCATTTTCTTATTCCACAGTGCAGATGTACCAGTTCTGGAGGCTGTTTTGTCTTCAAAGAATTCTTTCCATTTCTTGGTGACACACAATCACAAAGTTGAGCGTCTTTGGATCCCCCATTGAAATGGATGAAGCAGTACTCCTTTGAAACCCTTTGTCAGTTGGCTCCTATCTCCATGCAAGCTTCTGCCTGGGAAGCATGGTTTATTGGGATGTACAGATAGTGAACTCCAGTTTGCTGCATGTATCATTCTTCGAACACTTTCAGAAGACAAAAGTTGTCCTTAATCAATGCTGACAAATCAATGGTGTTTGCTGGGTTGGATACCACCTGATCTTTGGTGCCAACTTTTCTACTGCCACCTACAACTTCATCAGGGCACCTCAGAACCATCCTGATGTAGTCCAAACATGAGAAGTCCTTCTTGCATAGTCCACAGAGGCCTAGGACCTTCGTAGGCTAAAGAGGCAACTTTGGCAAATTTCTCCCACTGAGTAAGTAGAATGCATTTATAATAATAATTATTATTATCATTGTTATTGAAGATGTTTGATAACTAGTAGTTACATAATGTTTTAAGGTTCGCAAAGTGCTTTACATTCATTATATCTTTTGATCCTTACAATAACAACCCTGGGAAGGAGGTACTATTGTTTCCCCTATTTTACAGATGGCAAAACCGAGGCAAACAGGTTTAAGTTACTTGCCCAAGGTCACAAAGTTTGTGAGTATCTGAGACTGGATTTGAATCTAGGTCTTTCTGACTCTTAAGTCCAACACTATCCACTATACCCAGTTACCTATGTGGAACCATAGCCTGGAACCTTGTACTCAACACAGCACAGGACACTCTACCTCTTCAGTCCTTGCAATGACTGCTGTATGAGTCTTGGAAAGAACCAAGTAACATTGCTGGGCATGGCTTCGTGTCCTTGAGGTCTGGGGTCATCCCCATCCTAATCCAAACTCTGTCATTGATTCTTGCTGCTTGAGTACAGCTCCTGTTATTCTAATGCCTGATTCTCCTCCTGAATGTAGTCATATGTATGACCATCTAGGCTACATTTGATACAAAAGGTTGTTCACTTTCTTCAGGTACCCTTTACTGGAGCTAGTCTTGCATGAAATTGTCATGACTTCTGGTCCCAGATTCCTTTTATATTCCTGAATAGTTGGTGGCTCTGCCATTGGCACAGGGGATAGAGTTCTGCGCTTTCAGGAAGACCTGACATAAAATTCCGCCTCAGAAACTTACTAGCTGTGTGATCCTAAGCAAGTCACCTAACCTCTTTGTGCCTCAGTTTCCTCATCTATAAAATGAGGATAACAATAACATCTACCTCCCAGGGTTGTTATAAGAATCAAATCAGACAATATTTGTAAAGCACTTAACACAGTGCCTGGCACATAGCAGGTGCTTAATAAATCCTTGCTTGCCTGCTTCCTTTTCTTCCTCCCTCCCTTCCTTTCTTCTCTCTACCTCCCAACCTCCCTCCCTCCCTGTTTCCTTCCTTCCTTCCTCCCTTCCTTCCATGCTACCTTGATCACTTGCAATGAAGTCAAGATGATCCAGTTTGACCTCTGTGGTCTATGTGTAGGAAGATGTCTTAGAATCCTGCAAAGCCATTTTATGTTGCCTCAGCATGTTGTCCTTGCTCTCATACCCTTCCTTCAGTTGCTGAATAGATCATAGCACTTCTGAGTAGCTGGGGTGCTGTTCCTTTTGCTCACACAGCTGTAGCTGTTTCAATAGCAGGATGTCATGCCCCATTCCCCTGAGAACTTGAGGCAGCTTAGCATGAGCCATGGGGTCCACAGGCACCGTGGCCCTGATCACAGTCCCCTGCAGCAACTCTGACAGCCTCAATACAAAAACAGAGACCTCCTCTCACTCATTCTAGGTGGATGGGTGGGGGGTGAAGGGAGCTAGGGATTTCATAAAGCATCACTAGCATTTTCTCACTACCAGACCGACTATTCGGCACCGCTAAACATCCCAGCACCTTGGAGCTTGGCATTTTCAATGTACTTAGAAAATCAGCAGTGGCACAGCCAAGAAGCATTCCCACAACTTAGAAGTCCCTGGAGTTAGTCAATTATCATGAAGAGCATCAAGATTCCAATACCTGGAAAGAGCTACTAAACCTGGTGCCCAATCATAATACACCCTAACAGAACAACAATGTGTATAAACAAAACTGTGCACTTTGTGTACAATAGTATAATTTATTTCCAACAACCCTATAATCTAATCACAACATGGTGGAAAATAAAGACAATATCTTCCTCCACTCCCTACCTTTTCTGCCACTGGATCACTGTAGTAAATACTAGGAATGGATATTATGGCTATCTCCCACTGATGTGTTTAATTTTACTGGCTGGCCAGAGTATACAATTAGTTCAAAGCAAAGGCTTTTAAGGAAATCACACAATAAGAAAAGTAGCCATGGAAGATTTCCTCATTAAACTGAGAGAATGAGTATGCATAAGGATCATCATGCGTGATGGGGCAAACAAGTAGTGAACACATATAGCAGAGCCACCTGTGTGGAGAGGCAGCTTATTCCTATGAAACTGCAGGACCATTTATGCCCTCTGCTTTCTCTGGATCTAGTCCTTGCTGGGAGGTAAGTTCTGTTAGGCCTTTAATCATATTGTATCTCTTATGCTCCCTTACTGGTTATGTCTGTGCTGCTCCTCTACCGACTGTTGCAAATGTTCTCCCATATTCCTCATACTTATAGGTTTTTCTATTCTCTGATGTATGTGTCACCCATTAAACTCACTTGTGATTGCTGCTAAGCATTACTTCCTACCAGTTTCTGGGCTTCATCTCTTCAGAGACACCTGCCAACCATATCAGCTATAGTCTGATAGGATGTAGTAACTAGAAAAGCCTCTCCCTGGTAAGGACAGTTATAACCAGAGTCTTTATGGCCACTCTATATAGCTAAACTGGCCTATGAATTAGCAAAAGCAAAAACCACTCAAGCTAAGACTGAGTCTTTTCTTTTAACTATTGTGACTGGAGCTGAAATCATAGTCCTTGTCCCAGACATTAGATCTGGCTTAGGGTTAGAAAGTTCCAAGATCTATTGACATGGAAATAAATTTGATCTAGAGTGAGAAATAAGTGAAGTAAGAAAGGTCTTTGTTGTCTATCCATCTGGCTCAAGTTCTTGACTTTATTACTCATATAAGTCATTAGCAAAACTCCCTAGCTTTGGACTGCATTTTGGTCAGTGAGAAACCTTATTGTCTTAATACATGTGTTTGAGAATATCAATTTGGAATATATGGGAAGGATGGATTGGAGAAGGGAGAAATTGGAAATTTATTGTTATTGTTGTTCAGTTGTTTCAACTGTGTCAGATTCTTCATGACCCCCTTTGGGGTTTTTTTGGCAAAGATACTGGAGTGGTTTACTATTTCCTTCTCCAACTCATTTTGCAGATGAGGAAACTGAGGCAAACCATGTTAAATGGCTTACCCAGGGTCACACAGCTAGTAAGTGTCCAGGACCAGATTTGAACTCAGGAAGATGAGTCTTCTTGACTCCAGGCCCAGCTCTTTATCCACTGCAGCACCACCTAGCTGTCCTTAGGCTATTGCAATAGTCTAGGCAACAGACTATGAGAACTTGAATCAACAACACTTGGCAATTGATTGGTTATGGGGGATGAGGAATAAGGAAGAGTCAGACAAGACCACAAGTTGTGAACTTAGGTAACTAGAAAATTGTCTCTGCTCACCAGCAGGTCATCTCTGCTGAGTATTTCTACTGGTCTCATGGTCTCCAAGCTGTTGCCATCTGTTAGACATTAGTTAGTTGACTCTTCTGAGTCATTTACGCTTGTTAGGCCATCTGATACTATCTACTGAGGTAATTGAGTAACTAAAAAGCCTCTACCTGGCATGAAGAGGTTATAACTCTTTTTGTATAAGGCCACAGACCATAAACCATCACAGGCTGCCATCAAAAGACAGTAGAATATCCTAGGCTAAGACTGTTGTTGTTGATGTTTGTCCTTCATACTCAAAGAGGACCAATGACATCATGATATTGCAGTACAGTGTGTTTGACTGTGGCTGATCAGACCAATACAAGCTCAGAAAGATCTAGCACAGGTTGGGCACAGATGCTCCAGTTTGAACATTTTGGATGGAAATGTCTCTAGATTTTCAAATCTCATGGTTCCTTTGTGCTACT
Organism: Vombatus ursinus; assembly: GCF_900497805.2. Lineage (NCBI taxonomy): Eukaryota > Metazoa > Chordata > Mammalia > Diprotodontia > Vombatidae > Vombatus > Vombatus ursinus. The sequence continues at coordinate 1,246,415 of NW_020944374.1, read as the reverse complement.
GAGAGTCTGCTTTGCTCGTGGAGCACAGCACCTTCTTCATTGTGGGCATGCCATGTTGGGTGGTCTTGGGCCAGCAACTCTCATATCTCACAATTGATACTGAAGTTCTTCAGACAAACAAAGCCAATGCATCCAAGATTAGGAGGGAAGAGGAAAACTGGGAAAGAATTTTTATAACCAGTGTCTCTGATAAAGGCTTCATTTCTAAAATAAATAGAGAACTGAGTTAAATTTATAGGAATACAAGTCATTCCCCAATTGATAAATGGTCAAAGGATATGATCAGGCAGTTTTCAGAGGAAGAAACTAAAGCTATCTATAGTCATATGAAAAATGTTCTAAATCACTATTAATTAGAGAAATGCAAATCAAAATGACTCTGAGGTACCACATCATACCTATCAGATTGGCTAACATGATAAAACAGGACAATGATAAATGTTGGAGAAGATGTGGGAAAATTGGAACACTAATGCATTGTTGGTGGAGTTGTGAAATGATCCAACCATTTTGGAGAGCAATTTGGAACTATGCCCAAAGGGCTATAAAATTATGCATACCCTTTGACCCAGCAATAGCAGTTCTAGGGTTGTCCCATGATCCCAAAGAGATCATAAAAACAGGAAAAAGGATCCACATGTACAAAACTATTTATAGTAGCTCTTTTTGTGGTGGCCAAGAATTGGAAATTGAGGGGATGCCCATCAATTGGGAAATGGCTTAATAAGTTGTGGTATATGAATGTAATGGAATACTATTGTGCTATAAGAAATGATGAGCAGTCGGACTTCAGAAAAATCTGGAAAGAATTACATGAACTGATGCAGAGTGAAATGAGCAGAACCAGGAGAACATTGTACACAGTAACAGCCACATTGTGCAATGACTCACTTTGATAGACTTGGCTCTTCACAGGAATGCAAGAATCTAAGAAAAATCCAGAAGACTCATGATGGAAAATGCTATCCAAATCCAAAGAGTCTGAATGCAGATCGAAGCATACTATTTGCTCTCCTTTTCCTTTGTAATTTTGTTTGATTGCTTCATTCTCGTGGTTCCTCCCATTAGTTCTAATTGTTCTTTACATCATGACTAATGGGAAAATATGCTTAATATGAATGTATAAGGAGAGCCTATATCAGATTGCATGCCATCTTGGGGGGCAGAGGAGTGGGAGGGGGAGAAAATTTAAAATTCAAAATCTTATGGAAGTGAATGTTGAAAACTTAAAATAAATTAATTATCAAGAAAAAAAATAAAGTTCTTCAGAGAGATCTTGAGAGTGTCCTTGTACCACTTATTCTGACCTATGGTTGAGTACTTGCCTTTTGCAAGTTCTCTGTAAAAGACTGGTTTAGGTAAACGTAAACTTGGCATTTGGACTACATAGCCAGATCATTGGAGTTGCTTGCAGTAGAGTTTGAATGCTTGGCAGTTCAGGTCAAGAGATTACTTCAGTGTCTGGTACTCATCTTGCCAGGTAATCTTCAGAATCTTCCTAAGACAATTCAAATGGAAGTAGTTCAATTTTTTGGCATGGAGCTGCTGGACTGTCCAGGTTTCACAGATATATAACAATGAAGTCAGCAGAACAGCTCTGTAGAGCAATGGGGTCCGGCTAAGATTACCTCTTTTTTGACCTGCTTTCTCCTAGTGAGGATTTAAGGTCCTTGGTTCCAGATAATTATCTGATTTGGGGTTAGAAAATTTCTTTTAACTCCTGTGATATCCCAATTTGTGATTCTATATGGGAAGTTTCTCCATCAAAAAACTCATGAGAGCAGTGTGTGGGCATTGAGGTGTGATAAGGCTTCTAATTTCTTCAAAGATTCTCCTGATCAGCATGCAAATGAAGCTAAGAACAATGACAAAAGGCTAGGTGAAATCATCAGGGCCATCATCATAATTTTTAGGCTCCTGTCTTTATTATGCATACCTGCCATTGGCCTTTGTGTTGTATTTTGGCACAAACATACAGGGATGTTTCAAGACATTTATTAAAGCCCAATGCCATTAATAAGAATTCCCCTCAGGTCATAAGGTCAATCCAGGTTTCTAAATATTCTGAAAAAACACTATTTTTCTTTTTTCTCTCACTTCCTCTTTCTGTCACATGGGAATCATCATCCAGGGAAGCAATCCCTGTGGAGAAAGGGTTCCCACCACCTTCCCCACTACCACCAATACCAATTCAGTCAGTCAGTCAATCAACATATTTAAACACCTACTATGTTCTAGGCACTGTGACAAAAGCTGGGAATACAAAGAGAAGCAACAGCCTCTCAAATTCACAGTCTAATGGGAGAGACAAAATACAAACAACTGTGTATAAGCAAGATATATGCAAAATAACTTGGAGATCATCAACAGAGGGGAGGCTCTAGTATTAAGGGGGGATGGGGAAGACTTCCTGTAGAAGGTGGGGTTTTAGCTGAAACTAGAAGGAAGCCAGGGAAACCAGGAGGCAGAGATGAGGAGGGAGAGCGTTCCCAGCATGGGGGACAGCCAGTGAAAATGCATGGACTTGGGATGTGGAATGTCTTGTTCAAGGAACTGCATGGAGCCCAGCATCACTGGGTATGTGATGATGAGTAAAGTGTAGAATAACTGGAAAAGTAGGAAGCACCCAGGTTACCAAAGAGAGGATTTGATATTTGATCCCAGAGGTGATAGGGAGCCACAGCAGTTTACTTACTAGGGATAGGGGTGACATGGTCAGACCTGTGCTTTAGGAAGATTACTCTGACAGCTGAGAGGAGGAAAGATTGGAGTGGGGAGAGACTGGAGGCAGAGAGACCAACCATCAGCTATCGTAATAATACAGGAGTGAAGTGATTAGGGTCTATACCAGGGAGGTGGCTGTGTCAGAGAGAAGGGAGAGTACAGGATGGATGTTATGGCAGTAAAATCTACAGGATTTGGCAACACATTGGATATGGAGGTGAGGAAGAGTGAGGAGTTGAGCATGAAATCCAGGTTGCAAGACTGGGTGACTGGAAGGATGGGGACACTCTCCACAGTAATAGGGAAGTTAGGAAGAGTAGGGGCTTGGGGGAAAGTTAATGAGTTCAGTTCTGGATATGCTGACTTTAAGATGTCTATAGGACATCTTGCAACCAATGACCAATCGCAACCAATGGAAGGGGCAAGGCAGCCAGCCTATCTGAAGCAGCAAAGCACCTTGAGGTCCAGATAGGAGGTGCCATGGCAAACCACCACCAGCAGCACTTTGCCTAAGACAATTCAGGATCCTGTGCTGAAAAGCCCCAGGAAAAGCAGTTTCCCGACCCTCCCAACATACACAAACACGTATCTGTCCTGCTTCTAGCCTATCCCCTGCAGTCATCAACCAGAGGAGCAACCTCTGCGAAGAAGGGGGTTTGCCACCCCTGCCACTACTAACACTAACTGCCACCTGCAGTCAGGCAGTCAATCAATTAGCATTTAGTATATGACTATTTTGTGCCAGGGACTATTCTAATCCCTGGGGACACAAAGGCAAAAAACCATGCTCTCTCTCTCTCTCTCTCGGAGCTGACAGTCTAATAGGGGAAAAACATGTAAACATCTATGTACAAACAAGAGAGAAACAGAAAAATTGGATACTTAGTATGTGTCAGGCACTATGCCCAAGAGTCCTGGGAGTAGCAGCACTACCCACTCGACTAGAGGCCCTGTTATAGCCTGCCCTCCCTCAGCCATCCCCCACTGGAGCAACACCTATGGAGTTGCAGCCTGGCAGCTGCCTCTGTGGATGCTGCAGCTCCCGTCTGCTCAGCTTCCATAGCTATTGAAGAATCAGAAAACCAAGTTCTTACCACCAAAGTCCTTGGTGCTGTCAAATGGTTCAGTGGATGTGATTTTATCAATAGAAATGACTCTAAAGAAGATGTATTACTATCTGCTTTGTTGCTGTGCCCTAAGGACCAATGGGCCTTTCCATCTGACTTACAGCTGAAATTTCTTCTATGTGTTGGCTCCCCCTGTTAGAATATGAGCTTTTCAAAAACAAAAATGGTTTTACCTTTTCTGTTTGTATCCCCAGCTCTTAGCACAGCATTTTGCACATAGGAAGCACTTAATAAACGATTTTTCATTTGTTTGTTTGTTTGTTCATTCATTCATGTGCCAGCTCTCTGTGGTGGTACCACTTTCTTAATTCCTTGACATTGGAAAGATCAGCCATCAGCTTTAGGAAGCAGTGCAGTTAGGAGATGTAGGTTCAAGGTGCAGCTCTACTATGGACTTATTGTTCCTCATTCTCTCTGGCCTTGGTTTCCCCATCTGCAAATTGAGGAGGTTCGACTGGAAGATTTCCAAGATTCCTTACAGCTCTAGAATTCCAACTCCACTAATTATCCTATTTGCTGGAAGACAGAAGGCATGTGCTGGTGAAAAACAGACTCTTCCCCATGGACCCATGAATCCCTGTGTCAGTAGTGAGATGTCACTAAATAGATCCTGAGCATCATTTTCCTTAAGCCAAGGATAGCTGATGGTACAGGTTTGGGAGTTTAAAGCCAACTGTCTGATCCAAAAGAGACATCTGGCTGAGAAACTTATCTCCCTGTCTTTAGGCACCAGTGAATGTGCTTCTGTAGAATTGTAACTCTTGAGTAAGGTCCCAGATGTTGGTGGAATGGTGTCCCCTGGACTTATACAGATCTGTTATATTCAATAGCTACTGAATGGGAAACCACAGAGGAAGAAAGAATATGGAAAAGACAACAGCAGTGACTTTTTGTGGCTCAGAAAACTGGGGTCTTCTATCTTCTCATGGTCAATTTACATGTAAATGAAAAGACCCCTGGAAACTGATGGAGGTGATGGGGAAAATGGTATCTGCATTGTGAATAATAAACATGGGGGAAATGTCGGTATTTCAGCCTACGAGCAAATTTTGTTGCCATGACAACAGAATGCACAGTGTTCTCTTAAAGGGAAACATGAAGGTTTGTTGGGGGGGGGAGCTAACCTTACCTAACATGATGCATTTAAATATAATTTTATATTCATAAAAGCCAGGCATCTGCTGAAAGGGAACCCAAATCTGGCTTTGAGGCTGACATAAGTTCGAGAAGCTCTCTCTTGGGTGGAGAGGGAAAACTTCGGGTGAAACTTTCCTGCCCTTCCAACTCCAATCTGAGCCTCCAGAACCAGAGCCCATCTGGTGTGGAGCCAGAACTTGGCACTAAGCGGAGGTAGAGCCCCTGAGCTCTCAGACATTTAAACAGGCTGCTTTTCACATTCTCACTGCATATATAATTTCTTAAATTCAGCCCAACTGATTTTTTTAAACCATTGAATGTGACTCGAACTCAACTAAACCTAAAATTAAAATTTTCCATTTGTCAAAGAGGGCCCTACCTACCCCCAAAAGGATTCAATGCCAAGAGACAATCTTGGTGATTTCCTGTTGGGTACTCTGTGTGTGGGGTAACTTGGGATTTCTTGGAGGAAAGTGTGATGGGGGTGGGGAGGAAGAGAACAGTACATCTCATACTAATGATGATAGCTCCCATTCCTCTAGTGCTTTCGGTTCACCGAGTCCTTTCCTCACAACAACTCAAAGATTACCGTTCCTATTTTCTCACGGTGGTGGGACATATGATTTCATTAGCATTGAGAACTCCTACTGTGGAAACTCTGCAACAGGGTTGCAAATCAGCAACTTGACTGGAATTTAAAGTCTCAGACAGTTGGATGGGGACACTGAGGGGGAAGTGGGTCACCCGTACAACATGTATCTAAGGCAGGACTGGAACTCAGTTCTTTCTGACCTCAAAACTAGATCTCCATCCACTAGACTATGATGCTTTTCCATGTTCTATTTTATTGGTGAAGAAACCAAGGATCAGGGTTGTAGAGTTTGAACTTCTGAAGGATGAGTATCTCTCTTTAAAAAAAACAAAACCTGCTTTGTCTTTTTTTTGATAGAGTCTTATAACCAAAGATGAGGATAGTTGATAGTACTTTAGGAGTGAGAAAACTATCCCATGAGTTAATTATTACATATGACAAGTGTTACTGGTAGATCTGGCGTGCTTGGGGTCACGCAGCTGATAAGTGTCAAACCTGGGATTCAGACCAAGGCTTCTTTACTCCTGGCCCTCTGCTCTTGTCCTGATGACATGCTGTCTTTTGAAATAATAATATCTTATGTTTCTTTACAGTTCCCAGAATGCTTTCCTCATCCATTATTGCATTCAATCCTCACAGTAGCTTTGTGAAGGAGGTAGAGTGGAAATTATCACCCTCATTTTACAGGAAACTGAAGAGAGAGGAATCTGCCTGGGAGACCCCACCGTAAGAGATCTCCTTCCCCCTTCAGGAGTCCCTTGGCTATGATAGCCATTGGCCCTGCCTTGCCTAGCCCTACAGCAAATCATTGGGTGTGGAGTGAGGGGGTCCATTGCAGAGGCATCATCTCACTACTAAGCAGAATCTGAATTAGAACCCTGGTGTTGATTTCACTTTGGAGATTCCCCCTGCTCCATTGATAGGGAAATTCCTTCTTCTTTCCTGTTCCCCTTATTTCTGGCATTCTAAAGTACAGTCACCCTAGGTAAAGATCCCTATCCCCAGCTGCTACTTCCTGCTCTCTCTTCCCTACCCAGTTTAGCCTTCCCCTTTCCCAAGGCCTGTCCTCCCAGCAGGAGGCTGGGCCTTGTGTTATCATTAACAAACTCCCCTTCATTTTCGGTCCCTTCTGCTCATACTCCTTCCAGCTTCTGATGTTAAAGCTATAGCTTCCTATATATGTTATCGCAGGGGGTCTGCAAATGCATATGCAAAGTCATTAAAAAACAGATATACCTTTTGTAAACTGAATGAACAATGTCTGGCACTTATATGTATTACTATTTTCAAATGCATGTAGATGCTGTTATGATTAATACAACACAGATTAAGGTAAATGTATTGATATATAAAGAGTTTAATAAATGTTTTTTCATTCATTCATTTTTTTTCTCAAATAATAATACTGATAGGACCACTTACCATGGGATGAGGGGAGAGGTTGTAAAATTTTTTTCCCCATTAAAAACAGGTTCCATATTGAAAAAGTTAGGAAATGCTGGAAACCTGGCATTCTCCTGAAGATACCATAACCCTGATGATTCTCTCCAGGGCTAGCTGACCTTTCTTTCATACTTCTGAAATAGAACTAGGGATTACAAAATCTAAGAATCTTAAGGTTGGTAGCAGGTGTGTGCTGGAGCCAGCTCTAACCTGCTCAGAGCTGTTTGTTAAATTTACAGTGTTAGCGTTTACATATCAGAAATCAGCAAACACTACAAATTAGGGTTTGGTTTATTGTTCTGGTGATTATCTAGACTGAAGAAAGTGGTGGAGAAAATGTTAATAAGGCATATTTACCTTAAAAATGTCTTGAATGTACATTTTATTTTTCTGGAGAGCCAGTTCTTAAAAATTTACCAGTTTATTGCTAATTGGCAGATACCTTAGTAGCCATTCACTACATGCAAGTGGTCCAACTTAATTCTCTCTATAACATGCCAATAAGTGGAAGGAAGAAGAGTTGGCATGTGCTTTGCTCCAGGTTGCCACTTCCTGATCTGTCCTCTGCCAACATCACTCGACCACCTTTACTCTTTTCCTTTGAGGTTCACTCCATCTGATAAGAACACACTGCCCAGATCCTTGTAGTTGTTTACTCATGTTTCTCAAGTCATTCCCCATCCTTCCCCTAAGAGTTTATTACCTGACTCCTAACCTTTCCTGCCACTCCAGGCCCTGCCCTCATGCTCGATGACTCCAGTATTCACATTACTATCTCTTTGAACACTGTGGATTCCTAGCTCATCAACCTCCTCCATTCCTCGCACTTTCCACTCCTTAGCTACACACAGAAATGCTTATCCTTTACGTTTTACCATGACCTGACTATCTCATTTCTTGAACTCTGAAATTCTTTGCACTACAGGCTGCACTCTTGACTGTCTCTGCCTTGCCTCAGAAACCATTTCATCCTGGAAGCTCACGCTAGCCCTGGAATTCACACTTTGGAAGTACCCTCTGACCCTATGGCCTCCCCTTCTGATGGGGTAGCTCTTCTTGTAACTTTAACTTAAGGAAGGCACCCAGGCCAGTCGTGTCTCATTCCTCTCCAGGCTATACTCTGGATTTTTTTCTACCAGTTCTGGCTGCTACCTTATTCTGGCCCCTTTGCTCCTCCCCTCTCTTTTTCATCTTCCTTTTATGTCTTATATTTCCCCCATTAGAGTGTAAATTCATTGAGGGCTGGGGCTTTCTTTCCTTTTATATTTATGTTCTCAGCAGTTAGCAGAGTGTTTAGCATATAGTATGTACTTGATAAAGGCTTATTGCTTTGATTCCTGCCCTTCCATCACTCCCACTACCTTATTACTAGAACTATTGTTTGTCCTTGCCTGGGTTTGTGGTCATTCAGTCCCTCTCTCTTTTTCCCAGTGTATTCCTTCTACTTTGATCTTTTTTTTTACTTTCTTTCAACATTCCTCAGTTGAACCAGCCACTGATTTTCCACAGATGGATCTCTTGCCACCTCGTCCTTCTACCCTTCATAGCTGCTTGTTCAGAATCATGGGTTACTGACATTATCCACCTTTGCTCCTAATGATGAGCAGCTGACCACTGATGGAAGAAGTCATAAAACCACACAGACTTCATCCACTGTGAATTCATGTCATTGAATCTCAGCAAGACTCTCACAACTTCACAGCAATCCTTTTATGCATCTATGATTGGTTTCCCCATCAGTGGTTCCAGAGCTGAACATAGGATGAGATGCACCCTAGAATTTGGGAAAGCAGATTTCAAAGGGTTAATAAGAGATAGGTAGGATCTTGTGGTCTAAAATTCTGTAGGGGAAGTCAGCTCAGGAAGGAAACTTATGAATAAAGAATCCTCAAGGCACAAAGGAGGACTTCCTTGAGTACGAAAAGTGGAAGTTGCCTAAAAACACCAATATGGATACACAGAGAACTCACCAAGCAACTTAGACTTTAAAAAGATATGTACAGAAGGGCTACCAGGGACAAACCTCTTCCTTTAGGAAATCACAAAGCTTTTTAATGATCCCTGGCTTCCCACAAATGCAAAGCCCCTTCCTTTTTGTGCCAGCATTCTGTAGGTGTTGCTGTATAGCAATAAGACTTGGAATATAATGGTCTCTGAAGAGTAAAAAGTGAATATGGCATAAAGGACAAAGGAAAAGGGCATGGTGAGTGTGAGCAGGCCACAGCATACAACCAATGAGGAACTCTGAAGAAGAACTAGAGTGAAGGGTATCATCAGAGGAATCATGATAGGAAGAAAAAAAAATGGAATGGTCATGTGGCAAGAGTGAGGAATGACAGATGAATAGCCAGAGGGCTCTGCTAGTCCCCAGGTGGGATATGGAGAAGTCGAGGAAGGCCTCCACAATGTTAGGGGGCCCTCCATTGGAGAACTTATGGGAAGACATGGACAAGAGTCACACTGGATGGACAAGCATGGAGGTGTGGCTATCTGAAAACCTTTGACTCGATATTGAGGGCAATTTCCAAAAGGATGGGATCACAGCTTCATTTGAGTAGTTGAGTATGTGCATAGGATGGAAACAAGAGCACAGAGACCAAAATATGAAAGGGTACATAAGAATGCTGTCAGAGCTGAGGCTGATGAGGAAAGCAGCTACATTGTTGGGGGGGGAGAGGAGGATCAGAGAAGGAACAGAACTACTGTGTGAAATGGCTAGAACAATTCTAATTGATAACAGAGAAAAAGTAAGATGCCTAGTTCTGATTGTGTTTCTGGTTTCTTTGCTAAGGAGAAAGACCTATGGATGGGAAAGGACAGAACAGAAAAGGGACTGATATAGAATTGATACCCAATGTAAGTAAGGATATAGTAAGAGAGGCCCTAGTAGCCCTTGAAGTCTGGATCAACTACCTCCTCAGGTACTCAAAGAACTAGTGGATGTAATTGTTAAGGAATGGAAGAGATCAAAAGGTGATAGAGATTAGGAGATATTCCAGATGACATGCACTTGTAATTTTAGAAAAAAAAGAGGGTACTATGAAAATTATAGGCCAGTAAGCTTGAAGGTTAGGAAATACCTAGAAAAGAAAGCAATGATTGCAAAAAGCTAGCTGGAGTTCAAAGTAGTAAGGCACTATCCTGCCTGCCAAAATGCTAAGCCCTGCCCACACCCATCCATCAAATGCAAAAAAGGCGACCTCCTTATTCCCCTCTGTTCAGGGAACTTTCAGTCTACCTGCACGTCCTGGTACTCTCTTGTCACTCTCACTTCCAACCGCATTGTCCAACCTTTGGCCTGTTCCTGCCCCTTCTTTTACACATTTCTCAGAAGAGGATGGAAACTGATGAAGAAATCCCAGGGCCAAATGGAGGCTACAAAGAGGCAAATGCAAACTTGATGGAGGGAGTGGGGGAGGAGAGAAGTAGGGAGGAGAAGTAGCTTAAGAATTAGGGCTGTGCCAAATTGAATAGGCTGCCTTGGGAGAAATGGGTGGCTTTGCTCTCACTGGAGATTTTAGAGGAGAGGCGAAGGAAGATTGCTTGTCAGATATGTTGGATAGAGCATCTCATTCAGGTCTATGTTGTATTAACTGGCCTCTGAGGCCCTTTCCAATCCTGAGATGCTCTGGTTGGGGAATTCTAATGAGCTAGACCCGGGGTGGGGAACCTGTGGCCTCGAGGCCACAGGTCCCCATCCCTGAGCTAGACCTTACACTGCTAAAAAATGCTGAAAACTGAAAAATCCAGTTCATCTCAATACCAGAATGAGGCATCAGGGTTGGATTTTAGTGGATGACTTTAGCTTGCCATCCTTAAAAAATGGTGCTCAGAACCAGTCTTAGAACTCCATATGTCAAAGGTTGCAGAAAAGATGAAGGACTGAGGAAATGCTATTAGATTCAGCAATTATGAGATCACTGATGACTTTGGAGATGGCAGTATTAGTCAAATATGAGATTGTTTGCAGAATTTGTTGTTCGTCATTGGAATTGTTAAATTTAACTACTATGTGTCTTGAAGTTTTCAGTATGTTCTTTTTTTTTTTCTGAAGGAAAACTGTGTATTCTTTTGATCCAGACTTTGTTTATGTATGCAGAAGTTCTGGGTAGTTTTCTTGCATTATTTCTTGCATTATGTATTCAGATTTTTTGACTTGTCATGTGTTTCTGGGGGACCTATGACCCTTAAGTTGTTTACAAAAATCCTGTCTTCAAGATCAGTATGTTTTGCTTGTGTTGAGGTTATACATTCTTTCAATGTTATTACATTTTGCTTCTCTTCCAAATTGTCCTTCATTTCAGTATATTTGTTTTTCCCAATCTGTTGTTTTCTTTTGTTGTATTCTGCCAATTGTTTCTGCTTTGAAGACCCTCAGTTCTGCTCTCAGCATTTCTGTTTCTCTCTTGAACCATTAAGAAACATCCTGCTGTGGTGGTTCTATGTTCTCCTGGTAACCTACAGGGTCCTCTTCCACATCAGGTGTTAGTTCAATTTCCTTTGTCTCACAATATTTGGAGATGTTTGGACTCATTTAGACACCTTGATGACAATCTTCCCTTTTGTTTTAATATCTTTCTTGTTGATTTATCTTCCTGTGCTCAAGGTATTTTAACTGACTTTCCTTCTTCCTGAGATCTTTGGAAATTTCAATTTTCTCCTTATATTCCTCTGTCAGTCACTTTCTGACAACCTGCTTACTCCCTTATTCCCTTCCGCCTTCTTGGCACATCTCTAAAGCCAATGCTGTCTTAGTTCAGATTTGATTTTGGCATGTAATGAGGCACTTTCAAGGCAGTGAGAGGAGGATGTTTACTTTGCCCCAACACAGTAAAGATATGCAACACAGATATAGATGGAGCAAGGCTATGGTGGTGCTTAGCTTCTCTGGCTGTGGTCCCCCTCATTTCCATCTGGAAACATATAATGACTTGAGTAGTCTCAAGCACCCACAAAATCTGAGAGGTGTATAGCTCACATGGCTCAGGCTCTTTATTGGCCCTAGGCCAGGAAGCTGTGTTAGAGAAGCTGAGGCCAATCAGGTTTTATGCATGGAGGAAACTTCACCAGGAAAGCCTCTAGGGAAGAAGGAAGCTGTGTGGGGCCTGCATGGGGAGAGAAGGCTTTGTCAGGGGAAGGGGAGCTGCTTCAGGAAACTGCTGTCTTCCAACTTACCTCTACCCTACTACTCTAATGACCTGTTGCAGATCTGCCCTTCTCTTCTGCTCTGCTTTTGTAATGCCTGCTCCATAATGAACAGCTTTCTTCCATCCTAAACATTTTCTTTTGTCGCTCCTTCCATCTTCCAGCATTCTCTAAGACCTGGCTCCCTCTTCATGATACTGTATCCCTGGACATTCTTTTCAGTACTGCTTCCACTTTTGCTCATATCCTAGACCCTCTGGTTGGAGTCAGGGAGTCCGACTTCTCCTTGCTCACCATTGCCTCTTCTAGATTCTCCCTTCTGTCATCTTCACTAAGCAACAGATTTTCTCAGTTTCATACAATTTAAATTGATTACTCAATGCAGTTCATGGGGGCCATCATCTAACACTCCACAGGGCATCCTCTTTCTTCTTCAATGAGCTCAGTGCCCACCTTACAGTAAGTATCTCTACCACATCTCTTGCTGTCATACTAGGGAGACTTCAACATGCATATTGATTATACCTCAAATACTTTAACTTCCATGTTATTCTACATGTCAATCTACTCATTTCCTGTGACCATTTTCCTTCATTCCTCTTCAGCTACACACAGAGGTAGTTATACCCTTGGTCTTGCCATAACCCACAAATGTTCCATTCCTATTTTAATAAAATGTGACATTCTTTCATCTAAATATAATTTGTTATAATGATATCTTTCACTTTCTTCTTCTGCCTCACCATAAAATCCAGTTGTGCTACTCCTCACTTTTTTTGTCAGGCCATCAGCCCTGTGTGACCCCCTGTTAAACCATCTTGCTTTATCCTCTACTCTTACATGTCTGTCTATCACCAATCATGTCCTGTCAAATCTCAACCTTGAGTTATTCCCATGATCCTCTTTTGCTCCTATTCACCAACTGCTGAACAGACTTGGAGAAAATCATGAAACTGTGCTGATTGGATCCATTACAAATTTAAGTAACTTAATCTTAACTGGACCCTCACTATAGCGAAGCATTACCCTGCCCTAATAGAGTTCCAAATCTTTTCATCTACTTTAATCCCCCACTGATCTATATTGCTTAGTTCTGATATGCTAGACCTTATGCTCTACTGCCATATTAGTACTAAGCAACATAGTTCAGCACTAGAATTCTTGCCCTCCGTAAGGAAGACCTGGATTTGATTCCCTGCCAGTGCAACTTATTTCAACAGGAGAAACAATATGGCACAGTGGAAAGAGCACTAGCTCCGAAGTTACAGAGCATGGGTCTAAATGCCAAGGAACTGTGGATAAGTCACTTAACTCCTCTGGGATCTGTTTCCTAAATTGTAAAATGAAGGGGTCAGAGTTGCTGGTTTCTGAGGTCCCTTCCATGTCTAGATCGCTGATCCTATGTGTGACTTTAGGTCAATCGGTTTACCTTTCATCTCAGTTTCTCCATCTAGAAAATTAGGGCATTAGACAACTAAAGGGCCTCTGAGGTCCTTTCCGGCTCTTGATCTGTGATAATATTGCCATATGATGAAAAGAAAAAGAAGGACAATCCCTGGTCTCAAGCTTACATTTGGTAGTCTATATGTGGTCTGAGGATCCTTATCCTAATTTCCACTCTGGAGTTTGAGGGGTACCACTGAGGAGTCAGGATTGATTTTCTAATGCCATTAATTCAAGTCCCACCAGGATATCCTCTCTAGTATGAACAGTTGAGAAGCAATTTTTGTCAGGCAGTCTTAAGTAGCTTTTTTCCGAAGATAAAAAAAGAATACCCCTTTCTAGGGCTCTTAACTAAGGTGATACAGTAAGAGCAGATGGTATAAAATATCCTTCCAAAAATCTGTGATACCTTCTCCCACAAATACATACAGAGTCTTTTGGAAAGTGGGCTCAAGCTTATAGACCACATGGGGCAAATGGGTAATTCATAACTCCTGCTTGCTGGAAGTCCTTGTCTCCCATTGATGGAATGCTCAAGGGATTCTCCTTAAGCATGGTTGATCTTTTATTTGCTGGGTTCCAAGAATCTATGTTCAACGTGTCCTTGGCTTCTGATGCAGACACTGTCATCAGCTGATCTGAGCATGCCCCTAGGACTCTGATGGGAAGATGGAAAATACAGTATCCTCTTGACCCTTCAAAGTTTGCAAGGTCCTCTTCTGGACAAAGTGGGGAGTTAGGAGAGACTTGGCCAAAGCTGAGGCCAAACCCTCTTCCCTTTCCCCTGCCTTCACTCACGCACCCGGTTCCTCTTCAGAGGCTTTACTGGAAAGCCGTGCTTGTTCTAACCACTTCAATAGACCAAGCTCTAAGCTAGCTTGATAATTTATAGGAAATCCCTGGAACATGACCAAGTTTCCTTGGCCTATCCAAACCCTTCTTTCTGTGTAACATCATTCTAGTTCAAAGTACTTTGGGTATTTAGTCTAAAGGCTATGATTGAGATTGAGATTGAGATTGATTGGGCCTCTTATCACTTAGTTTAAGTGGGAGGTGGGGATGAATTGATTGATTTGCTCTATCATCCTACCCTTACAATTCTAATGGGGAAGACAACATATACAGAGGAATGGTTGCCAAGTTGAGGGTGTTATGGGCTAGGAAGTCAGAGTTGGTGAGTGGAATCATAAAGTAATGGATTGACACATCCTTTCCAGAAATGGTAGTGTTGATTTGATTACTGTTCTCGGAGGCAGAGGTGGAGAAGGGGGCTTGTTGGGGGGGGATGAGTTTGCACTTGTCAAGAGGGCATGAAGATGTCTCAGTGGTGGAAGCATGATGGGCCCGGATCTGGGCTAGATGTGGTGAACATTCAAGAATCAGTAGCACAGGGTCCTATGGTAGGAACTGGAGGGTTGGGGTAGAGTTGGAGGCTGCAACATCATGTTTCACTATTGACACATTAAACTTAGAGCTTACTAAAACTCATAGGTCTTTTTCTGACAAACACACACCTCTTGTATCTTTTTTTGTGAAATTGGCATTGTTGACTCAAGTGTAGAACTTTACACTGTGAGCCTCAGTTTCTTCATTTGTAAAATGAGAATGATAATAATTATACCATATAACTTATAGGGTCATTGTAAGATGTCTTAAGAACTCTAAAATGCTACACAATCAGAAGTTATTATTTGTGAGTTCAAGGATGATGCTTTTCTTTGCTAGCAAGAAGGGCCAGTGAAGTTTGTCCTTGGCACCCTCCATCCCTTCTTTCTAGTGTCTTTCTTTCCTATCCTGGACCCACACCCCATGATATGGTAACACACAGAGTGGTGTTACCTGATAAAGGCTTAACTGAGGTATTATCTGTACTCCTCGGGTATTTACAGTTAATAGGGGAACACTTGGAAATCAAAAAAACCTTCAAAGATCTAAAGGAATGAATGTGTAATGGTACAATTTCAGGCAAAAATGCTGAGGCTATTTTGGTGTTGGAGAGGATTTCAAATTCCCTTCAACTCACTTCAAATATGTACCTGCCTAATCTACCTTTTTTTTGCAATTTAATTTTTTAATTTTTTATTAATTTATTTTGATTTATCTACAATCACTTCCATATGCTTTTGAGTTTAAAATTTTTCTCCCCCTTCCTCCCCACCACCCTCCCCAAGACGGCACACAATCTGATATAGGCTATACATATACATTCCTATTAAACATATTTTCACATTAGTGATGTTGTAAGTAAAAATTAGAACCAATACGAGGAACCACCTGAAAGAGGAAACAAAACTCAACAGAAGAGAAAAAATAGCAATTCAAATTCCATAGTTCTTTCTTTGGATGTGGATAGCATTTCCCACCACCAGGCCTTTGGAGATGTCTTAGATCCTTGTATTGCTGGGAAGGGTTAAGTTTATCAGTATTAGTCATCGCACAACGTGGCTGTTATTGTGTACAGCATTCTCTTGGTTCTGCTCACTTCACTCAGCATCAGACCATACAAATCTCTAATCTACCTTTTCAATGGACATTCTTGATTACAGGTCACAGGACAGCAAACTTTTTTTTGTGTGTGTGTGAACATCAGATGGGATCCTTATGGGAATTTGAACACATGACCATTTATTTGTGGTTTTAATGAAGGCATAAAACCTCAAACAAATGATTACCACTGACAACAAATGGAAAAAAGGATGTTCATGAATTGACTAATTATACTTCCCTTGTTGCAGATATCAGCTAGCTGTCTGTCTTTGGTTCTGATATCTACACTGCACAAAGTGAAGGGGAGATTGAGCAATTTTCTCCCTTCTATTATCCACTGCGTAGAGGGGAAAATTGGGTTCCTACTGACTTCATTTACAACTTCACAAATCATAATCATAGCATGGAATATGGGAGCTGGAAGGGGCCTAAGCTATCATATAACTCCCTGCATCAAATTGGTCCCTTAGTTAGGGTCAGAAGTGTGCCAGCATGTGATTGGTCTCATTTGACCAAATTGAGCAAAGGGGAGATTGTAGAGATAGGAGCAAGGCTAGTGCTCTCAGAACTGTGATGGTGAATTTTTTGAGTCCTCTTTATCTGCTTTTTAGTGTTTCCCCTCTCCTGCTTGAGATTTCTGACCCTCCAGCTATGCCTAAAGTCACCATGGACTGCCAGTGAAGCACCCTGCCCCATCCTTGTCAACTGGAGCAGGGTGCTATTCTTGGCTATGTCTGCTCACGCCACAGTAAAACCAGGGCTTAGACTAAGCAGTGAAGCAAGGCTTAATTTTAACAGTTAAAATTGAGTGAGTGAACTTTGGAATTGTACCTGGGAGTTTATTTTTTTAAATCACTAGGTTTGGGTTAAATGCCTAATAGGGAGACTATATTCCAGATCAAATAAAATAGTGGATTGGTGGAGTAGGGCCTTTTCTAACACTAGGCAATTGCCTCTTGGCCTAGCTTATGGATGCAGGACAGCCCAGTGTATGGAGTAGTGAACAGAAGGCTTTGAGTGAATATTAAGCTTTTCTAGTATCTACAACATGTTTTGGAGTCTGAAGAATGGTTCAGGAGAGTCGAGGGTTAAATCAGAAATTCAGACCATGAATACATTTTGGTCCTCTTATTCTTTGTATGACCTCATGACAACTTGCACAGGGTATCCCACCGAGGCCTAGAGCCAAGCTTCCCATCTCTATCAGAAGAGAATCAGACTTACCCCTTTCTTCCCTTTCTCCCTACTTTGGCCTATCAATCAATAACAGTGTTCAAACAACCCAAACAGTATATTGGGGAGCAGAATTAAGAGATAATATCTTACTTCTCCACCAATCACTGCCATAGAATCCCTAGGAAGTAAAGAAAACTGACCAGTCCGAGTCAGAGATGCGGCCCTTTCCTGTACCAAAAGGGAAAACTGGGAAGCCATTTTAGAGTTGCTATCCCATACTGTTTAGACACCACCTACTTAGCTCTATGGCTTGTGCTGGATGCATGCTAGGAGATTTGCAGCACCCTAGTCCCTAGCCCTGCTGAGGCCTCAGGCAGCAATAAAACATATCCTTCAATCAGTTTTCTTTGTGGGTTCTCTCCATCCTTTTCCCTTCCTAGCGTGGATGCTGATTTATCGCAGAATCACTCATTTGGAGAAGCATCTGCCATCAAAAGTAGGAATTAAAATGAGGAGAAAGACCTAACCAATCTTCCTTTTTCGTTGCAAGGAAAAAAATGCTACAAACCTAGAGAAATAGCACTAACAGAGCTGGGAATGAGTACAGTCAACCAGTGCTGTCTATTAATTTGCTGTTCATTGTCCAGCATTTATTAGTGGGCAGAGTTTAGGCAGGGACATAGACATACATACA